>NW_020290617.1:476223-782784 GCF_003184585.1 Aspergillus saccharolyticus JOP 1030-1
ATATTAATTGATTGACATGGACATGAGGTAGTACTCCGTTGTCAGTGGAAGAGACGGACGGGGCGATAACTAAAAGTAAGTACTTTTTAGTCAGTGTCTGGCCCAATGGTTGATTGGTCCCTTCCTTCCCCCCTACAAAGTGCCCGGCAGCCACACCTGAACACATCTGAAACACTGCTATTGTTTGATCTTTTCCAGGTTTCCCACCAACACGAAACTTAGAAGACGCGATGATGATATTCGGATTCCATGCCCGGATAGCGTAACGGAAAAAAAGAGGGAACGAAACATAAAATATGAAATAAAAATAAAAAGGCGTAGAAATAATATTGCAAGCAAAATGAACCCAGAGATATCAACAGTTCCGTATTGTACATACATAAGCCCAGTAACGCTGACCATCACTACTACCCGCGGCCACTGTACATGGCATATTCAGCAGAGTCACCACGCCAAATGCATCTCATGTCTACCAACGACTCATCTACTCGAGGTGAAGTTCCCCAGAGTCCTCCTCCGCGCCCAGAGCTTGTTCTTCACTATCCGGCAGGGAAGGACCAACAATCGATGCGCGTCTCGAAGCCAGCATCTGGGCTTCATTCTTGGCCCAAGTCTTCCAGCGCTCATACTCCTGGTTCTCGAGGTTCATACCGATATCTAAGTAGGAAGGTCCGAAAGTAGCGCCAGTAGCCTCGGCTTCTTCTGCCGCAACTCGTCGTTCGATATCTTCCCGCAGACGGAGTTTATAGAATTCGCGACGTGCGATATCGTACGATTGGCTCTTGGTCATATTAGGGACATTGTTCAGGAGCCATAGTTGGCGCTGAACAACACTAAACACGCAAGCAACTCATGTTAGCAATGCACCAAGAGGCCATGAGCAGGGACAACCTGCGCATAATTGCCAATTGCGGTAGCATACCTTTCACCATCCAGCCTCTTCCCTGGCTGCTGAAGCTTTTTCCAGTCATACTTCAAACCGTCCTTGCCCGTAGTTTCAACGAGGACTCGAGGTCTTGCCAATTCCCAAGGATGGTCCTTGAAGAATTCTTTACGCAGCTGATCCTCCTCGTACTTAATCTCGGTAGGCAGGAACACGCGGCTCGCCTTCTTCGACTTGACTTTCTTCTCTTGAACCTTGTAGATCACCTCATTCTTTCCCCCCACTTGCTTCACACGCTGGCGGATGAGTTGATGTTGATGTGCCTGGTTTCGGACAAGGACTTGAGCGGGAGGAATGTCGCCGACCACATCAGCCCAGACGGGGAGTACACTGATCTGTTGCGTGGCCTTTGACAGAAGAGCTTTTTCGCGCACGCGAAGCGCTGTGAGGTTGTATTTGCCCATTGTACACTGGGAGGAGGGCGGCGGCGTCGGCGGAGGAGGATCAGGAGACCGTGCAGTATCTTATGAGAAGGAAGCGATAGCCGTTGGGTATAATCGATCAGTTAGAGTTAGTCAAGTGATCGTTGATGAAATCTAGGTGAGTGACAGCAGAGCCAACGACGCCATGGAAACTGGACCCGGAAAGGTTTTGGGCGGGAGAAGGTGGAAAAACAGCGACTGCCGCTGATTGCCAATGCCCGTCTCCGATTGGCTTATCCCCGGCTCCGCCCTGGAAGCAAATGGCAGAGACTGTGACTTCCACCAGCAAAAGCCCATCATAATAATTTGAACGCGGAGCTACTCCTCCTCCTCCTCCTCCTCCTCCTACTCGCTTCTTGGATTGGGTCTGACCTCCTCATCTAACAACAGATCACTCTATTCCCTCTCTATTCTCCCCTCTTCCTCTTCTCCTTTTTTCCTTTTTCCCTCTCTATTCTCCTTCATCCTCTTTTGCTTCACAACCTCTCCGCGTTCCTCCCAATCATCCCCGGAAAAGTCGCATTGATATACCGGCCACCTAATCATCCTAGGCATTCCTGCTCGAGACCTCCTCGGGATATGCATGGCTGATCCAATGCCACAATGTCTGTCATCTCATGCCTCCTTCTACTAGGTTCTCCAGCTCGCCCAATCTGCGACCTCTCTCGCAGCCATTGGATACGTGCTTGTCCTTCCACCATTCTTCCATGTCAAAACCCGATTCATGCTCCTATAATACCTCCCTCAGACGATTTGCTTCCAGACGTCCTCGCCTCAATGCAGCATCTATAGCTGACGTGTTCGTCGGTTCCCTGGTGATTGCTGGTTACTGCCGCGAACACTCGCCTCGTGGCAGAGCATTTTCGACATTGCCTCAAAAGTCCTCCCGAGGTAATATTCTCAGCTGGCAGGACCGGCGCTCGAGACAGACTGGAAGAAGACCTTCAACACATCATTTTGATAGTCTGACCTCGGCACCCAAACGCCTGCATCAATCACGGACACAGCGGATGTTTAATTCGGGCGTCGCATTGAGGGTAAAGGAAAACAATGACGAAGACTGCCCTTGGTCGAATAGCTCTTTGCAGGGCCCTTGCGCGCGACCTCAGGGGCCAAATGTCACGGGTGAACGATACCTCGCTGCCCACGAGGACCTCAACAGAAGCTCACTGAAGCAACACGAAACCACGCATACCAAAAAGAGAACATCGGCAGAGAGCGAGATCAATCAACCCGCGCGCAGTGACGCTACTAAGATCAACACTACGGTCCAAAAATCGGATGAGAAACGAGGATCAAAAAAGTATAGCTACAAGGGGAGGACTTCACCGACGAAAGCGCTTCACGAGTCCGTGTCGCATTTCTACAAAACATTATTCGACGATTCACTCGATTGGGAGCAGGCAGCAGATCTAGTGGCCAGGACCCAAACAAAGATGGACTCATATTCCACGCCAATCACGCCAATCAAGGAGGCCAAGTCGCACGACGCTGAAGAATCCGATTCGATTGCGAGACTGCGGGACGCCATATGGGACGAGAGCAAATCAAATCAGTACGTTTTCAGACTTTACAGAGACCTTCCTTATCCGGGAGTTGCCCATCTCTCGAAAGCTTGTCGCGGTGCTCTGCTGCGTCGGTTTGCAAACCCTGACAATCGCCGGTGGGTGGAAGCGCGACGATTCCTCGCGCTGTTAGATGATATGGTTGATGCCAAGCTCCAGGTGTCCCGCGCTTTATGGACGTCTGCTATCCATCTTGCAGGACGGGCCTCGGGCAAAGTGTTCAAAAGAGACTTAGTAAGGTCGATAGGTCTCTGGCAGAAGATGGAGCATTGGGGCGGAGTTAAGTCAGACGGGGTTGTATTCACCATCCTCTTTGATATCGCCGTCAAAGCCAGCCAGTTCACCGTGGCGGATCGGCTCATGGCGGAAATGGAAGAGCGAGGACTCCAATTTGGGCGTACCGGCAAAGTTTCCAGAATCTATCGTCATGGACAACAGCATGACGTTGACGGCGTCCGGCAAGCATTTGATGACTTTACCTCAAGCGGTGAGATCATTGACACCGCCGTAATGAATTGCCTGATGGCTTCCTTCATTTCCGCGGGAGATGTGAAAGCGGCTGAGGCCATCTATGCGCAGATGATGAAGAACCAGGCTGCGGGCGCAAGCACTCATGCCATCTACGGCAATTTATCCACTGACTTCAAGCACTATCGAGAAAGATCTAAAAAACTCAATCGCCTGCTAGAGGTTTCCGCTTCTCTGAAGGACCACCTGCCAGGCCACTATCGCACTATTCAAGAAGCAGTGGGCATCACCCCCGACACCCGCACATACCGGATCCTGCTGTCCTTGTACGCCCACAAAACAGGCGACATTGAAGCGTTGATGTCTGTTATCGCTGATATGGAGAAGGCTTTTGCAGTACCACCGCGCGGACTAATATACTTGTTTCTCTTCGAAGGGTTTGCTCATCATGGGCGGCGCAGAGAGGGCTGGACGGCGGACAGACTGCGAGTGGCGTGGAAGACGTATTTGCGAGCCCTTTACGAATCCAAGTCGCGGGCAGAACAAGAGCGTCACCCGCATTCTGGAAAGAAAAGCCCTACATGGGAGAACCCATTGCTCGACTCTTATGTCCCCCTCGCACAACCCCCGGTTCCGCCCGCGCCAACCGGGTTGTACACCCCTCTCCCATTGATAAAAACACGCGCCAACGTACGAGAGCCTTCTGCTGAGGAGGGCATGCATACGGAAACCAATGATATTGGCGAGCCTAGTGGGGGTATCAATAAGCAAATCCACGAGGCGCTCGACGCCGGATTTCCGGAGGAGGAATTAGAGCGTCAAATCGAAAACGGGGTGTTTCTTGGTCGTCGCATGATAGTGCTCATCCTGCGCGGATTTGGGCGTTGCTGCGGACCGCGGGAAACGATGGAAGTATGGCTCCAGATGGAACGCCTCTGGCAGCCCTGGAAGCGCAGGGCGCAGGATGTCATGGCTGTCAAGGAGGAACTGGAGAAGCAGATGCAGAACGTCCGGTGGCGTTAGATTGATCTGTTGGTTCCTTTCGCTTATGTATCTGTTCACTCACCGTGGTGGTGGGCTGTGGCTTGGGGTGCTTTGTATATTATTATTATTATTATATAGACCTGATAGATAGATATACCCTCAGGTGTAAAACTGGTTGCGAACATAGCGATGAAATCAATCTTGGGCGTGTTCTTGTGCTATAATCAATTCCTTCCTTTTTCGTCAATATCACGTGGTATCGTGTTCGCTCTTCTTTCCTCGGCGCGTCTCCCCGCGCCTTCGTGAGCACTTCTCGTCCCATCCCACCTTCAATCCCAATCTTCCTCTGCCATTGAGATGCCGTGAATATGGTCAGTGGAGGTCTGCAGCGCCGGAAAGTGGACCTGGACTTTTATCTGCGCCGTGTCTTCCAGAAAAACTCCTTCAGGTGCGCAACGGGAGCTTTCGATCCTTCATGCTTCTTCACCTGTATTCTAGATGATAGACTCGCTAATCCGAACAGGCCACTGCAACGCGATGTAATCACGGCCGCTGTCGAGGGACATGATGTGTTTCTACAGGCAAACACGTCGTTCGGAAAGAGCCTGTGCTTTCAGCTTCCAGCAGTAACCACTCATGGAGGTGGGCTCATCCACTCTCGCTACTACTGCTTCCGTGATGGGCGGCACTGGCTGACTGACCCTGCCATCCTACAGTGACTGTCGTGATCTGTCCACTGCTGGCGCTCATGGTAAGACTCGACGGCTACTGTAAACGCACACGCAGGCATTCATCTAATCCGGCATCTAGACAGACCAGGTCAAGGCACTGCAAGCACTCGGAGTCGCAGTAGCGACAATCAACTCCACCACCCCGATCTCCGAAAGACGAGTCATCTTGGATGACCTCTTGTCCGGCCATCCTAGGACTCGCCTTCTTTATGTGACGCCGGAACTTTGCCAAACAGAGACCTTCCGGCGGAATCTTCAAACCATTCACTCGCAGGGTGAGCTGATCCGCATAGCCATCGACGAAGCCCATTGCATCAGCGAATGGGGCCACGACTTCCGGCCTGCCTACAAGGAACTCGGCTGGTTTCGGCGAGCTCTGACCAATCCAACCGTTCCGATTAGTGCTCTAACGGCGACAGCAACCCCCCGTGTCCGCGCGGACATCATCAAGCTCTTAGGTTTGGATCCGCTACGGCTGAGGATTTTCAATACTCCTTCCGCCCGTCCAAATATCCACTACGAGGTCCGGTACCTAGACGATTTTGCCAGCGATCCGACAGAGCCTGAACTGTTTCAGATTAGGGACTTCGTGGCATGGCTTCAGTCCGTGCAGACCCGCAGAGAGGCGCGATTGGGCGCTGAAGAAACTGCGAAGCTACCGCCGGTGTCCGGAATCATCTACGTGCCCCTCAGAACCATCTCTGAAAAGCTTGCGAGCGCCCTCTCAAAAGCTTGGGACGGCCGTATCCATGCTGTAGCCTACCACGCGGGTCTCTCTCCAGAAGATCGAACCCGAATTCAGTCTGAGTGGACATCCACGAAGCCTATCTCCCAAATCGCCAGTAATGATAATGCCGGAAACACACCAAACCGCGCAGCCTTTTACATCATTGTCGCGACCACCGCCTTCGGCATGGGGATCGATAGCCCGCACGTGCGGTTTGTCATCCACTGGACCCCCCCGCGCAGCTTCGAAGGCTTCGTCCAGGAATCTGGGCGCGCCGGTCGCGACGGCCGCGCCGCAGCCTCGATCGTCTACTACAATACCCAAGAACGGGACCGAATCCTTGACCGCCTGCAGCGCGATGTCGAGAATGCCCATAACCGCACCGGCGGGTCCACCAGCAGCAGCAACAACAACAACCAGAAGACCAGCAGCAACAACCGAACAACCAACTCAACCGTGCAGAACCAGTTTGCCCGGTTGGCTAGTTTCCAGAAGGTGATTGGCTACTGTGAGACCACATCCAGGTGCAGACACGAGATGATCAAGGATTTCTTCGGCGACCTCGAGCTCGAAAAGATGGGTTCGCAGGTCCCCGCGTCGACACAAATGAGCCCCGGCTGCGCTACTTCCCCTTGCGACTTCGCGTGCGACTTCTGCAAGGAGGGATCGCAAGGGGTCGCGAAACGGAAGGCCAGAATGGCGCCTCAGAGCCATCCGGACGACTTTGTTGATATGAATGTCCCTTGGTACATGCAGAAGATGTTCCCTGCGATGTTTCCAGGGTATCGAGATTAGGCGGTCTCTTAACTTCTGTCCTAGCCCTCCATTGCCTGGAGCAACATTGCAGAAGCGGATGCTGGTTATCGTTATGCTTCATGGAAGGACCAAACTTTCAAGACATTTTCGCCCTCTCCATCAGTGCATCTAATGTTTCATAAAGCAAATGGCGGGTTTCCACTGCACCTTTTCGCATGGGGAATCGAGGAATTTCTTGCACAGCACACATTGTACAGTACATACGATTCCATGCCATCCTGGATCACTTCTAGGGAAAAGACGATAATTGCTAGAGATCAATATAGGATAAGCTTTTCTAAGTCAACAGAAAGATATGATTTATGCACCAGATAACCCCTCCATGGGGCGGTTTTTTGAGCTCTACACACGTTGGACGACCGCACCGAACCCGTGATGAGAGCAGGGCAAGTCAAGTGGTGAGTCAGTCAATCACAAACAAGATACTACAAATACTAGCCAAGCGATAAGTGAGTCGGTTAGAGGCCAGGTAAAGGCTTGGTTCAGAGTCAGGTGGCCGATCGGGTAAGTGAGTAGATAAGTAACTGTAGCTTCTTCACTGCACATTTTTCAGTAGTGAAAATCAGTCTGGCTCTTAGAATATACGTGGATGATAGGTTAGATATGCCTCCTGTACCGTCATGGGTATATTTTTGAGCGCGTGGCTATATCTTTACAACCCTGGAGGAGGCGGAACCTGTTTCAGTAGAACGAATGGTCAGTCAGCCACAAGAGCTTCTGTCAGTTCACGGAGAAGATAAGCTTACGGCGCTATAGCTGCCACCTGGCGGCGGAGGTGGGGGAGAGCCAGAACCTGGCGGCGGGGGAGGAGGAGCCTCACTCGCAGGGGGCGGTGGTGGAGGAGCAGGGCTCTGGGACTGCTGCTGTTGCTGCTGAGCGGCGGCCTGCTGATAGTACTGGTAGTAGGCGACATAGTTCTGATACCCACCGTAGGCAGCATACGGATCTGATCCATAATACTGGGCATATTGGGCGCTGTAGTCCGCCGCGGTAGGAGTGCCAGTTCCCGACGCACCTAGCGCACCTTGTGTGGATGGGCTCGCAGATGCGGACGGCGAGTTATGGCTGTTGTTGTCTCTACTGTGGTGGTGATTTCCATAGCCTCCACCGTAGCCTCCGCCACCGCCACCACCGCCATAGTGGTAGCGGTCGCCGCCCCGTCCACCGTAGCCGCCATAACCGTGCTGGGGCGGGTTCTCCTTGAAGCGCTGATACTGCTCACGAACATTGGCAAGAAGGTCCTCACATAGCTCTTTTGCACTCTGGACATCATTGGGGTCGGGGCCACTGTACAGCCTGTAAGCAATGATGAAGGGCTTAAGAGATGGGCTATAAAATACTCACGCCACGTGCAGAAACATCGGCTCGTCGCTCTCCCGGCCTGTACTGGGCTCCATGAATCCTGATCCACGACCCTTGATCTGGACCTTGCAGCGAGTCTTTGACTGAATGTGCTTGACGTATGCGCCGCCCTGGCCAACGACTTGGGCACGGAGGTTGAATCCTGGAATGGGTTCGAGGTCGACCGGAATACGCTCCTCGGGCCATTTACGCTATACATGATTAGCTGCAGGCCTGAGCCTGGGGGTGGGATGAATCTCTTACGCGACCGTACTCGTCACGCTCGACCGGCTCGGGCTCTCGTCGGCGGAATCGCCGCTCATCGACCAGGTTGGGGAGCTCTTTCTGCATGAGCTCCTCAATCAGGGCAACTGCCTTTTCGAGACCTTCCTTGTTCGTGCTCGTCACGTGGAGATATAGCGGAGGGTTCTATGCGACGCAAAGTTGTTAGATCTCAACGTCTAACAGACGCTCGTGACAGGATAGAGGCAAAGCATACCGCGGCTGTGGCCATACTCTTATCGGGGTAGTAGTTTCCTCGGGTGGTGACATCTTGAGACAAGAATCAATCATGAGCTTCCTTCTTAAGCAGTCAACAGTTGATAAAAGTATGAGATGGAGGCGTACCAGCGCCGGTTTCTTCCTTGATCTAGATGTCACGCAGTGGAGGTCAGCAGATGCAAAAGAGGGGAAGTGAGATGCTGTGTGTGAGTTCAGTTGACTTGGGTAAGTTTTAGTCACAATCACAAAAATATGAGGAACAAAGGTCAGGGGAGAAAGGGCAGCCGGCTAGTGAGCCAAGAGCCAGCCAGCGAGCCAGCGAGCAAGATGCCTGGAAGATCAGCAAATGCAATAGGAGTAATTACCATCTTCTGAGTGGAGCCTTTGGTCAGCGTGTAGCGGTTGCGCAAATCATTGATCTCAATGTCCTTAATATAATCTCCGTCTGCGACATAGATCTCGGCATTCAACTTTCCGGACGCATCGACATCTGCGGGTGAGCCGGACTTGGGCATAGGACTTCCGGACTATGCAGACAGCATTTGTGAGTATGGGGATTCTTTCTGGTGCTGACTTGCAATCACCGGGGCCTCCGAGATGACATACCGAGCGAATCGGAGGGACATCGACATGCTGAATGCCTTTCTTCGCTTGCAGTTGGGCGTTGATTTTCGCCGCAGCGGCGGCTGGATCGAACCATGTCAGCAATGTGCGATCCCGCCAGAATACAACTCGATAACCTACCGGCTGCTGCAGCAGGATCGGATTTTTTGGCAGTGTCTGCGCTAGGGCTGCGAGGCTCTCGACTGAGGGGACTGCGGGCTCGGGCAGATTCGCTTTGTCGCGACGAAGGAGACCGAGAGCGACGGTCGAAGCGCGACGGGCGCCGCGAATCAGGCTCGGTTTGGTCGAAGCGAGAACGTTTCGGGCGATGTTCGTCCATGATGATTGTGAATAGGTGTGAAGGTGGGCAGGAAAACGACGCGGAAAGGGCTTCGACAGGGAACGTAGCAGAGAGGCGGCGAGAAAGTAATGAGGAAGGCAGCGAGCAGAAGGCTCAAATAGGGCCCAAAGCAAGGATATCGGAGACTTGGATGCAAAGGACTTTCCCGAGGCGGTGGAGGTGCAGAAGAACGTTCAGTTGGTGGACACTAAAGTGGTGGGTGCCTTGGAACTAGTCCGTGGTTTAGTCTAGTGCTCCGGAGTAGTAGTTAGCGTCAGTACAGTTTAAAGAGCAGGTATAATGAAAAGCTTGAACAGCCAGAGGTTGGCACTGGAAATCACCAGCAAACAAAGGGAAAGGCTGAACACAGTTATATCACTCACAAGAGATCAATGACGATGAACCAGAGCCATCATCAGCCACCTGATCCAAGAGGAAAGATAAGTTAAGAAATTGTATGAAGCGGAAAGATGCATCCATTCATCGAAGGAGAGCCCACTGGTCATCATGTGACTGGTGAAATCTGGGCCAGCGGCTGCAGGCTAATCCCAATGCAGTAAGACAGCTGGCTAAGCTGAACCGGGACTAGCTTGGCTGGACGACCGGCGAACGGAGGACTGAGTCAGCAACCCCGAGGTCGGAAGGCGGCCTCGACATAAAATGCCCCCATCCGTATGACTACGAACGAATCTTAACTTACGCTCCCCCGGTTTTTTGCCCTATCCTTCGCCCTCCACTTTGAAGCCTGTCATTTGATTCAGGCCCCTCATTGCGGCGATTATGGCATTCCGGCGCCCCGTGATGCTGTCTGTGACAGCGTCATCGACGCCCTTCCTGGCGGTCGCTAGCAGAAGCTCGCGCCTGGCCGCTACCCTGCCCCGATTCACCACGAGCTCCTCCTCCTCCTCTACCTCCTCCTTCGTCCGAGCCTCATCCAGCTCCACCTCCGCGCTCGCCTACAAGGCGCTGCACCGTCGCTCGCCTCTCCCCCTGCCCGTCTCCGATGCCTCCCCGCAATGGGACGCCCCGACGGCCGTCTCGTCCATCCTGTACGAGACGCCGAGCGTGCCCACGAACCCGCCCAAGCGCCACATCCTGAACTGTCTGGTGCAGAATGAACCCGGTGTGCTGTCCCGCGTGTCCGGGATTCTGGCGGCCCGCGGCTTTAACATCGACAGTCTGGTTGTCTGCAACACCGAGGTCGAGGATCTGTCCCGCATGACCATTGTCCTGCAGGGTCAGGACGGCGTCGTTGAGCAGGCCCGCCGCCAGCTGGACGACCTCGTCCCCGTCTGGGCCGTGCTGGACTACACGGACTCAGCGCTGGTGCAGCGTGAGCTCCTCCTCGCCAAGGTCAGCATCCTGGGCCCCGAGTTCTTCGAGGAGCTGCTCCAGCACCACCGCGAGATCACCACTCCCGGCGAGCCCGCCGCCGCAGAGGGTCAGAACGACGCCAAGCACCAGATCGCGAAGACCGAGTACCATCCGCGCAACCTGCCCCAGAGTCAGGCCCTCCGCCACAAGCACGAGCATCTTGATGCCATTACCCGCCTGACTCATCAGTTTGGTGGTAAGGTGCTTGATATCAGCACCAACAACTGCATCGTCGAAGTGTGAGTCATTTTTCCATTTTAATTTCTAATGCAAACTATGGGAAGAAAAAACGATTGAAAACTAATTTGATGATCTTAAAACACAAATAGCTCTGCTAAGCCGTCCCGTATCGACTCTTTCATGAAGCTCATCGCTCCCTTCGGTGTGCTTGAATCCACTCGCACCGGTCTGATGGCTCTGCCCCGTTCGCCTCTCTTTGAGCCTACCGAGGAGCTCGAGAAGGATGCTGCCGATGTTGTCGATGCCAGCACCCTCCCCCCTGGTTAAACGTTTCTTTTCTTCTGATATCCAAAGTTGAATATCCTACAATGAAAAACAGCTTGTATTTTTTTTCTAATTTGAATTCCGACTTCGCGCCTCGTAAATCTCTTTACAATCGCTCAAGCTGGGTTCTGATCACGAATAGTCTTTTAAAGGCTGTTGAGCGAATCTTCCCAAGAGGTGAGCATGAGTCATTGTGTGAAGTGCAAGTGTGCGATCGCTTGGCGGCGGAGGCACGTCACCACTTGCTTGGGTTCGGCTTATAATTCTAAGAAGTTTTGGTACTCGTGGTATGGGTAGTTTAGTGGCACAGCGCCAGTGACTTTTCCATGTTGCAAAGCTGAATAGCCGTCCAGTGTAAAACACCATTTTGGTCATTCTATGACTGTCAGAAACTCCGGAATCCAAACTCCACTATCCCAACCGACCCACTCCAGTCGCCCAAGAATCATGCTATAGCTTTACCTTCGCTTTGATGCCCTTGCCATGGTACTTCACCCAATCTCTATAATGCTCAATCTGCACGCCTACCTTAGCCACGGCGTCCAGTTTCAGAGACCCGCCAAGGGCTCGTTTTAGGGCATCATAACCAATCCCACCCAGTTTGAGATCCACTGGCATCCGCGGAGTTACAGATACGCCTGGAGGCACTGGGAACGGTATCCGATAGTCAATCGAGCCGACCTCGGCCTCTTCATCCTCCGCCTGATATAACGCCTGAGCATCAACTGAAGTGATCTCAATAGTTGTGTTGGGAAAGGGTGAAGAGAGTGTGAACTCTGCCGTCGATGACCACAAGTGCATCTACAAAGCACGCAACCGTATTAGTCAGTCTCGCTCACCGGATACATGTCCGCGCAAGGATGACGATAAACATTACGGGGCACATCAGAAGTCATCGCCTGATTGAAAGGACGAGGTCTATGAAAGTGGATAATACCGTAGCACCCTGTATGAATCCCATCGATCCGTTGCCTGCATCAGGCTCGTGCCCCGGAGCCTGAGGAACGGGCACATGAGGGATCTGCACTTCGAGAGCTAATCTCGAAAGCGCCCTTCCTAGTCCAGGTAATGCCGGAATAGTCTTCTCGTGTGTGCGCACAGTGACTGTGGTGTTTGACCCTGGGCAACACTAGTTAGGTACTGACCCGACCGCAAGTTGCCTGCTAATCTTACCTGAAATATACTGGGACAAGAGATCCCTCCCAGCACTAGCGCCAGTTGGTCCGTCAAGGCCGAGAGGACTCCATGAAAGATCCACGCGAAGGCCGCTATTCATCCCAGGAATTATTTCAACGTCTTTCGCCGTCAAGTGGGCTACTCTCGAGCCATTGAAGAACATTACAAAATCTATGAAGGGTACCGAAGCAGCATACGGCGTAGGATTCGTAACATTGACTTTCGCTTTCACGAGAAGTGACGACGCACTCGTATCGCCTAATTCAAGCGACTCAATTTGTGGCTTGAATTGATCGAGAGAGCCACCGTACGGGGCTATATTATAGTCAGTTGAATGATAGCCACGTCATGCAGAGCATCTCAGCGACTAACGCTTGACAACAAATTGTCCTGTTGCTGGAATCTCACGGACCGTCAAGATTCCGAGTCCCGTGGCAACCTCAGCATCTACAGTCGCTGTCACGTTGAGCTTCACGGTGTGACCAGAAAAGATGAGATCTTGGAGAAGATCCGTCAGAACTTCGTCATCGGTCACTTCCAGCGGAGCGCTCTTGATGGCAAAATCAACCAGCACGGCCGGCTTGCCGTCGATATCGTCCAGCAAGGTTGAATTGGCCGGTTGCCACTTCATAAGATCCAGGACCCCAACCTTCTGACCGAGGTAGAAGACATCGGCATTGGCTCGGACCCGGGGCACATCGAATTCGAGACCCAGCTCTTTCGGCAGCCCTACCAAAACCTTAACCAGGGCAGAGACCGTTGGCCGGGACTCAGGCGAGTCTGGCTCAGCCAGAGGGTTTGGCAAGCTAAAGTGCACGTCTGACATGGTGAAATTCCGCACAAGATTGTCCAAAGCATGGCCAGTGAATTGGAACGGTACTGTCACAGTTTTCAGCACGTCTACCATCCAGTCCGGAGTATCCAGCGAGGGAGCATCAGCCCCACGAACGTAAACTGTCGTTCCCGAACCATTGACGTAGCTTTTGACGAGAAAGTCGAATGGAGAGTTCTTCATCCCCGGGCAAGCCGTCGTCAAGTCATCTGGTAGACCTCGAATGAGGGCGCTGACACTAATCAGAGTCGGCTGACCGGGAATGACTGGGAATCCTTCAGTCATGGCACCGGCCACTGCGATGTAAGGATCGCCTGGTGAGCAGTTGGGCACAAGCACCGTGAAGCCGAGAGATGGAATGTTCAGGGAGAAAGGAGATTCAATCATAGCAGCCACAGAGGCTTCCACAACCATGGCTCCTTTGTCTCCAGGGGTATCTGCATCGTGGACGTTGAAATGGGTCACATTGACCGTGGGCAATGGAGGCAGGTCGCCTTCTGTTCACCCGGTTAGCCCGCTGGAGAATCAAGACTTTTACAGAGAACCGATACAAACCTTCCAAAAATATTGAGTCAGTAATCGTCTGTGCACCCAAGTCTAACCAGCCGGACTTGAGATGCATGGTTGCTCGTCCGTCTAGACGAACGCGGCCCAGTCGACCGTCTAGCCAGTCTAAAGCCACTGATCGAATGCCTTGAACATCACCTGCGACCAGATCCGCAATGAAATCGACATGGTTGATATGGCCGTTCTGGATGTTAATCTTGAGTGGTGGGAGAGAAGCTGTGCCCACCAGAACATTCCCGTACTCGGGTAGGAAGACTTCCACCTCGGAATCCCCTGTTTCAACCTCTCTTCCGATCCAAGTGACGAAACGACCTAGGTTTCGCACCGGTGTTTTCCGAATGCGCCGTGCATCCAGATTCAGGTTCCCCTGTATACGCGCGCGAACTCCGGTGGTAGTCGTCGATTCGATTGATATATTGGTGGGCTTGAAGACTGTCGCATCCTTGACATACTCCTTCACAGCTGCTGGGGCAATGAAAACGAAGACCAAAATTGCAGCCACCGCAAGAATTGAGGTCATGGCACAGAGGATTGGCCATTGAATTCTACCACGTCGTTTCTTCAAGGCCGTGTCAGGAGAGAGTGGGCGTGACGGCTCGGAAGCACGTCGGTTTCTGGGGTCGGTCCCGCCGTACCCCAGAAAATCATCGTCATCCCGGCGATGTAGGAGAGGAGCGGATTCGTCGGATAATTCGTAAGGTCGAGGCTCCTGATAAGTGAGAGAAGCTGTCTTTACACCACCCTTTGGTGATGGGAAGGAATGAGGAGAGCCTGGCCTGGAATCACTGTCCAGCAGAGGCCTGGCTGTCTCGTCAGCCATGACGATGGGTAAAGGAAGGACTACTAGCTCAGTGCCACGATAAGAGACGGGAGGCCGAGATAGGCGCGGCTGGACCAGAGAACAGAGGACGCAGGGTGGACTGAACAATGAACCAAGACAGCAAGCAGGAAGAGAATAGGGACAATAAAGAGTCGGCTTTAACAAACGACCGAGCGTCCAAGGGAGAGACACGAGTTCAGCTTAGTTAGCAGTTAATAGGAAAGATGAAACTAGATGGAAAGTTAAGAGGAGATGGGGAGGGAACGAAGCCAACGAACGGATCGAGAGCGGATCGTCCCCTCGCTGGGCGGTGTGGCGTGCCTTGTTGGTCATCATCATTGAATCAATCATTCGATCACGCCTTCGTTTGTGAAACAGAATGAAAACAGAATGGAGAGACTGACCAGGTCAGAAGTTGCCGTCACTTCTATTGAAGCGAGTAGTTGAAGATGGATATACCTTGAACAGAAGTCAATTTCCATAGATTGATTGATTGATTGACTTTCGCCATTCGCAGCCAACGCGTGCTTCCACATCCGCTCCAACCATTCAATGCATTGACCTCGGTACCTGAGGCAGGCATGTAATTCAACCTACTATTATAATAATGAGGATGGATGGAGAAGTGGTGCCATGCCATGATTTTACCAGGCAGTGAATAACTATCCATCCATTCTTTGAGCTGCCCGCATTTTCACATGCGTGCGGGCCAAGGTGGACTGAGCCGATGTTTTCCTTTTTAAGGACTCCATTGCTCCCTTCCAAGACTCTTACGGTTTTCTCTCTCTCTCCCTCTCTCTCCCTCCTCCTCCCCACTTCTCCATTCTGATTAATCTCTCTCGATCTCTTCCAAAAGAACATCTCGATCCGGTGGATCGAATCTTGCTCGATGGAGGTAAGCACTCTATCGACTTCTATACTGAAGTTTCCCCACCCCCAATATACTCATTCAGCGTCATCAACCTCGTGTAGCAAAGCCAGGGACCCCCACAACTTCCAACGCAGAGTGCCTTTCGGTCTCGACGATCGTATCCCTCTCTGCACCATGTCTCCCTCGCGCCTCTCAATCCGCGCTTTCTCAGTGAAGACGAAATCGACGATCCGGACTACTTCAACCATCCCCACCACAGCAGCGAGCACCACAATCACCACGACAGGCCGGACCCGCCCACGGCACGGTCTTATCTGGCTAGCTTCTCCGTCCCCGGCACTCCGGGGGTCCTCTCGCACTCGCATTCCCGCAGCGGGTCCCGCGCGCGACACCCTCCCCGGAGCAAGAGTTCTAGCCGCATCCACCACGCCAGCGATCCCAACCTACAAGCCCGGGGTGCGAGCAGCCCGCTCCATCAACAACAACAACAACAACAACATCATCATCATCATCATCCACATCACCAACATCATCACCATGCCAGCCGCAGCACTCGCTCCCGTCAATCCCCGAACCACCATCAAGATACAGAATGGATGCTCCGCGCCGGCATTGCACTCGCATCCTCGACCCGCGAAGAAAAGGGCCAGAGCTGGCTCGTGAAGCGGCAGAGTTCAACGAGTCTGATCGACGAGGACCATCAACTCAGCCTTGACTTCCTCAACGATCACCACCATCCCCATTCCCGAAACAACCACCATACCTGCTCCTCCGCGAGCAGTCCTCGACAGGGCCGCTCTGGACGGTCCACCCCAGCCGCAGCCAACTCCCGCTCCAGACGGGCCTCGCGGTCCCGCCCAGGAAGCCGGGTAGCCAGCAGAGCGGATCTCGCCATGACTAGTCTGGGGATGGCAACCTCAACAGCAGCCTCCGCCTCCCGCCGCGAGAGCAGGACGGCCGACCTCATAGCCAGCACCGGCGGCACCCAAAGGACCGAAGAACAGCAGCAACAGCAGCAGCACCGCCAGCTCGTCCCAGACTTCGTCGACGAGCGCGTCCGCGCCGAAATGGCCTCCCTCCAACGCGACGAAGACGCCCAATTCGACAACGCGGATGACCTCGCCTCCTTCACCTCAGACTACCCGTACCTCGACTCCGACGATGAGTCCGACGAGATCGACGAGCAGGAATTGCAACGCCTCACGCGGGAGCGTGGATTTGGCCTCGGCAGCTGGATCGATCGCATGGTAGAATGGACCCTATTCGGTGTGGAGGACTGGCCGCTCTCGTTCGGCGGCGGCGGTGGCGAAGCCCCCGAATCCCGTAGAACGACCACACTGCCGGAGCATCACCCTCACCCCTTGACTGGAACACAGGACAACGAGGACAACAGCATCGCGGATGACCCCACATCTCCCCATGCAGCCGCCGCCGCCGCCGCAGGATCTTCCGCAGAAGATACAGATACAATGTCCCTCGCCGAGTCGGACGGTCTCTCCGTCCACGAGAAACCGGGGGACCAAGGCGGCTGGGGAGATGCCGGGTGGCTGTTCCGTGCTGTGAAACGTGCGTTGTATTGAGCTCTCCCCTTGACTAGAAGCAAAATGACCGTACGTGTGTATGTATAATACACCTTGTTCGTGTATGTACCCGTGTGTATCTCCTCGGCGAGGGGAGGGGGTCGGAGGCTCTGTCTTCTTCTTCTCTGCTCGGCTTCTCGTTCTCTCGCTACGTAAAGCACTGGGCTCGGGTTCAAGTCGTGTCTCCACCATCCCTCAGTGCGAATCATTGCATGATGGATGTGACTGACTACTGGGACTGCTAAGATATATCTAATTGTTCTATGGACCCACGAGTCAAAACTGGGTCTCTTTCAAGTATGACCTCTTGAAACTACAGATGAAGGGAGACTTGAACCATAGTATTTTATGATTGGATGATAGTATAGACGAAGACCTACAGCTAATGCACCGGAAGCATTGAGCTTGAGACTCTTGCGGAGAAGGCTACCTTGCACCGCAGATCTGAGTTCTCATCGGCGTGAGCTCTCATACAGCACCATTCAACCTATCGAGACAGGTTGTTTACCACCTCTGCATTTATTCGCTTCAGAAAACTCTCCCATTTCGCTAATAAGAAGCTGCACCAACCTCCACCATTGGTGAAACGAATGCTCTTTGTTGCTTTCTGCTTTGATTTGACTTGTAAACTTGGCCCGAGGGTACCAGCAGAATGTGTAGAGAATGCCTCCTTGCAAACCCCCAATGAACAAGCCAGACACCGGTAAAATGTATTAGTCGAGGGAACATGATGGACGAAAGGGGTATACAGGATTGTGAGACAGTGTGTGTTGGTGGTCAAAATGGAATGTCTTGTTTCAATGTGTTGGTCGTGAAGATAAGATGACTGAGAAGAAAAGTGAAATGGTGAGGCAGAAAGGAACGAAGCCGGTGCATATTGCAAGGAAGGACAGAAAACCATGCTGGACTGTATCAATGCAAGGAGGACATGAATGCATGGAACATGTTGCACACAAAGAAAAGAATCGAACCCGGAGCCGGAAATCTGGCAATCTAGATCGACAGTTGAAGAGGAAGGCGTCGGCTTCCCAAAGTATGACACATTAAGGCAAAATACGCGGATAAAAAAAAATGTTTGCTTGCACACTGCAAAACGCCAAGCTGACCCTCAACTCTAGTTTCATGCGATAAGGTATCGTGATCGTTTCATACGTGGACATTCCACGGTCGAGGTTTCGGACACTAGCTCTAGTTTGGGGGGGGGGGCGGGTTGAGTTGGTGTCGTGGAGGGGGTGTTCATGTAGGTAGGCTGGAGGGATGAAGAAGAGAGGATATGAGGTTGGCAGTCATGTCTCAGCAGCATTACCATGGCCCAACCTTGACGGGGGTGCCGAGTCCGTATGTGCCCGACAGGAGTTGCTCGCGGATGGATCCAAGTTCATTGCCTCCCGGGCTTCCATAGCCTTGGGCATCCGGTCGGTGCATCCACCCTAAGCTGGAACCAAGCTCGTTGACGGCTGCCTGCAGTTTACCGCCGGAGTTCTGGTTGTGCTTAGCCAACTTCTGATCCCATCCACCATACTGCAACTGAATTCCGCCACCACGTTTTGCGGCCTCCCGGATGACCAAGATCCAGGCCTTGCAAATCTCGTCGTACGCAGAGTCCCGCTCTAGGTTGTTCTGGGGGGTGTGCCACCGGGGCAAAGCGTGGATGATGTCGGTCGCACCATCTAGATAGCTCAAAGAGACCGAAGCTTGTGTTTCATTTGGCGGAAGGAAGTGTGGTGTGAAGTCACTGAGAGCATCCAAAAGACTCGCCAGAGGCTGCCGGACTCGGTTGTAAGCGTAATCTGATTCCGAGCTACCACCCAGGGGGAATGACGACTGAAGGTTGGACTGGTAGTTCCGAAGGACCTGGAGAGCGGATGCTACACTGGGCCGTGGAGCGGTATGAATGACCTCATCCATTAACGCTGGATGGCGTTCACACATAGACCGGAGTACACCCCGGAGAGCATCGGTGTCAAGCGTCTCTAGCAAGCGAGGGAGCGAAAGAGGCCGCCCGCTGACATTTGGACGAGCACGTTTGATATGGTGTCGGCTCGATGGAAGGGTTCGAGGAGTGAAAGCGGGAGAGTTGGTGGGAGAGGCGGACATTCGGCCATCATGATCGTTACCATCATCATCGGCTTTCCGTTTCCGGTTGGGCGTATGACTTGGAGTAGACACTAGAAAGAAGAGAGAGATCAGTCAAGGGACTCAAAGAGAAAAGACGGGGAATGTGGAAATCTTACTTGGACGGGAAGGAGAAAGATGAGAGGCTTCGTAAAAGTGGTGAGGAGGCACAGGTGGTGTAGCCACCAGACTGTTCATGATGGCCACCGACCGCTGATTTGTTGCTAGGATTGGGCAAAAAAGAAAAAGGAGAGTTGACGGAACCGGGTTCGAGTTTTAGCACGAGGCAGAAGTTTAGAAGAGAGGGGCGAATGTTGTTGTTGTTGGTTGAGAAAGGGTGTGAGAAAAGAGAAACAAAAGAAATGCAAGAAGAAGCAAGGGAAGGAAAAGATGGGGGGTGGTGGTGAGGGGGTGGTAGTTGGGTTATGGGAGGTGGTGGTGGTTAGTGGAGGAGGAGGAGGATTGAAGAGGAGAATTAATGAATGAATGAATGACTGACTGACTGTAGGACTGACTGTAGGACTGACTGTAGGACTGACTGTCTCTTTCTTGGTGGGGGAAAGAGAAGGCGGTGGGGACCCGGGACGGGTTGCGGGAGGCAACGCAAGCCTGTAGTGCAACTTCCCTCTTCGCTCTTTTGGGTATACTTGACGGTGTACTCCGTAGGTCTACTTCTACTTCTACTTCTACTTCATGGCATCAAACAATCATTTCGGGCATCTAATTTTTCTATATCACTGCTCTTTGGTATCATCCGCGAGGGTCAAAGTCCTTTTAGCGAGAATCGAAATGCTTATCACAATATTCTGCTCCTCACTCATTTCCTTACTCATTCAGGGATAAAGCTGACATAGCCCGACTCGGCGTTGGACGATCCAAGTCCCGAGTCTTGGTACAAATCCACGTGGACGCATACATATTGACACTAGAACCGGTCTCTCGGTCAGCAAATGGACACGCAGTCTTCCTCTCTCTCTCTCTCTCTCTCTCTTCAGG
Source organism: Aspergillus saccharolyticus JOP 1030-1 (assembly GCF_003184585.1). NCBI lineage: Eukaryota > Fungi > Ascomycota > Eurotiomycetes > Eurotiales > Aspergillaceae > Aspergillus > Aspergillus saccharolyticus. The sequence goes on from NW_020290617.1 coordinate 496,500, forward strand.
CCGAGAATAGATCATCATGGCTCATGAAGGCCAAGGGAAGAAGGGACATACCGATCGATACACGTGCCGGGGTATCTTGCTCCAACCCGCCGCGCCGTAAACCCATTCGCCTCGAAGTGCCGAATGTACCAAGGCTCAATGCTGGCGGAGCGGAGGAGGATTCGTCCGCCCTTTTTCAATGCCTGGTTAAGTTTCTGGGCCTGGGCGGAGGCGGCGTCGCTTGTAGCGTCGAACCAGTCCATCGAGTCCATGATCACGGCGATGGTGAGACTCTTAGGCGTGATCCTCTTGATCACCTCATTGATCTCGTCGGTGTGGATACGGAGACCGTCAAAGGCGCCGGGGGAGGAAAGTTTGACGTGTGATTTGGGGGTGAGGTAGGCGGGATGACATCTTTTGCAGGACAAGATTCATCGAGTTAGTTTAATTTATGTGTTTCCTTTCCCCTCGACATCAGGCGGGCGGGGGAAAAGGGGGGGTTTTGGGAGTGGATTTACTAGCTTACCTGCGGGAGAATTGTCCCTGCAAACATAGGAAGTAAAAGTAGTTGTCGTTGCTGATGAGAGTATCCTGAACGACCGGGTCTAAGGTGTCCACAACGTACTCCCAGATCGACTGGCCGCTGATGTCCTTGGCTTGCTTCATTTCCTTGTTCAGCCCGTTGCGCTTATAGAAATCGTCGATGATTATGTTGCGCTGATTGCGCGGCACGCCGGCGGCCTTCCAGGCGAACCATTCAGTCCCAACAACCGCCCAATGCAGAGGCTTGCTCATCAGGACGGCGCGGATCTTGGGCCAGATCTTGCGCTGCTCTGCGAGCGTCTGCGCTTCACAGAGCTTCGCGACTTGGCCCTGTAGCCCGAAGACTTGGAAGAGGTACCGAATCATCTTGATTGCGTGGCGAGAGCCACCGGTCTCGTACAGGCCCTTGCCCGAGGAGGATGTAAAAATCTGGGTGTGCTCGAGCCAGTACTGAAACGCTTGACTTGAGAGATGGGGGCTCAGTTTCTCGATGAGTAGACGGCGGAAGTCCGAGTGTTTGCCTTCTCCAAAGATCTTCCAGACGTCCCGGTAGCCCAGGGCAATGAAGCTGGCAACCTTGAGTTCAAGGAGGTGGTTTTGATTAGGGTTGAGGTCGACTGCATGGACCCGCCGGGGGCTTTTCTGGAGATAGTCCAGGATGTTGTCCCCGGCACTGGTAATGGCCAAGATGACGTCGTCGCGCTGGATATCGAGCAATTTGTGGTCAACGCGGGGGTCTTCCCAATTGAAGGCATAGATGTACTCATGGCCGAACTGCGTGTGTTTGGGAAGGAGGTCATTATAGAAGATGCGGTAATGGTGGTTCTGATAGAATGATGATGGTAGAGGAAGGTTGGAACCGAGGTTGATCACGGCAGACTCGTACGCCTTGGACTTGATCTCCTGTGTGCTACTCACAATAGCCGCATCCATTTCGCTCCGGTGCTTAGCTGGGGAGAGGTATGGAGACTCGGTGAAAGAGGCGTTGAGCTTCTCGATGGCTTCGCGGCCAGAATGCGTCGTGGAATCCTTCTGACATCCCACAAAGATGTAGTAGGGAATTCCACCTAATAGGTAGTTTCTCTCACTGGCCGAGATCACGGTTCCGAAGCGATATTCAAGGTAATCTCGACGAGCAGCCTCAAGGCTAACACGGTCGGCGTCGAACCAGGCGCGCCAAAAGGCTCTCCCAAGCCAGTTGACGTGACGATTAAACGCGCCGCCGATGTAATTGCGGGAGGAGACATCCACGATGCTTTGTACTAATTGCGAATTAGCATCTTACGGCCACAAGGCTTCACCCTTCTACATACCATAGAAATCGCAGACTCCCAGAACGCCAGAAGGCTTGATCAGCGCAGGCAGCGAGTCAATGACGCTATAGTAATCTGGACCAGTAAGTATATTCCTTCCAAGCCTAGATGCACAACCTACCTGGAATCATGGACAAGCTGTAGCTCATAGTGGCCAGGTCGGCGCCTGCAACCGTAGCAGTCTTGCAGCGCGGGTCTACCTTGTCCTCCTCAGGCAACCTAAAGGACCGAGCATCCTGGCAGACGACGCTGACATTCTTCCAGCCTAGTCGCTCGAATCGCTGACGGGCGACGTCACAGAGGGAGGGAGAAAGATCGACCAGGTAAACGTGCGCGAAGAAGTCTGGCACCGAGAGGAAAGCAGACATCGCTTCGATGTTGTATCTAGTAACGCAATTAGGGCTTCATCCGGACGAGACCTCAAATCAAATACGACTCACCCAGTGCCCCCGCCAATCTATCCAATCAGCAAGGTGTGCATGCATGACCACAGGAAAAAGAGAACTCACATCAACCCAGATCGCTTCTCCGGCTTTGAGCTCCTGGCTATCCACCTTGTGTTTCAACTGCGCAGCGACCAGACCCAGCATATCCTCGCGTCCGCGCAGAAGGCGTCTGCGAGTGGCATCGTATACACTAGCCTTGAATGACTCGTCAGCTGCGCATTCAAGCTTGCAGAATCAGGCTCGATCATACTTGAGTCTTGTAGAAGCTCTCTAAAGCGTCCTGCTGGCCATTCCCATTCTTCTCATGGGGTTTGAGGAAGCTTGCGTAGATGAATTTCACGTAAGTGAAGACGCCACTGTTAAAGTCCACCTTGCGTGTTTGTCTGGAAGCAAGTAATAATATCAATACCACGAATGCGCCGACTGCAATGGCAGCGCCGGCAATGTAGACATGAAGCCAGTCTATGCGTCCTAGAAAGGAGCCCGAAGGTGTGCTGTTGATGAGAAAACCCATGGCGCACCAAGAGCAAAAAGAGCGCAGGGACAATGCCGTGTGGTGAGAATTGAGGTGATAGATCGAATATGCTCTCAGACGGTGAATTGCATTTCACCGGGTAGAGGGGGAGGGGGCTGTGGGCTTCTTGAACCCACAGCTCTGCAGCGATTGAGGCACAACTCTTTTATTTTTTGGCAATCAGTTGCCCCACTGAGGAGGTATGACCCCGCCATCTCCAACTTGTTAATAGCATTAGATTCAGTTCAAAGATTGAGGATTGATCACCACCAGCAGGGGCTATGGCCCTATCAGGGAGACACATGCAACGGAAGGTCAGTGATTGAGGCTGCGAGGCCGGGCAGAAAACCACCGCATCGCCGTATACTTCGGGTAGGCCAATCATCGAGGCCGCTGCCCGCACGCTTTCCAACGTCCTGCAAAATCCCCGCGACCAATAATTCCCGCACGACTGCCATGCGTTCGATTCCTCTCTGTCATTTGCCATCTCTGTTCGGTTTTCTTTCTGGATTATGTGGTGATTTGAATGGAAGCAGTCACGGCATCCCCTACCAGGTGCTGTTCTGCTGTTGACCCCGCTGAGGATCGTCCAGCAGGGACCATACTAGTGGAGACGAGGGAAAGCATTGGACAATGCACAGATACTTATCGATTTACTCGAAGTCCTACTTGTCGCGGTTAGGTCTTTGCTATGGGCAAGCAAGAAGTGTGTATCAACAGACAATCACTTCTAAGACAAATCAACCCACTCACTCAGACAGCAAGTCTGGCGCTGACAACAAAGAAATGGCTTGATCCACCGCCGCGAGTAGCGCCTGCTGCCAGGTTGTCTTTCGTGTTTCATTGAGGGTGATGTTGCAAACCTACTGCAATCTCCGGTGGAGTCCATGGTCAAGACGGCTCAAGAACGGTGTCGATGAGATGGAGGCACCGGGTTTCTGAGTGGCAATGCTTTCACAGGACCGAAGTTGTTTGCCCCTCGTCATTGACTTACCCGAGAACTAATCCTAGTTACCCTTTGCCCGTCTCTTTTTCCAACCTGACTAAAATCTTGCGAACAACACTTGATCTTGCGTACGACCAAGCAATGTCCTCAAGGTCCGCCGAGCTCACTTCATCCAACCACAAAGGGGACCACAATGAAGCCGGACAAGGCTCCCGAACGCTACCAATGTAGTAGCAAGGAGATTATCGGAGATTTTCACCATCGATAAGACCTGGCTCAAGGTACCATCGAAAGATTCAACATATGACTATACTTACTCTGGTTCATCAAGATAGCAAGGTAGACTTCGACCATGAGTCTCTTTTGAGTATCTCAAAGCTCAAACTTGAAGCAAGAATCGACTCATTCCGCGTACCCGACACAATCTCATTGTTGCTTTCTTTGTGAAGGGGTGGCATTGTAGTCTGGCTTTCTCTATATAATGCACGCATAGTAAGCACTCGCCAGATAATTATATAGCATTTCGATTCGAAAGCTTGGTATATATACCCGCCTTGTAAGTAATCGTTGCTGTTACATCGACAACGACCCAGTATGGCTGAGCGAATGGCGTCTAATGGGGCGACTCCCAAACGCACAGTGTTCCTTAGCATACCGCCAGAGCTTCATCTCCAGATATTGGAACTCTTGGATGTGACTTCACTTGTGCATCTGGGCCTTGCACTGGGAAAAGGGCATGACTTGATTCACAACGAGATTCAAAACAGAGCCAAAATAGAAGCCCTCCCGTCTCAGGAAATGTATGACAGGCGAATGTCGCTGAGAGAGATTAGTCGCCCAGAGGCTGACTGGAGGAAATTCTTCCGTGAACCGCTTGCAGAAGCTGTTTGCACCGGCCAATACGAGATTGTCAGATTCTTCCTAGAAGCCAGGGTAAGTGCCAACTCAATCAATCTGGACGCAGTTCCAATGCTGCATCTCTCTATCAGAGAGTGCCAATATCACGTCACGGAGCTGTTGCTACAGTACGGTGCCGACTCAAATGTTGTTTGCGCCACGACAGGGCAGATGGCGTTGGACTACGCGGTCGGTGGGCCCAATGTTCCGCCTACTCAGCTTCTTGAGCTGCTCCTCAATGCCGGGGCCAGATTTATCCACGACTTTACCTTCAGTATTTGCTGTACCCAAACTTGGGGGACGGCGTTTTTCCGACTGGCAGTCAAGAATGGGACGGAGATCTTGCCGGAGACTACTGATTGGTATCCCAGACTGCAGGCTGCGTATAGACTCGCAAGTATGGAGATGTTGGATTGCCTCTTTGATTTGGCACCGAAGATTTTGACTGCCCGTCACCATGGGCGATCTGCGCTCGACATGGCTCTGGCGCTTGGAAGGGAAGACGTTGCGGTTTCTCTTGTTCGGAGAGGCATACCTTTACAGGATAGCGCAGAGAAGCAGATAGTAAAGGCTATGCAGTATGGACAAACGAAACTCGTCCGGGAACTGTTGGATCATGCGCACGTGATAGAGAAATGCCCGCAGTGGAAATGTGCTGCCATTCCCGAACTGTCGGAGACGTATAAGCGGAAGGCACCAGTGATGACCTGCAGTAGGCAGCATTGGCTAAAAATGATTTCATAGACCTATCTGAGATGAAAAACCATCCCTTTGAGGCTTGATTATTTTAGTAGAACATACTGCTACAGATCAGTGCGGGTAGCGAGACGGAGGAAGTGAAAGGTTAACCCGCAGTGGCCGAGCCTTTATGGTGCATCTGCGTATCTCGAGAAAAAGCATTCGAGACGATAAGATAGAGAGCATGGGTACCCCGCACAGGCGGATAGATGATCCATATAGCAGTCTTGTAACTTGTATGTGTTCAATCCGATTGCGCTTGAGAGCAGTCAATGTACTGTACTATGTTAACATGAATAGTACTTTAGACGAACCATCAGTGACGTTCAGCAGGTACTTCCTTGTTCGAATAAACTTTTAGTGGTAGCAGAGCTACTCCACTAAAGAAATTCATGCAACCAAGTGAAGTCATCATAACCAACAGATCAATGGTCCGACATATGCGCTGTACGTGCCTAAATGCATTGTCGACCATTCCGTTGAATTGCAGCAGCCCCGAACTATAAATCAAGCTATCCACATGTTAAATAACTATCATCTGTAGGATGCACGGTGATATAGATACAGCTGAATCCATGTAGATCACAGAAGCTATGAACAATCATTCATGCATTGATACGCATTGCGACTCAGGTTTGCCAAGTCATGCCGCGTACTGAGCACTCGTCAATCAGACAATCTTCGCCGTCCACGATGTCTTGTTCCGACCCGAAATGGCTAGATGAGCGACTTGGATCACTCCGGGATCCTTCAATGGCAGTGTATAATCAGTGCCTGAAAGAATGTCTGAAGCCAGCTGCGATAAGACCAGGGCTCTCCGATAGCCGAGAATGGAAAGTCGCAGGGAAATCCGGTCCCTAGTCTCGGGAATTCGGACATGGAATGTTATGGCCGAAGCAAGTAGTACCTACTGTACAGTGTACACTCAGTACTAAGGCAGAAAGCATTCTGCCTGACTCAGGTCAATCTCTCCGTATCGTTGTTGGATTCCGCAGGATCAAGGGGGCTGAAACTAAAGGGACCCCCGTAGAGTATGGGGTGTACAGCGTATATCAGAGTACCTTATTTTAGGTGGGCTTTTCTGGGAGGATCCACCGGGGAAGTCGGCGGCGGGCGGGCAATCCAGATCGACCTCACGTGCCCCATCCCTCTCAACAGTTTACTCGTACTGTTCTCGTACCATCCCGCAAGGAGCGTGGCATTTGCGACCATCGCGGTGATCGCTTGCAGACCTGGCCAATCATCATGGAGCAAAACATCATCGAGTTGTCTGGACACGAATCCCCGGTATTACCTCTACAGTAACCAATATTGTTGAATCGTCTAGCTGGCTTCTCGAATGTTGTTGGCTGATCCTGCATTGCGTCACGGTCCTTTCCCCACCTCTTCTGGATTTTATCACGGAGTACGGAGTGATAGTCAAACGGAGTATACTACCACACACAATCAAGCTTGATCAAGTCGAGATTCCTGTATCACCCTCCTTTCCTACCTTTCATTGAGCAAGCTGCAGTGTCGCGTTTGTTCAGAGCCTCGTTTGCAACCGATACTAAAAAAGGGAGCTATGATACGGAGTGCTTCCGCCAACCGGCCCTGGTAGGAAGATGCGGAGAGAGGTGGTTTCAGGACTCCTGATGATCTGAAAATCATTGGGAGGGGTAACAGTGAACAAGTCCATGACACCATGATATCCTGTGTAAGTAGAGAAAGGATCAGCTGGCGGTATCTGGTCTGGCTGATATGCAGAGCACGTCCACTGGCAGTACCGCTGATACCGCAGGTGGGGAGGGGATGCAAGAGGGGAGCCAATCTATCCGTATCTGCCTCGAGAAACAAGCACATCCCTGAAGGTAGCCGGCCATTCAAGTGAGAGTGAAGTAGAGCAATTTATCTGCTCCGGTGTACCGGAAAGTCAATGAATGATCCGCACAGGAAGGTGATTGGGTCTTCCCTACATAATCGTGCAGTGTACCATACATACTCCATATTCTGTAGCGGCGGCAAGTAAATTCAAAGGGTGTGAGTATGCAGATTGGCAGAGGACGTGTCCCGTGGCGGGGGTGGTGTGTGGTTGGTAATGTAAAGAAATAGGCAGAAAGACAAAACAACCTAGATGATGAAGTCTTCAAGTCAATCTGTGTAGCTTACCACGGTTGATCCCTCTTATGACCTGTCATTGCCCATTTCTGGGACAATTTGGTTACCTTTGGTGATCTCCCCAGGGTCCCAGACTGAGTCCTAAGATCTGAAACCCCTGGATGAGCAGACGAGAATCGATATAGCATCATCCAGAATAGTCATTCCAAGCATTCTGACTTCCTTCTTTGTTTATTGAAAGCATGACTATGGAGTACACCAGCCGATCTTCTGATTAGTTAGTAGGACTACTAGTAGTTACTCCATAGTCAGTCGGGCTGAGAGGTGGTCCCATCCTACTACATATTTAGCCTTAGTCGCTTCCCACTATTAGACTTGGCTAGACCGCCCGCCCCCCCCAGTGTCCCCAGTGTGTCCACCGGGCGGGTCGGTAAAAAGCAGCAGCTTGAACAAAGTAGTACTGTAAAGTCAGGCAAGGTGTAGTTAGTTATGTAGCTCTTTCACTCAAACAGGTATTCTCTTCTCCCTCCCCCTCCCCAACGCGTTCCTGCAAACAAAACGGTCGGTTTTCAAAGTACAAAGTATTGTCTGTACTGGACAGCCAGCTTCCCCAGGAATTTAAACTTGGGCTTCCTCCCACCTTCTCTTCTTCTTCTTCTTCTTCTTCTCCTCCTTCTCTCCTACACCCTCTCCAACTATCCATTTATTCTTCTCCTCTCTGATCTAGTTCATTCTACCTCAACTGCTTGTGTATAAATCTATACTCATCCTCATCCTTGTTTCTCCCAAGTTTACACTACCTCTTCTGTTGACTGCATTTTGGCACCACCTGATCTGATAACCCTACATTCTTCGACTCAACCATTTCGGAGGATTTTCTTATATCACTTACCATCCCCACCCGTCATTCAATCAGGACCAACCCAGTTATCCCAAACAATCCACAATGACAGCTGCTCGCTCAAATTCTCTCCGTGCCCTTCGTCTGCTGTCGCAGCAACAGTCTGTTCTCCCCAGCGTTCGCCGGGGCCTGCACATCACAGGCGTCCACTCGGCGCAACCGGCAAATGTCTCAGACCGCGCCTCTTTGTACTCCAGCCGCACCGTGGCTGATCTCAAGAATGAGTGTCAGAAGCGCTCCTTGAGAAGCAGCGGTACTCAAGCCGAGGTAAGTGCTATGCTCCTGCTGCACATATTGCCGTAAGGCCATATACACTGACCGATCTTGATTCTCATTCCAGCTCGTTGAGCGTCTTCAAAACCATGATTTCCTTCAATCCCGTGCCTTCAGCATTGCCATGCGCCGCATCAGCGGCAACTCCATTGCAGAGTATGTTCAAGCCCTCCACTTCCTCGGTTAAACGGTTCCTCGGAACTGACATTAGGCGGCCTGCGTCGCGTGCAATAGGGAGAACCACAGCCGTCAATTCAACACTTCTCGGTCCATGAAGGCCGTGGGTGACTCATCCACCGTCGACTTCGCCTACATGCCCTCGCTGGCGGAGCTCGATGCCCCGGCTGCGCGTGCCGATCCGCAGTTCCCGATTGTCCCCGACTTCTACTCCCACCACAGCTCGGCCCAGGCGGACTCCCCCATGAAGCCCCAGATCTATACCGTCTCCGGAGGGGATGCTGACGTCTCCGCCAGTCCGATGACGGAGGTGGTCGACAACCACTCGGTGGATATCGATCCATTCTCGCTGACGGAGGCGGTGGGTAAGTCCCGCTCCGGAGCGGACTCGACCAAACAGGGCTCGAAAGAGCCTGGGTTGTTTAGGGAGTTGTGGACCGGTGTCATGGATGATATCTTAGGCCGGCAACCGGCTGTTGTCAGGAAGTAAATGAGGCCTCGTGGATTTACAGTTCAATTGTTCTTGATTGTCTTTAGCGATGCGTGATGTTTGTTGTACTCTCTTGGATAGTCAGTGGTCTTATTCATGTTGATGGAACTTGGAATTGTTAAGTGACAGATCAACATCTACAAATTGGATCAGCAACATGTGATGTGTATACATCAGAACCCATATCCACCTCAGCAACCGTAGTGATTCATCATCGAGGTACAAATTGTGGAAGTACAGTCAAATCATGACCAAAGAATCCAACAGACCGGACCACTCCTTCTTGCCGACATAGTTAGCGCAGTGCCATTTAGTGAGTTAACTTAGTTACCCCAGAGCAATGAGTCAGCGCCGGGGAAGTACCAGCTAAGTCCGACCACGGCTCCAGCCCCATGATATCCCCAACTCAACCTAGGGTCCACGATATACAAGCTACGTGGGGAAAAATAAAGAAGCTACCCTCGGCCATGATACGGGCAAAAGAATAAACCTTAACCGTGGCATAGCCACGCGCGTGCCTGTGTGTGTGGTTACTCCAGATGGAATCGATCTCGGGTGCAGCTCCATCAGTTCGGCCAGAGGGAATGACCCCCAGCATCAGGATTCCCCGATATCTTCCGATGGTTCCCATCTGCTGGATGGAATTGTGTTTATCCATCCCAGATCAACTCGTGATGTTCCTTCACACAGAGGTGAAGGGCAAAGGGAACCGTGGAGCAGGGTGCTCCGGAGGAGCGAGGTTGAGTACCGTAGCGAGGGCGCTCGATTGTCTGATCGCTTTCCGGGGTGTGACACAACATGTGGTTAGTGGTTACTGGTTAACTACCTACCTAGTTAGTGGGATTTGTCGGAATTAGTCAGTCGATTCTTGTTCTTGAGGAGGTCTGCGGTCACTTTGTGAGGAGAGGAGTAATTGAAGGTTCCAGCAGGGGAGACATTTCATTCTGCGATTGAGAGGTAATGCCTGACTCTGGAAGCTGGAGTATGCATTGTGTCTTTCTTCATGAGCATGGCCAAGGGATAACTGCGAGTATTTGGTCAACGAGTAAACAGATGCATGCATTGGCCGTATCTTGAATAGGACTAGCGTGTAGGTTCAGGCTACCTCGGCTACCACCTCAGAAATAAATGAGACCGTATGGTTATTTAGGGAACATCCTGCCCTCCCTTTGTTTCCCTTTTCAGATTGCGCCCGCCAATTCTACTGTGTAAGATTTTGGTCACTAGGCTTGCTCTTCCCATTGATTGATATAGTCCGTTCATTTGGCTGCGTGGAGACACTGAATAAGGGTGCGTACGTGCGTGTGCGACTTGCAAACGGTGGAGTTTCAGATCAATCAACCTCCGAAAACGATCGCTGTGTGTGTGTGTGTACTGTTTCAGATGGGCTGGGAGACGAACACCCTCGCACAGGTAGACAGCTGTATTTAGCAGGGTGGGTTTGATGTCAACGTCAGGGCCGTGGGAGGGTTTAGGTTTCTTTCGTCCGTCAACACCACCGGCCCGCCATGGACCGGCGATTTCAGTGGACCTTGAGGAGATCTGCGTGCTCGTGAATTCGTGGTTGCAACGTAGATGGACAAAATGCTAATCGTTCGTTGACATGTCAGCAGCCTGCCTCAGCCTTCCACGAGGTATAGCACCCCGATCTCAGTGCATGAGAACAATGCTCTCCAGCAACGTCGGAGAGGATCCACTGCTGCTGCCAAGGGAAGCATCCCAGACTGACTGAACGGTCGACTGCAGACAGTGTGCAGAACCCCTCAGTGGCAAGCATCATAAGGCATAAACAAGTCGTCGTCTTCATGAGTGGGACGTGATTGACGAATGTACTACTCCGAGTACGGAGTACGGAGCAGTAACTCTGAAATAGACGAAGCATAGGCTGCTTGTTGAAGTATTGAAGTATTGAGGCATTGTGCCATATCTCTGATATTGAGACATCATGGATATTGTGACCGACGTGCAGCTTGTGCGCTGAGCATCTTGCATCCCCAATTATGCAGTGTGCAGAAAGAAAGTGGCTACGGGCTTGGCTAGACTGGGCTGGCTTCAGGGGGAAATGCACGAGGAGGGTCTGGATCCCGGAGCGGCAGCCACTGGCAACCCGTCCTCCCGCTGTGAAAACCTGCCGAGTGGATATGAGCATAAACTAAACTACACTAAACTAACTCAGAAATCAACTGTACCTCCTCTTCCTCCACCTTCAATTCACCTTTCTTCTTCACTTTTCATATTTGCTTGCCTCAATCCCTTTCCTCTTTTCTGTACATTCTTTTTGCTCTCTTTTCGCTGCTGGTGCTGCTGCATACTTTCATTAAGCATCTGCGCCCTGCCTGCTCTTTAGCCTGTCGTTCGCTTAATTGTGTGTTTCTCCGCAAACTGCCCGTCGGTCTTTTTTCGCTTCTGGACTTTAGAAATCCACAAGTCTATCACTGTTTCCTTAGTTGCCTCTAGGGACATATTCTGCGATTATATCACTCTTGTAACTTTCCGAGTACATCAGAGAGTGTGCGTTGACCATCCTCGAGCCTTTTCACAAATGAGTCTCGAGATCAATTCTCAGAGAACCTGAAAGTGCTCGCATCATGCATTTGGCCGGCTGTCTGCTTATCGCTGCTTGTATCTGGACTGCTGTTTTCGCCTTCATTCCCTACGAAATCAATCTCGACTCTTTGACCACCAAACACACTCCATCGCGTCGCTTTTTGCCATGGGAGTCCTTGAGTGAGGCCCTGGCCAAAAGTCCAGCCTCTGCCAAATCTGGCGAGTCTATAACGCTTGACGTCAAGAGGGCCCCTATCCGTCGCAACAATGATTTCGATATTGTCCTGTCTAAAACACCCTCCTGGCCCAACACCGCCGCCCTCGACCAAGACGGCAATGACCTGACTTATTTCGCAGTGGTGAAGATTGGGTCCGAACAGCAGGAATTCTATTTGATGCTGGATACCGGGGGCACCAATTCGTGGGTCTTCAGCTCCAACTGCACTACCAAAGCTTGCAGCATGCACGACACTTTTGACGCAACGACCTCTTCAAGTATCAACGTGACCACAACCGGGTGGAGTGTCGGATACGGCTCGGGGTCTGCGAGCGGCGTACTTGCGACCGACAACGTGACAATCGCAGGTGTGGAAGTGCAGTTCACATTTGGACTGGCCACCAATGCCTCCACCAACTTCGAATCGTATGCTATGGACGGTATTCTCGGCTTCGGCCGCTCTAACGACACCTCATACAACACTCCCACGTTTATGGATGCCGTGGCCGAGCAAAAGAACTTTGACTCAAACGTCGTCGGCTTTGCTCTCTCCCGTGCCAAGAGTGGCGAGAAAGACGGCACCGTCACCATTGGGGGCATTGACAGTGACAAGTTCAACGGTGACATCTCGTACACCAATACCGTGACTGGATCGGGGAACTACTGGCGAATTCCAGTCGACGATGTTTATGTGAATGGGGACGCCTGCGACTTCACCAATAAATCTGCAATCATCGACACAGGAACGTCGTACGCGATGCTTCCATCCCACGACGCAAAGGCGCTGCACGCGCTCATTCCCGGCTCTACTGCGTCGGGTGACTATTTCCTCATACCGTGCAACTCCACTGCCAAGGTTCAAGTGGCCTTCTCCGGGGTCAATTATACCATTTCGCCAGAAGACTATATTGGCTCCGAGTATAACACTAGCTGTATCTCCACGATTGTGAGCTACGATCTGTTTGGAGATGACATCTGGCTGCTGGGCGATGTCTTCTTGAAGAATGTCTATACCGTGTTCGACTTTGACCAGGAACGGGTCGGTCTGGCCGTCCGCGCCTATAACAAGAACACCACATCTTCAAGCTCGAGTAAGACAAGCAGTTCATCCTCTGGCAGCTCGGCCAGTGCCACTGCCTCATCCAGCTCAACCAACTCAACCGGCGTTCTAGCTAGTTCAGGCACGTCGTCGCAACAGGCGTCCAAATTCTACCTGTCGGCTATAGTGGTCGTCTTCTGCGCCGTTCTGCTATAAACTGCATCGATCCTCCGGCTGACTATGGCTTTCTTGCACATGTTCAAAAAAAATTCGATTCTTATCTACATGGGTAGATAGCGCTGCTACACACGCATTTCCGAGGATAACCCATATATGGTAGTCGATTATTAGCCTACAAATATAGCTGTTCTTCATGACCAAACCTTAAATCTTGAGCTATCGTTTCATGTTTTCAGACCCTCCCTCGCAGCGTTGTGCTCCAAACCTAGTGGCGAAGGGTGGGCTCTTGGCTAGACGGCCGTGCCACCTATAGGACCCTGTCGGGTATCAATGTGTACGACTTTGGGTACGACTCTGTTGCGACCGTCAGCGATTGCTTCCCAGCCCAGAACCACACGCCCTAGCAGGGCTGAAGGGGCTACCTACCTAGAATGGAGCGATCAAACTCGTCCACGCTATTAAACCCTGCCACAGCCATGAGGATATCCAGGTCGGCCAACAGCGACTTCATGACGTGGCGCACGCCCTCCTCGCCCATGATACTGAGGCCCCATACCCATAGCCGACCGACGAAGACAAAGCGGGCGCCCAGCGCCAAGGCCTTGACGACATCACTCGCGCCCCGTACGCCGGAGTCAAACATGACGTAGATTTGGTCGCCGACGGCATTCACAATATTCTCCAGGGCATCCAAGCTGGCGATGGCCCCGTCGACCTGGCGGCCGGCGTGGTTGCTCACGACGATGCCATCGACGCCGTGCTCGACGCATTTCCGCGCATCCTTCACCGACTGGATGCCCTTGATGACCACGGGGCGGCCGCCGGAGATTTCCTTCCAGCGGGCGATCAGCCAGGGGATTTTCTCCCACGACCAGGCGCGCCCGTGCCAGACGGAGTCGATCCACTTGGCGGAGGCGGCGATTTTGTCGACGTCCGGGTCAATGCCCTGCTCGCGGCAGCGGCGTCGGAACACGGGGTCCGACAGCCCCAGGTCGGCGCCGATGCCGCGGTAGAAGGCGTAGTTGGAGTTGGCGACGTCGTCGTGCCGCCAGCCCAGCTGCCAGGTGTCGGTGGTGAGCATCAGCACATCAAAGCCCGCGGTCCAGGCGCGCCGTAGGAGGGAGAGCGTCAGCTCGTCGTCGTGCGGCATGTACAGCTGGTAGAAGCGCGGGCGGCCGGCGCCGTTGGCCTCGCCGACTTGCTCAATGGGCGTGCTGCCCGCCGTCGAGAGGCAGTAGGGCAGGTTGAGCTCGCCGGCCACCTTGGCCACGGCCAGCTCGGCGGTCGGGTGGTAGATCTTGTTGATGCCGATCGGGGCGAAGCCGATGGGCGCGGACACGCGGTGGCCGAAGATGGTGGTGGTGGTGTCGCGCAGGTTGGTGTCGACTAGCTGGTTGGGGATGATGCGGTGGCGATAGAAGGCTTGTCGGTTGGCGAGGTGGGTGGTCGAAAGGCCTGCATTGGAGGAGGCATAGTACCTGTCGAGCGTTCAGTGTCTGCTGCCTGGGGGGGGTTGATGGTTTAGAGGTAGTATACCATCCGCCTTGGCTGAGTTTGCGCATGGCCTCTTCTTCCAGCTTGGTGGGATCTGTGGGGGCTTTAGTATCGAGCTTCCGCGCATACTAAGGCAAGCGCATACCAGTGTTGAAGGGAGGCGTTTGACCCTCATTGGCCTTCCAGAAGTTCTCTCGTTGGTATAATGCCCATTGGGGGGTGGTGCGGTTCTTGATGTTGGGGTTGGTCGGGTCACTCATGGTGATGATTACAATATTAGTATAGAGTCCGGAGATGTATATGAGGATTTGAAAGTTAGGAAAGAGGCCAATTTCTTGGCATGTCGCTGGGTATTTATCGAGGTTCAATTGTGTTGATTGATTCTGGAGCTGGGGAGAAATGACTTCACATTGACGCACTTTCTCGGGCGAGAGGATTAAGGATTGATGGCTGGATCTGGGGCGGAAGAGCTGGATATCATGTGCCACCAGATGTCGAGTCAATCATCTCCATCTCCCTAGATCTAAAAATGAACAACAGGCCATCGAAGCTGGATGTTATTCTCGGACGATTGAATGCTGGTGTCGGCGAGGAAGACATCGGCCGAGTGATGATGTCATCCAGATCTATAACTAACGTAAGTTAGATGTTACTAATCTTCATTATACATCACTACATTCAGACTAAACACCAAAGTATATACACTAAGTATAGTATATTACACTAAGTATAGAACACTCAACACATACAGTCACTATACATACACTAACTATACTACCATTGCGGAGAAAGACCTGCAGGGTCCCAGCCCAACGGATGGCTCCGAAGGGGAACCCGACTTGCCCCGGTGCCAGAAGCCGAAGCCGGCCTGCGTCTGCCGAGCCCGAGGCATCGTCACGCGTATTCCAAGTCATACATGTAGAAGTCACTTGCCCACCTTGACTCGTTTTCCTACGGTAAATACTCGCAAACACACCACCATGTTTAGTCTAAGCACCAGACGGTCCGCCGTCGCCCGCTCCAAACACCTCTCCAGCACCACCACTCTCCTCAACCGCACAACAACACCGCCTCCCGCCCAATCCTTACTCGCATATCGAGACTTCCACGCCAGTCGCCGCAATGCAGCCTTCAGTCCCACCTGGATGCCCAAGCGCGTCAAGACCCCGTGGATCGACGCCTTGACCCAGAGTCGCGAGGCGGCGCAGCAGAAGCACGGTGATGCGCCCGCCGCGGCGGTGCAACCGGATCTGACGCCGAGGAGGATGGCGGATAGTCATTTCAAGGCTGTACGTATCATCAGCTGGCAGATAGCCCAGTTCTGTGGGCGGGAGTCAAGTCATACTATGACTCGGAGCTGATTTTCTCTTTGATGGCGTAGATTCTGCCGCTGGCGCAGGATAAGTGGTTGCTGGATACTTATCTGAACGCTTCGGGGCATATTCGGTAAGTGAATCACTGATTCAAGATGGGAGAACCCCCCCGTGGCTGTGCTTAGCGAGGAGCAAGGGAGCAAGTAGTTACCAGACCACTGACAAACCCCCCAGACTAGGATCCCTTTTGATGGACCTAGACGCCCTAGCAGGCGTCATCGCCGGCCGCCACACTGGCGACCACGTCACCACGGTGACGGCGGCCCTCGACCGCATCACCATCGAGCACCCGCTGATGGAGATCTGCGACCTGGAGCTGAGCGGGCAGGTGACCTACGCGACGGGACGGTCGAGCATGGAGGTCTCGTTGCAGGTTGCCAAAGCGCCCGCTGCGGGCGAGGCGGCGAAGCCGGAGGATGTGTTGATTACGTGCGCGTTCACGATGGTCTCGCTGGATCCGGCCACGAAGAAGTATAGTACCTGGGCTGTGCCCCCGGCTGCCCCTGTAAGAAAGACCTGCTAAACCAAAGTCCATGAACCAGACCGGTAGCCATCGCCCCCCTCCTCGTCGAAACGCCCGAAGAGCGCCTACTCTTCCAGAAAGGCGAGGAGAATTACCGCGCCAAGAAAGCCCTGCGGACACGCAGTCTTCTGGAGAAAGCTCCCAACGAGCGCGAGAGTGACTTGATTCATTCGATGTGGACCAAGGGGATGTCTTATTCGAGTGAGTTGCCCCCCGACTTTTCCAGTGTATAGGACGTTGTCCCCTCCACCCCCTCCCCCCCCCTTGGCAATATCATATGTGATATTGCAAACCCTCCCAACTAAAAATAAAACCCTCACAGACCCCGAATCCCCCGCCCAACGCCCCCCGAACACCATCGCCATGGCCTCCTCCGTCCTAAAATCCGCCATGATTATGCAACCCCAAGACCGAAACCGCCACAACTTCATGATCTTCGGCGGCTTTTTGCTGAAAGAAACCTTCGAGCTGGCCTTCTGTTGCGCCGCCTCCTTCAGCCACAGCCGTCCCAACTTCATCTCCCTTGATCCGAGCACGTTTGAGAATTCCGTGCCGGTGGGAAGTGTGTTGTATTTGCGGGCTACCGTTGCGTTTACGGAGCCGTATTCTGAGGGTGGTTCGGATGGTGGCAGTGGCAGTGGGGGCAGTGGCAGCACCTCATACACCAAAGTCCGCGTGCGCGTCGACACGCAGGTTCGGGACGTCGAGCACGGGACTAAAAAACCCGCCGGGATGTTCAACTACACCTTCCTCGTGGAGGGGGATGTTCAGGTGATGCCGCAGACGTATGGGGAGTTTATGGTGTGGACGGATGCGCGCCGGCGCTCGGAGAATGCAGCGGCGATGGCGGCGGCGGCCGGGGGGGTGAAGGAGCCGAGTGCGTTGCGGGGGTTGAAGGATAGTGTGACGGAGTAGGTTTGGTGCTTGGTGCTTTTGGTGGATGAACTGTATCATATATTCCGGTAGTAGTGAGATTCCCCCTTCTCTGAGTATCGTATCAACTACTTATTCCATAGTATGTGCCTGGTCTGGCAGTGATTGTTTTCTGGCTCTCATGGAGGGACAACCTGGACCACAGATGAGTAAACCTGGGTAACTTAACTAAGGTATGTAGTTGACTCGGTAGTAGGAGTGGATCTGCTCCATGGGAAAAACAGCTAGAGAACGGATTGTCTGCTGCAATTGGTAGTCATCGTGTTTATTCATTCTTCCACTTGTCGGACCTTGTGATAACGTTTCCCCGACTCTCATATGTACACCCAACCAACACCAACTAAGTCACAATCCCTTCCTAATGCTCCTGGCCTATACAAGAAGAAGCCCCACAATATCCGCCCCCAAAGACAAGGGCTGGCTGGGAAGGAAAGGCAATAAGAAAAAAGTCAAACCAAGTGCTGAGCTCGAAAACAAAACACAATTGACACCCTGGGTTTCTTCCATGCTAAAACCCAAAATCCGGACCATATCTGACCGGGTGATCACCCACACACATTCACAGCCCTATCGCCCACATAGATACATCCAGAAAACCCACCCCCACCTAATGTCCAGACTCCGTTTGTTTTTGCCCAAAACCGATGCATGGGATGTGAGGAAGGATGATTGTTGAGAAAAAAAAAAAAAAAAAGGAAGAAAAAGATATCGTCATGTCATAAAACCACCAATCCAGCGGCTCCGGCTGTAGGAAGAATACCCGCGATCCACAGATGTGAGTCTCATTGATCCTGCACCTGCTGGGGTTTCCTCAAGGTCACCGAAGAATGAATTATTCACTCAGTTCCTGTCAAAGGTGGAGGCAGCCTTGTGCCAAGAGGAGAAAGCCTCGTAAGCGTGCCCCGCCCCCATGATACCATCGTGGTACCCTTAGGATGAGCAAGGCGGATGTCAGCCTCGGCATACATCGAAGATATGTCCGCAGCCCATCGAGTAAAGTAGTTCCGGACTCCACCCAGCCGCGCAGACTCCATGTCAGCAACCGCTGAGAACCTCGTTGATCTTATTCGAGGCAAGCGATATACCTCCGTTCTTCGGCTCGGGCGGGGCTTCCTCCTTCATGCATGCATTTTCCAAAATATTGGTCCACTTGCCACTCGTACCGGCATGACTGTGCTTCAGGTGCTGGCGGAAGTGGTCCGCACGGAAGAACTTCTTCGCATTGTTGCATTCGCCAAATTTATGTACGACAGTGAGATGCTCGAATCTACGGTCCCAATCCGGCTGAGGATGATTGGGGAACTCCTCACCGCAATAACCGCAGGTGTCATGGGAGGAGCCGGCGCCGGTTGGCCCCGAGCTCGACGAAGGATGGAATGCCGCTTGATAACTCGATAACGCAGCGCACGACCAAGAATGCCGTCGCAAATGGAGCGAGTTCTGATGGCGTTCGGCCTCGTTCTTGTTCTTGAACCTATTATTGCAATAGAGGCAGGAATATTGTTTCTCCATCTCATGTGCACTGTTCCAGAAAGCAGAGTCAGAATGCGGCTACCAGTGAGTTCAACACGGATCAGCTTACCGGAGCTCGTCGGGGCTGTCGAATTTCTTTGGTTTTTTGGGACAGCAATCGCATATGTACAATCCACCAAGCTTAGGCCCTGTAGGCTTCGGGGTCGTGGTTTGCAGAGACATCTTGCGCGCCGTTTCGACGCTCGACGGTTCAATTATGCTAGGTGCCTGCATTACTCGTGCGACTGGCGGGGCGACCATTTGAGCGGGAGAGGTTGAGTTCAAGATCGACTTATCGTGAAAGGTATCGAGGTCAGAGTTGGGTGAAAGCCCTCCAGGTGACGGGCGATCGTAGCTGGTGATACTACTTCCTCCCACAGAGAGTCCGGCCGACGAGTAAGATCCAGTGGTCCGAAGGCTCAATGATGAAGCCGCTGAATGGCTCCCGTGACTGGCAGCATAATTAGGGTTGATTGTTAGGTTGTTCGTGTATGGCTGACCACTGGTTCTCCGTTGGGTGAGATCCCCGTTGCTGGTGATGATATGGAGGCGGTGTCGATCGTCGCCCGTCGGCTGCTCGCGAGGAGGGGACGATGCTCTTCTCTTCAGGCCTGAAGACTTCGCGTCTGAGTAGGGCGGCGTGGCTTCGCGCAAATAAACCATGCGAGACGGTAGCGATTCGTCGGTGGGAAAATCACCTTCGATATCTGAGAAGACGCCATGATCGTAACTGCCGCGATGCGAGCGGCTGGGAAGACTGATAGTCTCGTCGTATTGAGGCGTCGTTCCACCGCGCCGGCGGTATACCTCCCGTAGGTAGCCTGAATGATCCAAATCCACCGCGGATGACGGAGCGCTACTCTCAACACTGGGGCTTCGGCCCCCAATGTAATCCCTCCACCCTGCCTTAGTACCTGGCGACACGCCGCCCGATTGATAACTGCCCCATCTTACATCGAGATTCGAGCTATCCGAGCCGCCTGGAGAAGGGAGGCCGCCATAGTTCCGCGTGGGAATGGTGAGTGTTGACAGAGTGCCTCGAGATTCGCTTCCACCGCTAATCGACTGGCGTGGGGAGAGTGGTTTTCCAATTTTCGACAACAGGTGCTGGTCATACGCGTCTGATGAATCTTTGACACTTCGTCGCGAAAAGTCCCGCTCCCCTTTCAAGATCGGGCTGGGGCTTTTGATAGAGATTGCATTTCGGAATCCCTCGTCCATGGGCGGCGGCGGTTCGATTCGAATATGCGCTTCGGGACTCCGGGAAATGGGGGGGCCGCTCTGTCGGCCGTCTAGGTCGTCAAGTGCCATTCGATCACTGAGTGACACGGGGACAGGGCGGCGGTGGCCACCAAACAGGCTTGAGCTCGGATTGATGGGGGCGAGTTTTGTCGTCCCTCTGGCATTCGCGTGCAGCCAGCCAGCGTCGTAACCGTCCTCGAGGTCACTAATGCGGGGCGGCGGCGGCAGTGGCGGAGGGGCAAAATTCGTCGTCGGATTGTTGGGTATAGGCCACGGCCCATGTGATGGATACGAGCCTCCAGGCATCATTCCTACCGGTTTGGGAGTCGGAGTCGAATTTCGAAGCTCACTATCCTTGAAGTCATATATATTAATCGAAGGAAGTGAGATTCGAGGCAAGTCCATCGTACACGAACCACCACCAACAGCCGCTCATCGACCAACCGGGAAAGAAAGGTACAGGTGAGCCGAAGAGCGTCAGCAATGCGCAGCCTGGACTTGGAACAGGTTTTGCGGGCTTCGGGTCTGTTAAAGCACGCTTGTAGCAAGACAAGCCTCCTTGGACACCCAGATACCAGCGACTACGTCAAAGGCTAGGCGGTAGTCGCGCGAACTGATTGACGAGGCGGTCGTTGATTTGACTGAGCAAGCTAGTCTTTAGCAGGAACTGCAGCTGAAAGTTGAAGAAGTTGTCGGTGGTTGCTGAGTAAGGTTAATATGACCTCATACAACAAAAGGTAAGTAAGTACCCCTTACCTCAATCAAGAGGTATCTGAATGACTTTCCAAGTCAAAAGAAGAGAGAAATGTTTTAAGATCTTTAGTGGCAATGGATTTCTGTCACAGTCGCGCATCACTCCACTGAATTGGTTCTGCCATCAATCGCCAGCAGCGGCAAATTATCGACAGGAAACGGTCCAGACGCGGCCGAGCATACTGAGAAGCTTAATAGGGAGATGAAATCGATGGGTAGAAGATTGCAGTCTGATCGAGGACAAGAAGAAGAAGAAACCGGAGACAATTCCACATGCGAGATCCCCAAGTGCTTACAAAAGAGGGTCAGTTCTGTTCGGTTGCCACCTTGCCTAGAACCAAGCCTGCCCGAGAAGAAGGTAAAGTAGCCGTGAGGTTGGAAGAGTTCAAGCAGTAGCAAGCGTGAGAAAGCCGAATGGTAAAATGAATGGCGAAGGGAGGCGAAAAGAGCGAAGAGTCAAATGTCACATGCAGCTGCTCTCCGCGACGGGTTAAGTTCGGAAGAGAGAACGGGGTTTAAGGTCGGGAGGTGGGAGGCGCAAGTGAGATAGAGAAGTGGAAGAAAGAATACGCCAGGGTTCTGTACTGCACGGCAGTTTACGCGCGGGAAAAAGGAAGAGACAAAAAGGTATAGATGAGGTGAGTGCAAAAGGGATGGGGATGGATGGATGGATGGAGGAGATGAATGTTGAAGTGGGCGACAGAGAAATGAATGGTGGTAATGAATGGGTGGTGCACAGCGCAGTCTTATTGGTGGTCTGTTGCTCTCCCTACAAGGCTCAAGGCTCAAGGCTCAAGGACTCGTGGGAGGGAATCCAAAAATTCACTGACTGACTGACTGTCTTCTGTCTGTCTCTCTGTCTGTCTGTCAAGCCCAAGGTTTAAATTCAAATCCAGTTTCCCTGTTTTTTCCCCCTTGGGTCTTACAACTCGTCTCCCGCGGTGTAAGCGCCCAGTAAAAACGATGTTGGAATGGACGCAGGAGAAAGAGAATTGATCACAGAAGGAGAGGAGACAAGAGAAAGAGGAATGATGGATTGAACATCCAAAGAATAATTGCATGAAATAAAAAAGGACAGAAAACCCAGAACGATATGAAGGTATCGTTTCCCCCAGAACTGATACCAGACATAATTGACTGGTATTTGAATCTTCGTTTCACCCTGCAGTCTGGTCCGGGTGGACTCTTTCCAGTTCTAGCTCGACCAACAATTGTCACGGACTTACAACCAGATTGAAAGGGAGGAAGAGGAGGATAGAGCAGAAGGAAAGGATCATTGCTGTTGGCTTCTGCTTGATTGTCTCCAGCAGCAATAACTACTCAGTCAATATGGAATTGAACATCGCTGGGTCAGCTCAGGTTAAGTCAGATAGATACCAGCGTTACTCGGGCGGTACTGAGCAACTTCAAATTACGCACTTTGCCGCAACCTTACCACTCTTTGACACCCTACTATTCAGTTAAGATATACCCACTGACTGGAGGACTTTCGCCTTCTCGAGGTCATGAAATCAATTTGAAGTTTTAACTCGTTCATCCAGTGTTCCGAAGGAATCAATTCATCATCCGGTCAATGTTCATTGTATGATCTAGGTCAACGGACCGACCGGCTTATAGGGATGGAGCAGGTGGAGTCCTAGTCGACACTTTAAAATGTCATAAGTGCTAGGTCGCTAATATCTACTTATTCGGACAAAGACCATTCTTGTACAGTGTACAGTGTCTACTCTACAGCATGGATTCAGAGGCAAAAAGTGCAGGCAGGGAGGATGTCGTCAGCGGTGTCTCTTCCGGGGCTTGCCTTGCCAGGAAAAGTCTAATTGATCCGCCTTATGGAAAATGTAGTTAACTACAGTGTATCAATTAGACAACTTAGTATAATAATTTAATTCAGTAATTGAGTCACAATGCAGACCGTATCTTACTCTCTGCACCTCCGGCATTGGCTCCAAGCAAGTTGATACAACCCCATAAATAAAAAAAAAAAAGGGGGACAGGCCCAGGGGGTTGACTCTTTTCTGGCGTGAATATGATGGACAGGCTCTCGAGTCTCGACTCTTAGCTGAATGACGTTGGCATGGAACGTCTGTTTCTTTACAACCAAAAGCCTTATCGGGCTTTTGGATCCTGCATTGACGAACGACTCCACGTGTTTGAAATCCTCAAATGCTCCAACCAACAAGCCATCAAGCATTTGCGAACCCAGCTGGCAACTACTACACCACTAACTACGGCTTATGCTGAGGGCTGATTCCATTCATTCATTCTAGGTCCATGAGAACCGGGCAGCATGGGCCCAAGCGAATCAAGCCATGACTGATTCTGGAATCCTAAGCGGTGAGGCAAACAGGCTAACCGGATTGGTGGTGACAGTGCAAGGACAACCGGAGATGGAATGAGGCAGTGCTGGCGGGCTCGGGCTTGGTTCTCCTCAAAATCCCAGCTGGCTTTTCGGTTGGAACGATCTCCACGGAGGGGAAATGGAAGGGGTCAAAAACAGTCGAGGTGCCGGATAGAGCCGCCCTGGGTGGGAAATGTGTGTGTGTGCGCGTTTGTGTCTGGGTGAACTGGAACCATGGAAGCAAGGTTGGTCTGCTTGTTTGGTGGATTGATTATCCACACTCCCTTTTAACTTAGGACTGGTGGTGAAAGCAAGGTCGTTTTCCAGAATGGGTGTCATCTGGCCAGTGCAAACATGGCGGCAGGAGCAAGATATCTGGAATATTGCAGTGAGTGAGATGGATACGGGCTAGGAATTTTAATGGTTGGCAGACTGCACAACACCTCGGTAGTACCTCTTTCTCACTGTGCAGTCTATGTTTTTCGCTATGGTGCCAGAATGGAAATCATCTGTACATGCATTCCTACTTGGATTCTGCAAAAAAACAACATACCCCGGTACCGTCACTTTCTTCTTGTGATTATTATCCTTTCCTTTTACCCCCTCGAAAGAAAAAAAAAAAAAAGGAAAAGAGATCCTCCCTTCAAAGCGTCACTCATTGGATACCCTTGGGAGGGGTCAAGCCCATCCTCTGACTGCTGGGGGACTGTTAATCTAGATGACGACCTTACCGGGCTGGCTTGACAAGAGTCGGGTACCGAGTTGCATAGCATGCACAGGGTGGGCTCCACCGTGCGTTTGTTGCGGACCAGCAACAACAATTGTAAGTGGCCCTATTCGGGGTAGCTCCACTACCCGAAAAGGTTAGTGCGCCCCATCATTTGCTTTAGATACATGCACTGCCACAGTGCTGTCATTTGGCACTTCCCCATCGCACCTTTTGCCATCCGAGGTTCACCCTGCTCAGAAAATCTGGAAACCTGACTGGAAGATGCGCGGGTGCTGTTCCATTGGAGGAAGAAGGGTGCAAGTGACCCAAAGCCGAAAGAGCATAGGTAATACTTAAGGGGGATTAAGGATGCCATGTCTAAGACCTCTCTGCAGACTGTTTCGAGTTGGGAGGTGGTGGTATGAGCTCTGGTGAGAATCGAGAATCTCCAATCAAATAGAGACATGGAGCCCCGGAAGGCAAAAAGAAAAGGAAAAAAAAAAGAAAAAGAAGAAAAAAAACAATCAAATCAAATAAATCACAAAAACACAAAAACTCCTGCCGAGCATCACTCATCTTGTTTTGCGCACTGCTGGTGGAACTTTCGATGGCTCTTGTCTCCGACCCCTGACTTCTCCTCTGGCAGACATACTACTCCGTAGTTGGTGCTCGCTTGTGTTTGTGATCATATTGTCCGCCTCACATCAAATCGGATATAACAAGCGACGAGTGAGGAGCTCGAAGCAGGAGACGGAGGCAAACGACATGAAAAGTGACACGGCAACTTACGACACATCTTATGTCTCGCTACCTACCACGCACCACTACTATAGACAGATCTGCAATGAGATCGATCTTTGTACTTGATTGCATGAATCTTTCATGTCTTGCTACTTGCTTCCATATAGCCATACCCCGTACGGCTCCAAGTCTTTCCTGGTTCCATGAAACAGTCCTGGGATCTTCAGATCTGGGTTCTTCTTGCTACCAGAGATGGAAGTGAAGAATGAGGCTGCGCTTTAATGACAGCCCATCCCCGGCACCACCTAAGGAGTCTTACGCGCCGTGTCTCTTGACAGGTCGACGGTACGTAGTGGCAAATTAGCCAGGAGGGGCTGATTCGATAAGACCTTGACCCGCTTCATTCAACAAGAGGGGACGAAGGGAGATCATATCCCAAGTGTACTCCGTAGAGGAGGATATTCCGTCGACACACTTGCAGGAACAGAAGTCTCAAAACCCATTGCAGTGTGCTATTGGTCGTTGATTTGTGAGGACAGCCTGAGCAACTGTTAAACAGATGACCTGGCACATCACCAGTCCTGTCGGCCGTCCTTGGGTCAGGCATTTAAACATTTTCACCTTATTCCATACCAACCCAGTCTCCATGCCTATATATAGTCGGCCGGACCTAACCAGCAAGTCATCTGTTCATTCCTAGGGAAATAGTGCACGGACTGGGAAATACTGCATCTTGGGACTGATAGGCGCAAGAGAGGATGGTGGGTGAAGAGAATACGGCATGACCGGGTTCAACGGTCATAAAACCAAGATTTTGACCGTGGCCATGGGTGTACATGAATACCTACCAGAAACAGTAACATTGACTAAAGATGGGTGGGAAAACCTCCAATAACAACGGACAAACAATGAAAACGCCGTCAGCCTTAAGCCTTTAAGGGCTGCAGACTACTCTTCAACCCGGTTGCGCACAGGCGCGCGGGGGCGTTGAAATTGGTTGTAACATGTATAAAAGGATCCAGGGTTTTTTCTGGGCCCTTGTACGGAGGGCAATGTAACAACGCGATGATAAGAAGGCGACATTTTCAGGCTAGTGGGATTGCATCGTTACACAATGTACGGGAACGCCCTCAGTTCTGCAGGGTTGAATTGTAGCCGAGTCAGAAGCAGAAGAGGAGCAAGACTCATGTGCATGATGCTATAGCTCCAGATTCAGCTGTTTATATCTCGAAAAGAAGATTCACTAGTCTGGAATACTGCTGTGCGTGAAGAACAAATGCTAGGATCCCACGTAGCGTGCTGCCACTGCTGTCGTTATGATGCTGCATGTCTGATTGCTAGCATTCAGATCATGGAGCCAGAAGGCACATGTGGGGAGGTCTAGCTGGTTTGGCCACACTAAAGAACTAGTGACCAGTAGAACTGGGCCGCAGGCTCGTCCTGCGCTATTTGCTTGAGAATTCGTCTCCCGCAATGACTTCGTCTTCATTGGCTGGGATTGCTAAACGACATCAAGCATTGTTTGCCTCGGGATAGTGAGATAGAGGTGCAGAGACCAAGAAGCCCGGTCCCTTCTTCGCCCTGTCAAATAGGTACCTCCAAGACTGGGACTATGTCTGGGCACTCTTGGACGGATGTTGAGCTGGAAACAAGGGAACCTCTTTCATCCCTGCTTATTCATGCTGTGAGAGCTCAACATGCCGGAGCAACAGTGATGCCATTCATGCTGAAGCTCCATGACCCTCATCATTGGCAACACAACCTCCCACCAGCTGGAGAGAGAACGAATCCACTGATCTCGAGTCCTGCTTTGGAAGCCTTGGCGGTGGCGCGCGGCCAATTGTGGTCGGCGATGACGGAGATAGCGGGATGGACTCTGGAAGGCATGGATGGATTGAACGAAGAATTGATCCGTCTGAGATGCTAAGGGGAGGGCTGTTGGACTCGATACTTGCTAAGTGCTACTGTCGAACATAAAGACTTATGAATGGCCGCTTGTGTAGCCATGCCTTGGTGTGGTCGTAGTCTACACGAGTGCATCGGATATGGGACTGCTTCCCCGGTGCGAGGGTAGGGAGGCTGAGCAAGTTGCTCTTATTCGCGCGTCTGAGGTATTGTCACATCTCGAAGTAGAAGAAAAGAGTGGAAGATCCATCCTCAATGTGCCACCGACAAAATGATGATCACACGAGAGGGGGAGGTTGTTTTGTGGCCGAAGTGGTGATCGATTGTGTTCAGCGTTATCGCGGCGATAAGTTCTTGGCTTGGATGGGGTCGATATCAAAGTGGACCGACCGACCGGTATCGGTGGGGACTCGGCCAGGGGGTTGTGCCTCAGGCTCTTACCATTGCCCTAGCCCTGTACCCTAGATAGGGTGACATTCTGACCGCTTTCTGTTTTGCGAGATTCTGCCCATTCTGTATCTGGGCGCCGACACGGCTGAACGCTCTGCATCATCGTAATCAACCCATCTCCTCTCCAGCTATTGACTTTTATCATATGCCGTAGTCTTTTATCACGGTGTAAAGATCTTCGTATATCCGCATCATGGCTATGAACAAAATTCCCGGCCACAATATATATGTTGGAGGGTGGGTGTTTCTTCTTTTATCTACTTTCATTGCACCCCTCTTTACTACCTTCCTTTTTGGACATACTCCCACTAATCAACCTAGTAAAGGTCCGCCTGCTAACTGATTCCCCAGGGTTCTCTCTCTCAAAAACAACGCGGCTTTGACTAGAGCAAATATCACGCACATAGTGTCTGTGCTGCGTCTGCAGCAAGCAGATGAACTTTTGGCATCTTACACACGTCACTGCATAGAAGTCGACGATGTGGATGACGAAAATTTGCTAGAGCATTTCCCCGCCGCTGTCAAGTTTATTCAGTCAGGACTTGACAGCGGCGGCGCTGTGCTGGTGCATTGGTAAGTTATTTACTCATAAGATCTCATATCCCCTAGGCTGTCTAAATTGCTAAAACCCAGGTAGTGCTATGGGGAAATCCCGGTCGGCGACTGTCTGCATTGCCTACATGCTTCATCAGCAGCGTAGTGCGCTGACACCTCAATCCGCGCTTGCCATTATCAGAGAAAGCCGGCCTCTGTGTGAACCTAATGATGGTTTCATGGAACAGCTTTCACTCTATCACCAGATGGGCTGTCCTGAAGATGTCACGAGCCATCCTCTGTATAGCAGGTGGCTCTACCGTCGGGAAGTCGAAGAAAGTGTAGCCTGCGGACGGGCACCCGAAATGAACAACGTATTATTCGAGGACGAACAACCGCACAGGCCACAGGAAACTCTAGGCCGTATGACGGAGATTAAGTGTCGCAAATGCCGGTTAGTTGTCCTCAACGTCTCTCTTGTGTCCTGATGACTCCTATCTCGATGGCAATATCGTTTCCAAAGCTTTGCTGATCAAATGGCTAGACGGAAATTGGCGACCACGCCGTTTGTTGTGCCGCATGGACCTCAGAAACCTGGCGTATCGCTCGCGAATACAGAGTGTGCACACATCTTCCTTCATCCATTGACGTGGATGCGGCCAAGTCTCTTTCCTGACAGCGGATCCGGCGACTCCGAGGCACCTCTGGGATCACCGCCAGCGGATGCTCCGCTATCAGGTCGCTTGACCTGTCCCAACAACTCTTGCGGCGCCAATATCGGAAAGTTTGCCTGGCAGGGTATGCGATGCAGTTGTAATGAATGGGTAGTCCCCGCCATCGGCCTGGCGAAAGCTCGTGTCGACATCTCAGAGCAGGTGAATACAGCTCGGGGCCCAGCCCAGGCAGCCTTTGGCATTCGCCTGCCGCCTGGAATGAGAGCTAGTCTCACCGACGACGCTACGGGGCGCGGAAACCTCTAAGCTCTCAATGAGGACGACAAGGCAGCAACCGGAGTCCAACAGACTAGCACGATCGTTGCTGACACCTTGGGGCTAATCCGACCACATCATGGTAAACATCTTGGGCTTCACGTGGAATGGAAGTAAGATCGACCGTAAAGGAGTCGCAAGCAGCAACGCCACGCCGTGCTTAGCGTGCCAATGCGTCCGTGAGTCCCTGCAGGTGCATGCATGGATAATGGCAGAATGAAAACACAACAAAACAAACGTGGCAGGCAAATGATCGCATGCTATGATTCGCGGGTTGCAGCAGGACATGTATTGTACGTAGGCTCTTTGCGCGGACAGAGCCGCGGGGGCCCAGGCAAAGAAAATAGGAAAGGACATGCGCAGGTTACGCACGCGCATACGAGATATGATAGAGCTAGAGAGTCTAGGCTCGATTGTTAGTGGTTCAAAATGTCGGGGGTCCAAACTCACGAAAGACCCTGATGCCGATCCTCCAGCTGGGGGGGAAGAGCTGCGAGACAGTTGTGCTCGCGCCGAGATGACCTCACCTTTTTTAGCTTTTTATTTACCAGCCAACCACCGCTGTTTATCCAAATGATCCGGCGTCTAAGAGTCTCAACCTTACTATCGGAATGTTGCCGAATTATTTTGACCACCTTACAGTCAGCGCCAAAGCAGAGCCGTCATGCGATGACCTCCAATCTTCTACATTGGCAGGGACACATAAAGTTGTGTATATCAGGGTCGGCTCAGGGATAAGACCCCACATCCTGCGACAAAAACCCCACGAGACTGTTCTTCAACTCCAGCTCTTCTAAACCCATTTGAGACGAGCCCCACAAAACTCAGCTCCAGGGCCCGTCCGTCTACTTGGCACAATCTAACGGACATCCACCAATGATCTGCAGCCAGTGGTCGATCGGGAGAAGAGGGGCAGAAACTGGAAAAGACCAGACCACCTTGCAGCAGAGGTGCGCAAGTTCCTGGCGGCTATCCAATTACTAATCGACCGGAAGCCTTGTCAACCAACTGAAGTAAATGGTTGGTGGCTTGGATGCATTCTCGCGATGCTCATGCTCAAACAGTGCGGAAGAACTAGATTGGTTAAAGGTAGTAGTCGTAGGGAAAAAGGGAGACCTCACAGAAGAGGGGGGGATGCGCCTGGTAAGGTCTAGGCTGGATCACTAGCGCCGGCACGGGGGCTGTGCAAAAGCTCTCTTACGCAAACTGGGGCACGCTAGCCATGGTTCTGGGATGACACGTAAGGGACGGTATGAAAGTTACCTTACAGACTGTTGCGTATTTTGCAGTTTGTCACCAACCCTCACATTCCGGAGGTTAGTATGGAGGTGACGATGGCCGTAGGGCAGACCGCCCTATGTGGTGGTGGACGTGTGGGTGGCAAGGAGAAAAACGTGGAAGGCAGAACAGAACACTATCATCGAAAGCCCAGAACATTTCTAGAATCAAGTCGATGGTCTACGGTACTTCATTCTTTGTCTGAGCACAGTAAAACGTACTTGCCTTGGGCACTCTGCATGTATCTGTGCATAGTCATACACATACTTTCTCCAGGCTGGTGTGTCGATGGTCCCCAGGCTGCTCAGAAGCTGAAGAGCCAAGGTCATCTAGGCTACTAAAGTATGATAGAGTCCATCACGTCGAATGGTGGAGGATATGCTTTTTCCCCCATGACCTTCCTACTAACTAGTACCATTGAATGATGTACCATTGCAGCCTAGTATAGGCATCTCTTGTAGTTACTGTACTTACCACCCAGTAAGAATCCAGAGATTCTAGCTCTCGTAATGTTAGGCATTCATGCCCCTTTCACGCGTGCAAGAGACTACTTGAGTCAGTCACTTACTCAGCGTTCCATAGAGAGGTAGTTATAATTTCGAGTAGTTAGGAAGCACGGAGACGTTGGCTTTTCCTCGACCGTTTGACCAGCCGTAGTATAGAGAATCTCGAGTCGATTTCACGTCACGGGGCATACCACTGAGTATGAGTTAAGGCATCGGATGTTTCAGTCTACATAGCACAACACTGTAGTCAGGCAAAAAAAAGTCCAACCTGAGAGGCATACAGACTGCTACTAGGCTAAAGTACAACTCTTGTGAGACTATGAGGGCGAGTAGTACCAGTCATAGTACTGTTACAACCATTCGATTCCCTCAAGGTCCTTCCATTTGGATCATGGATCTATGGCCCGATCCAGACAGTCCCGTGTCTCGTATCGGGGGAGCACAACCTACTAACCCTACTTTGTAGTACCGTCCGCATAGTATCTCTGCTTGACTCTTTATATACTTCTCCTACTGTGACACACAGAGTACATTACTCATGTAGGTTCTCCATCAGATCGCGCTGCATACATGATGTCATCCCCACAAATATCAACCACAAACCCCCCTCCTTTGCAAGCAACGCCAACAAGAATTGAAGTGAAGAGAAGACGCAGAAGAATTTGAGCCTGGCGGGGCCAACTACCAGCGACGACTCCGCAGCACTAAGCCCAACCCGCTACTAGAGCGAGGGAACTAAGCAGCACTGCCTCAACGTGAGACCCACCCCCCTTTGCATTCCTCTCGGCCATCGGTTTTTACGTATGCCTCAAAAAAGGCCTTCCCTCCACTGTCATCTTGACGGACGGATATGACTTTTATCTCCGGGTTAAGATTTTCTGTCGATTATGGGACATTGACTGCTGGAAAATTGGGGTTGGATTTCTTGCCCCTGGCTCTGAACTGATTAGTCTCCGCAAACGTGCGGATTAGGGCCCGTTTGAAAAGGAGGAAAAGGAAGTGAGGAGACGGGAGTTACAAGCCGGACTTATACTTCCTTCACCGATCCTGGATAGGGGGAGAGGATTGACAACGGCTCTCTGGAAGAAGGATTAATTTTCTTATACCCCGACAGAGGTACGAGCACTCAAGAGAAGATCAGACGAGTTCCTGTTGCAACGTGCGAAAGACTGTCATGGATGAATGGAGACGGTAACAATTTTTTTCACCCATACACAGAGACACTGTAGATTAATTGCCACTGGATGGGTCGATTCCCCGCTCTTTTCAATCTACGCAATATACCACCGGCAAGTCTGCGTGGCCCATTAGATGGAACGTGTGTTGCACACCCCAATTGCAGTCTGTGTACGATGGATCTTTGCGTAAGGCTGGTAGGTGGTGGTGTGTTGGGCAGGAAATGCCGGCGGCGGGATTGTGGTCAATTGTCATTCTCTGCCTTATGCCTTTTGCCTTATGGCAGGAAGAGTGCCGTATCTAATTCTAGAAGCCGCCTAAGGCTGAGATGTGGTTCTGTTGCTCCGTAGCTACATTGAGCTCAGTCGAAGAGCTTCCGCATCAGGCTGTGGGTCATGCAGGCGAAATGCACTGCATGTAATATTAGTCACAGTAACACTTGCTTTGACTTGCTTCTGCGGCAGATGAACACTCAAGGATTCGCTTTCCATCTTTGCATTCATGACAGGGAATCCTGGTGGTCATTTTGGAAGACCAACCGAGAAGTCGCTGACGGACATAGAGTCCCGGGCTGTGCTATCCTCGTTTGCTGTCTGCATAGCCTTCCGGAATAGGTGTTGCCTTCAATGATGACCGTACTTACGTGGAGAACTTCCTTCACGTGTTGAATAATAGCCCATCCATGGAATTTACCAGTGCTGTCATCTCAACAGACATAGCCGCATGAACACGAAGCTGTCCCGGTTCAGACCATTGCACTGGGCTTTGCTGATCACTACTACGAGTAAGACAGTTGAAAGTAGACACCACGCTGACCAGTCTCGCTAGAAAGCGTCATGTGCGGTGTCTGTCACCAGGATGATCAAGGCATCCCGAGCAAAGGCTGATGCATGCTACTCGACACGAGTTCAGAGACCACCGGACGGGACAGATGGGAAGAACGAGGGATCCTGCAGTCGTTGCCGGTTGCGCCTTGCGACTTCCGCATTGCGCACCCTGTCAATGCGCATCTGATAGAAGTTCCTATCCAGCATCAAGTCAGCATCAACCACGCGCACAAGAGACAAACCAGAGAAAGTCGTACTTATGCAGCGCGAAGACCCGCGGTGAATCATCCGTGCTCCCCATTGTCGAGCCTGTCGTATTCGCGGACTTCTTGAGCGCATCAATCTGCCAGGCGATTTCCAGTCAGCGAGATCGTCCATCTGGTGCTGTTCTTCCCCATCCATCCCATACGGACTAACATACCTTATTGTCGCGTTCCTTCTCTGCGGCCTGATCGTCCTTGTCCTCGCCATCCTTATCTTTAGAGCTCTTGTCCTTCTCTTTATCCTTCTCCTTCTCCTTCTCCTTCTCCTTCTCCTTCTCCTTCTCCTTGTCCCCGTTCTTCTTGGCTTTCCTCGCCTGTCTCTCTTCGTACTCCTTCTTCACCTTCTCAATCTCCCTGGCCATAGCATCACGTTTTGCTTTCGCTTCAGCCTCTGCGGCATCAATGATAGGGGAGCAAAAGTTTCGGTCGGTCAGGTGGGAGGGGCAGATGTAGAAAAAATCCTGCGCAGAGGGGGTTCTTACATTAGCGAAGGAACAATATGCAAGATGCGTGGTTGATCCAAATTATTCATCTTCGTCATCTCTGGAAGTGCAACATGTTACTAACCTTGTTGTCAGGAGTAATTAGGACCGAAGTAGAGGGTTTGTAGCAGATGTAGCATGATTTGGCTGAGGTGTCGGCTACGCGACGGAGGTGGTAAGTATTTGGGAACGGGGAGGCCATTATCTCTGTGAGCGCAGAGCGATACCCAAGTACAAAAAAGCAGGCTTACAAGGATTCGTGCAAGTTGTCTGCATCCGGATGCGCGCGGGGTCTGCTTCGCGCGGGGATAAGGAGATGTGGAAATGGTGTGGGTGCGGAGAAAATAGTCCACTGTCAATGATGTCATGTGACAGATGCAAAGTAAGTACATAAAGTAGCTACAATATCTCGATCTATCGAACACTAGAATACATTGTTTCACCGATAAAACTACCTGTCCATCTAACGCCAGAACAATGCATACATAACAGCTAAAACTGACCTGAGGTCTAAGTCGTAACTGGATAAAACATGATAACAACTCCCCCGGGTGGGGAAGAATGAAGCGGAGAAAAAGATGACAACACATTTTCCTCTCTCAAAGAAGGTTCACAGAGGAGAGTCCCCCCTGCTGAACAGTGATAGTTTACAGACCCTAATCAGCCAAGCCAGCAGCTTCCTTGGCCAAGCGCAGGTCTTTAGCCTCCAGACCAATCACTGTAAAATACTTGTTGAATGCGGACAGGATATCCGTCAGAGATAGTTTGAGCGTCGTGAGGACCAGTTCCACGTCTGGAACCCGACGAGCCTGGGCCTGAGCCTCCGGATCGCTTGACGGCGGGAAATCTACGTCCGTCCAGTGCGCATCCAATCCACCATTGACAAACGGTTCTAAGGTCTCAATAGTCTCGGTGAACAGGCGGATGATGGCAGGTACGTCGGCTTGGACTTTGCCGTACGAATCCTCTTCGAGACTCTTGATGGCGAGGCAGGTGATCGAGTTGATCGAGTGGTTGATGGAGCATATATCAGAGTGCGGTGTGCCGAGGACGATACCGGACAAGCGACGGGCATAGGTCTGTTGGAAAAGGCGGCCGATCGGGGTGCGCAAGACTGTGGCGACGAGAGGGTGCAAATCTTCCGGCTTTTTGGTGAACAACGGGCGGGTGAGCAGGTTTACCTCCTCGGGGCTAATCATGGCAGTAGCCCGATCTAAGACATTCCGAGCTTTTGCGCGCGCGGCAGGAGTCCAGTCGGGATTGTTGCCAAACGATTTGACGGCTTCACTGAGTCGCTCCTGGCGAGAGTGGGGCTTGGACGCAGACACGAAGATATCGACTTCACCCGGGTCCTTGAGCGGATCGGTCAGTCGTGGGAGAGTGCGA
This sequence comes from Aspergillus saccharolyticus JOP 1030-1, assembly GCF_003184585.1. Classification (NCBI taxonomy): domain Eukaryota; kingdom Fungi; phylum Ascomycota; class Eurotiomycetes; order Eurotiales; family Aspergillaceae; genus Aspergillus; species Aspergillus saccharolyticus. Next base: position 531,214 of record NW_020290617.1, read on the forward strand.
AGCACAGGCCCTTTCTGAAACTGGTCGTCGATTTCGTTCCCAGAAGTGCTCTTTTCCCCATCTCTTTTGTCCAGATAATTCTTCTCGGCGGCTTTCACTTTGATCCGGCTCGAAACGGCCTTGATCACGGCTGTAGCTGCGGATAAAATCTGAGACCAGGCTGCTCCTTCTTCACGGTCAATGTCGTTGAAAATGGCCTTGCGACGATCAGGAAACTGCTGGCTGATTAGGAGTAGTTCCCAGAAAGCAAATGCTCGAACCATCTCCTTTTTCGCTGTTAGACCGGTAAGCAAGCTGCCGTTGGGGTCTTTGGCGTCGGCTGTCAAGGGCTGGCCGCGCTTCAGAGGCTCTTTGCCCAGAAAATTGGTAAAGAAGACACTGGCACTCTCCCAGCATGTCATTAGAAGTGCTCCTGAGACTATGGATCTTAACATAATTCCTGGACTGATTGGTGGAAGAAAGCCCGGAGGGTGAGCGGCGGACCTGGGAAAGTCCCAGAAGAGCTTGGCGAAATATAAGGTGGTACTCCACGCGAATCGACGGAGGACTATAGAGTATGCCAAGGGGCAGATCAAGGCAACGATGAAACTCCTCTTGACTCCGCGAATAAGAGCCTTTGTGAGTGCGGTCTGAATGCGTTTGAGAAAAGTTTCAACGTTCGTGTGATTGTCAGACCGTTTCACAAGGGAAACGTGGACTCGGTCATAGTCATGCCACAGATGAGCAAGTGACTGCGTAACTGCTAGTGTAAGGTGATAGGTATAAAGGTAAATTGCTCGCTCGTTCAGACTTGCACGTTCATGGGGTCTGTATATCTTAGCCAGGATTCTTTCATCAATTGCTAGAATATGGCCTTCAGCAAAGCACATACCTAGCTCGATTCACCCATTCCAAGCGGGCGCTCAGCGGTGAAGACCATCTGTAAATTTCATTGAACCACCATGCGGAGAAAATGTACCATCCGAAAGTTTGAAAGGCTTCAAAGGGGATAAGTTGCTTGAAGGTACTAATCGACGAGACGGTCGTCCTGGCGCCAAGGTGCATCTGACCAACACGCAAAACAAAGATGACAAGGCTGCAGAGAGAAAGAAGAACTGCTCGGATGCCACATGCTCCAATTGGGAACCATGACCATAGCCCTAGTAGTATGTCGCAAGTGGTTAGCGATCGCCGTCTGTTCGTGCCTTCAGACTTGCTCCATCCAATGCCTTCTTACTTACATGAAGATTTCTCCCCCATAGCAAACGCCACTATGTAGCAGACTAACAGCGCCAGCGCAGAAGCATGAACAAATCTTCTGTGCAGCGCCGAAGTCAATATGCGCCGATAAGGGCGAGGCCGTGCAGCAGCCATGATGAGGATTGGGAGTGGATGTGTAGAAAGATGATCTCTGGGTAGAGAAAGATGAGAAAGGTTCACCGCATGATCAGGAAGCTGCGGGGTGGGTAGCAAGTGGAGTCAATATGATTGAAGCTCCAAGCGACTTAAACGGAGCTCAGTCAAGAAAAAGCGGGCAGCGGATGCGACGACAAACTGAAGCTTTTCGAACAAAAGCACCAAAACACACCAGCCACAGCCGATGAATCAGGTGACCGAGCAACCCGAGTCCGTGCGTCAGGTGATGGCGGCCTGCAAAGCCAGGTGTCAACCGACGTATGTAGTTACAGGTTAGTCTCTAGGTTGCTGCACATGTGCCCGCTTGCATCAGCCGTCCTTTAGACCCATTCCTACTTCTTCAATCCTTCTTTCTTTCATCAATTTACCCACCGACAGACGCATCTTTGCCCAGCCATGTCTTTCGATCGCTTAGACTCATTAGAATCGCAGCCTACAACGTTGCGCCGCTCTGATGATCCGCATTATCGTGATGACCCTGAGTTTGACCGCCTGACCGAGAGTCTCTCCAACCGCCTCTTTACCCTGACCTCAAACATCACCCGCTTATCAGATCAGATTGCTCTTCTGGGTACACGACGGGATACTGAGCGTGTGCGTGAACGAGTCCACAATCTCTTGGAACAGACTCGTGTAGGCTTCAAGGATGTAGGGGAGGGGATCAAGAAAGTGACCACCTGGGAAGACGTCAATGTATGTTGTGTGCCATTTGCGATATCGGCGCTTTTGCTGAGCGCAGTCTATAAAAAAAATCGCTAACTTCTATGCAACAGCCTTCCCAGAAATGGACGCAACAGAAGCTCTCCTCCGAATTCAGAGCTACATTGGAGGAATTCCAAACCGTTCAACGCCGTGCGCTGGAAAAGCAGCGAGCATCCGCCGTGGCCGCCCGTACAGCCGTGGAAGACGGCGAGCATGCGACCGAGGATGGCGTTCAACAACAGCAAGAGCAGCTCCTTGAGGAACAGCCTCGTCTGGCGAATCAAGATGAAGTGGACTTCCAAGAGTCTTTGATCATCGAGCGGGAGGCGGAAATTCGCAATATTGAGCAAAGCGTTGGCGAGCTGAATGAGCTCTTCCGCGATGTGGCCCATATTGTCCATGAACAAGGAGGTCAGCTCGATATCATCAGTGAAAATGTGGAGAGAGTCGGGGATGACACTCGTGGTGCGAATGTTGAGCTACGCAGCGCAAGCCGATACCAGAAGAATGCGCGAAACAAAGCCTGCTGTCTTCTGGTCATCCTAGCAGTGATCTTGTTGATCATAGTACTTGCCGCAGTGCTGGGGTGAATCTTGCTGGTTCCCGTCGCTTATCTATGAACTGCGATATCTATTGTTGGTTGATCCAACTTCGGCCGCAATGTTTCCCTGTTTTGACGATATCCTTTGATGTACGATTCATATGACCTGCGTATGCTTCCACCCGTTTTGCAGGCACCTTGTCGTCTTCACCCATGACTTCTTTAATGATGACCGGCGCATATGGAGCAGAGGATGTTTTATCGATCCACAATGGTCGTGTTGCCTTTCTATGCCTTATATCATACATAACTTCTGTTATACATGGATTGTACACTGGAATGAATATATCCAAGACCCGTACCCAGAACTCCTTGTGTTCGCCTGTACATGTGCCACCATAAATTGACGAGAGAAATACTTCAAACCGCTCAAAGACCCATGAAGCGGCTGAACCGCATACGGCAGCCCTCCCAACTATTCATCTTAGGTCGAACATCCAAATAGAAGCTCAACTTGCCAGGGCCAGCATTGGCGGCCAATCCGGCGCCACTAGCCCCTCCCGAAGTCTTGCCCTGGTAGAAGTCGATAACGTATTCGACACGATCGCCGCCACATCTTTCCACAACCCAGTCATGTCGATCGAAGGGCAACTGGTAACCCATGAGGTTGTTCATTCGCGCCCGGGGACTCAAGAACTGAGGGTCCACGCCGAGACCCCGAAATGAATACAACTTGGGGCCTCCGCACTTCTTGCTGCCAGGATCACTGCTTGGTGCCCGACTCTCCCATTCCAGAATCTGCTGCCAAGCACGTTCATTGACCGCATTATGGATCGGAATGATGGATGCGACAGTGGTAGCCAATTCAGAGGCGGATTCTGTAGAGGAAGGGGTGTTGCCCTTGCGCATAAGCGCCTCGAAGAACTGCCGCTCCGACGGATAAATCCAGTTCCCAGTATTGGGGTCATGGCCTGTTTCGGCTTCGTCATTTGAGGGTGCACCATGAGAGGGAGTCGGCAAGGAGTATGGGGATGCTGGTGCAGCGTTGGTTGATGCGGGCGATGACGGCTGGGACTGTGTATCAATTGCTCGCGGTATGCTGCTAACCTCACGGTCGGTGGAAAGTGGACGTTGCATCATTGCCTTCTGTTGGGTATCTTCTGCAGGCATCGGGTGAGGAGGAGCGCCTCCGGACGCTTTGTGTTGTTGTAGCCATGCCTCGCGAGTTTTGTGATCAACAGGGCATACTCCGGCCGCTGCTGCTGCTGCTGCAGGCTCAGGGGAGGGTGTACTGGCACCGGCACCCATAGGTATAGAATTAGTACTAGTGTGAGGGAATAGACTTGGAAGTAGGGAGTACGCTGGGATGAAAGTGTCTGGCGAATGAGAAGTATGAAGATAGAAATCGAGGATGCAAGCCGTGGAAAACGGCCAACTCCGACAACTCCGAAAAGGCGGAGAAAAAAATGGCTGCTCACCGCCTTGGAAGCCTGACAACAAAATAGTAGCCCCTCTCTTTGCCCAACTGGGAAATCCATTTATACCCCTCTCTCTCCCCCCCACCCCTTCGTCTATCACCCCCCGTCTTTCAACTTTCTTCTTCTTCTGCCTTTCATTGACCATCTCAATTGACTCCAGAGCAATCTGCTGGACCGTGATCATGGCTGCTGCTTCCGAAAGCCCCGTCTATCGAGCCACCACGACGGCCCCCGTCAACATCGCTGTCATCAAGTATGCTGCATCCCCACCCCACCCCCTTGCCATGATTTACCACGAGTAAGATGGCAGAGCTGAGAAACTGACACAATGCTGGAAAGATACTGGGGCAAGCGTGATGCCGTTCTCAACCTGCCCACCAACTCCTCCCTCTCCGTGACGCTCTCCCAACGCTCGCTGCGCACCCTTACCACTGCCTCCTGCTCCGCCATCTATCCTAATCAGGACGAGCTGATCCTTAACGGCAAGCCGCAGGACATTCAGTCCTCGAAGCGTACCCTTGCCTGTCTTTCCAGCCTCCGCGCTCACCGGAAGGAGGTCGAAGCTGCCGATTCCTCTCTTCCAAAGCTCTCTGCCCTCCCCCTCCGCATCGTCTCCGAGAACAACTTCCCCACCGCTGCCGGCCTCGCCAGTTCGGCTGCCGGTTTCGCAGCCCTCGTTCGGGCTGTGGCCGACCTCTACCAGCTCCCCCAATCCCCCCGTGACCTCAGTCGCATTGCCCGTCAAGGCTCTGGCTCCGCTTGTCGGTCTCTGATGGGCGGCTACGTCGCCTGGCGCGCCGGCTCCCTCGAGGACGGCAGCGACAGTCTGGCCGAGGAGGTCGCTTCCGCGGCGCACTGGCCTGAGATGCGCGCCATTGTCCTTGTCGTTAGCGCTGAGAAGAAGGACGTCCCCAGCACGGAGGGTATGCAGACGACCGTCGCCACGTCGAACCTGTTCGCGACCCGGGCGAACACCGTAGTCCCCGAGCGCATGGCTGCGATCGAGACCGCGATCCAGAACCGGGACTTCCCCGCCTTTGCTGAGATCACCATGCGTGACTCCAACGGGTTCCACGCCACCTGTCTGGACTCCTGGCCCCCGATCTTCTACATGAACGACGTCTCGCGGGCTGCTGTCCGTCTTGTCCACGACATCAACCGGGCCGTCGGCCGCACGGTCTGTGCTTACACATTCGATGCCGGTCCGAACGCCGTCATCTACTACCTTGAGAAGGAGACCGAGCTCGTGGCCGGTACTATCAAGGCCATCCTCGGGGACAAGGCCGAGGGCTGGGAGGGGCCTTTCTACGAGAGTATGAAGGACCTGAGTGCCCCCGGCGTTGCCCTGGATAAGGTGGACGCGAGAGCTGTCGATGTCCTTAAGGATGGCGTTAGCCGCGTGATCCTCACCGGTGTCGGTGAAGGACCCGTGAGTGTGAACGATCACCTTGTTAGCGAGAAAGGCGAGGTCCTCTCTGCTTAAGGAGCTATTCATGCCAGATTCAAGCGCTGCCGGGCATCACCAATCGTGCCACGAGTCGCCTTGAGATGAAAAGATACCCATACCGAGCCCTCTGATATCTGACACTGGGGGAACTCGATCGTATTTCCATGGAGCCTACAGTCTCAATTTACATCATATAGTAGCATTAATAATATCATCTGACATTTGATTCGCTGGTTCACCAACCAAAGATTCTATCCTTTTTTATATATACCCTTTCCCAAACCGTAGACAGAGAAGACGAAAGACAGCAGAGAAGAAAGACAGACAGGGTGAACCATGCAACTGCTTTACTGATTCCGCCCAATGGATTCCGAAGTTGCGCCACAGTTGCAAGATGTCATCAGTTCAGCAAAGCCGACAGCTTCAACTCCTTGACGGCCGGCACCTCCTTGCCCTTGCCGACGTTAGCCGTGGCGGTGACGCTGTCCCAGAATACGCTCCTCCCGCCTCCGCCTCCGCCCATCCCTGGCATCTGTTCTCCGCCAAAGCCCGCACCGAACTCCGCAATGTCGACCTCAGCCCCAGCCCCATCCGCGGGCGCATCCTTGGCCCCGTTGCCATCCACGACCAGAGCGCCGAACACCTCCTCCCGACTCTCCGTGCACAGCTTCAGCACCTCCTGCATGGCCTTCTCGATAGCGGCGGCGCGCTCGCGCATAGCCCGACGCAGCAACGCATCGACGAGCACCTCCACCTCGGCGACGGTGGCGTTGGCGCGCTCCAGGAGGCGCCGCACACTGTTGACGAGATACTCCTCCTCGTAGACGGTGCCCTTCTTGCCGCGGGCGCGCTTGCGCTCCTCCTTACGGCGGGTCTTGGAGGTGTGGCGCGACGAGGTCGTCTTGCCGGTCTTGCCGGTGTTGCCCGTGTAGCGGGTGAACATGGAGCGGCCGGCCAGCGTGGACGCGTCGGTGGGCGCTAGCGACACGTTATCGGGGATGTCGATGTTGCCGTCGCCAGCGCCACCACCGAGCGTGGGGTCGCCGCCGAAGTAGGCCAGCGGGTCTGTGGCGCGTCGCACGCGCAGCTCGCGGATCCGCGGGACCTGGGCGTTGAGCTGGTTGCGGAAGTCCGCGAGGAGGTCGGTCATGGCGCCCATGGCGTCTGAGAGACCGCCGTCGACGATCTCCGGGATCAGTGAGGCCTGTCCGTGGAGTGCGAGGAGGCGCGTCGCCTCGGAGAACTTGGACCCGCGGCAGAGGAGGCGGGCGGCAGTGGGGATGTCGCGCAGGTGGTCTGCGTGGATCTGGGCGGCGGAGATGTAGTCCTTTGTCTCTTCAGTGAGCGTGGCCGCCAGGGTGCTGGCGTGCGTGGCGAGTTCCTCGGCGGACAGGGGCACCATCGTGGCGCAGTAGATCGATTCGCGCCAGAGGTGGGCGAGGTGGTAGCATTTGTAGGCGTCGGTGTAGAGGGAGAGGGATTCGTAGGCTGGTGAGAAGCTTTCATTAGTCCATTACAAGTTTTGAGGTTGGGATGAGAGACCAATCACGTACCAATGCCTGCTTCCTTGTACTTGGATCGGTCGGAAAGGTGGTCCGCATAGAGGTGACTGATATCACGTAGTTGCTCGGGCTGGTATCTGTACAGATCGATGGCGTCCTTGTATAGCGTGTGCTTGATGGCATAAGCTCGGAGCTCCTCGTGCGCGTTCAGCGCATGGAGGTGTTTCAGCGCCTTTGAGGTGCGTCCAAGGTAATTATCGATCTCGAACTGGCGACGAAGCTCGGGCATCTGCTGTAGCTTTCTCAAGAATGGGAGATACTCGCGGGGGTCCTGCGTGCTGTCAGTCTGAGTCTAGGCAAAGGGAATTCGAGGCACTGACTCTCTGGGCTTGCTGCGCGACAAGCAAAGTAAGCTCGAGGTCATATAAACCGAGTGCATTGTCGTACAAGCGGTTGGCATCAGTCAGGAAGCACATATGCTCTACGGCGTCGTCGGCTTGCTCGGAACTTTGCTCTGTTGTATAGTCAGTATATGCTTCTGAAGGTGAAGTGAACAGTGTCCATACCCCTCAAGCGTGCGACCAGCTGAAGACCGGCCTCTAGGTCAGGCGGGGACTTGCAGACGTGAGCAGTTATCAGATTGTGAAGGTTGGTATCCAGACGCTTCTCGAGAGTGGTCAGGAAGGCATCGCAGATCCGGTTGACTTTACTGCTCTTGCTGGAAGGTGCGGGTATAGCAGCAACGGCGGGCGCTTCGGCCTTCTTTTTGAGTGTATCTTTGTACAATGTCTGCGACACATCCTCCTCACTAAACGGTGTTTAGTATGTATGTCTTACTAAGTGAAAGTGGGCGTTTGTACCTCAAACGAGAGATAAATTCATCAATGAAGTCAATTCTTTTGACCTGATCAATGAAAAGTTGGATGTTCTCCATGAACTGCTCAGGTGCATAATCATGGATAATATTCATGTCCACCATTTGACTACGGCAGGTCAGGAACGCAGCGCGGTAATTCTTGCGGTCAATAAATGAGCGGATGCCAGCCAAAATAAGAGCTCTGGGATAGATGGTCTCGAGGTTGCCGCGGGGCATCTGCAAGATGACAGCAAATGTCGAAGGCATTACTGTGACCAGGCGTCCTCCGCGCTCAATGCTTCTGCAGCGTTCATCGGTTTCCGGGGTATCTGGAGGTACATCCAACTCTATAACGCTGACATCAGTAAATGTACGGTGGGCATCGAAACGGTTAATCAAACCTTCCGCCCTCGTGAGGTGCACGAATTTGATGAGATGTAGGGAGGTGGTGAAAACGATATGAGCTTGTGTGATCATGAAGGAGGTGCAGTTCTTAGCAAGAAGAGTGTTATTCGCGTAAAGAGCGCCCGACTTGGTCATGGAGACAAGAAGAGTCTGGCAAGATTTTAGCGGAGGGCTGCAAAGACACTTAGACGATGAAATACCTCATCTTCGGAGATTTGCACAGCTTCGGCCCAGTACGTATCAACAGGAGGGCTCTGGCTCCATGGAATGGCGTCAAACTGATCTGGAGACGGGATTGAGATGTAAGAGTATGTAATTGGTTGGTTTGTTCCTAGACTGTGAGAAAACCACAGCGACTCATGTCCAAGAGATGCGAACATCGAGATAATCTGCTCTGAGTCGGCTGCTTGGTAGGCAACCCTGGTCTCGCGAGTCTCAAGCGTAGTCCGCTCTATGCAGGTGCTGCTGGGTCCATTGCTTTTGAGGACGTAGACTTCAGTCTCATGTATAAAGGCAATTTGACGAGGCCGACTGTCCGGAGCATCCGAGAGTGGATAGCTAGATTCAAGGATGGGCATGGGGACTGGTCTAGCCTTAAGGTTCCAGAGGTAGACGGAGAAACGATCATTCTCGAGGATAGCGATTCGCGTTCCTGACTTGCTGAATGCCACGTCAATGATATTTGAATCAAGCGCCAACTCATTATGGGCCATAGGGGGCGGAACACCCGCCAGTCTCAATGGGGTCAACTTCAAAATTTCTACCATATGTCAGTCAGCAGCTTGAGGATATAAATGCAGGCAAGCACTTACTCCCGTCCACAACACCAACTGCACCAACATCACCCGGGCTTGCAGTAGACCCATTAGCAACGTCAAAGACGAATTCCACATCCAACATCGACTCTAGAAGGCAATCAGCATATGTATGCCCATACATCGAAAGGATTTCATACCAGCAGCGCCAGTGAAGAACCGCAGGGCCTTCTCTTGATGCCACTTGAAAGTGTAGGGATTGGCAGAGTGGGAGTTTACAACAACGGGGATTTCCTGCTTCAAATAGTAGTGGTAATTGCCCATGGTCCAGAATTGAACCCGGTCTTTGAGTTGAACGGCAAGAACAGTGGAATCGACATTCCAACTCAATGAGATATCGGCAGCCCATGTCAAGCGCTCTTCTTCTGTTAGACGGAGGGTAAACTCGCCATGGCGCAGGCCATTCCTTTCAAAGAAGACGACGTCTATCCTATCCTCGCGTCGCTGAATGCCGGCAATTAGGTTACCGAAGGGTCTCCAGCTAAGGGCACCTTCCAGGCCATCAACTGGTTCACTGATACTATCTAAAGTTCCTTCACGTGAGTAAACTCGAATGGCGCGGCGGACGCCGGCCTCAACACTGTTCACAGCGACATAGGCACCATCTCCACGCCATGTGATAGTGGTTCTTCCATCATCGTTGGCGCTTAGTTTGCCCTCGTCAACATGTTCAGGAACGGTAGGGTCACGGAGAGCCTTGGCCCGTTTACCTTGGAATTGAGTCTCGCGCTTGCCCCAGCCCACGGAGACATGCTGGGAAGCCTTGAGGTCTTCTGGGGTGAAGGTGATCTCGGCAACATTTTCGAACTCTCTTGTCATGTACAGAAATGTGTTGGCCCGAGTAGTCAAGGCCAGAAGCTCCTCGTCAGGCGACCAAGCGGCAGCTGTGATACCAACATCGACCGAGCCCACTATCTCGATCTTATCCTCGCCGGGGAGAGGCTCTTCGCGGACAATAATGATATCGCCGCCTTCCAACACCAGGCAGGCAGTCAGGTTATCCGCGAAATAGTGCAGGGAAAGTACGCGATCGCACTCCAGCTCGGGAAGCGGGCATGGCGCATCCCAGGATGCGATGCACTCGAATACATCGGCTCCTACAGGCTCTGAGAAATAGGCGTCGTGACGCTTTCTTCGCAGCTCGATAACTGCGGCGGTCGCTGTCGGACCAAAGGTACAAATGACAGCATCTGAAGCAGTGTCCCAAGCCGTAGCAGTTAAAGGGAGCTCAGTCTGAAGTTGCACCTCAGCGAGGCGCACGGTTTTAAGATTGCGCATCTTCGGAATAGCAAATCTTCTACCCCGCGGCCATCAATCGACGACTGCTCGAAGATATTTGTGAGAACAACGGAAATAAATAGGGGTGATATTAAAAGAATGAAGGGATCAAGAGTCCTTCATAGAATCTAGTTTTAGACTAGACTGGTGAAGAGAGAGAGGGAGAGAGAGAGATGTTCTGTTCCAGTTGCGCTTGGGCGGAACGGGCGACACACCAATTGAGTCTTGAGGATATTTTAATTTTCCTTTCCTGGACGGGATTCGACCAATGACTTCATCCATATTCTAATAAGGCATCAGACAACCCGCACCGCACGAACAACCATCGATGCTTCTCTTAACCTCGGAGAACTACAATTCAAGGAAGGCTTCAATGCAATTGAGTCGAGTTACGGGTTTGAATCAAAATTGGGCTCAATTCCTCAGCTTTATACAAATTTCCGAAAACATCCGATCTAGGATACACATTCGACCGAAACCCCGAGTCCCACCTAATTCCTCCGTTGCGCGCGAGCGGTCCACAGAAAATGAAGGTATTTAGCGGGTCTTGTAGGTCTGCCAGACTGTAGTCGCTTGATGTTAGAAGGCTGCTGCGCAGACTAGTTGGCGGTGGGATCGATGACATACCAGCGATACCGAAGGGAAGACCGAAGCCGGTGACTGGTGTGTGAAAGTTAGTGAGAAGATTGCACAGCCAGAGTCATCTTACAGCAAGGGAAACGAACCCATGAAAGCCCAGTATCTCCAGAAGAAGTACTTGGTGAGGGGGTTGAAGGGAAGGTTGGAACGAGGACCCTCAGCGTAGTGGTAGGGGCTGCTGAGCTGGGCACGGGTGGTGGAAAAGCCACGACGGGCAACGAAAGAGGTGGCCATTCTGGCCCGGAGAGCGGAGGCAGCGTACATCTTGCAGGGTGTCAGAGTCAATTGGCAAGGAGTTGAAGGGTATTTGTGTGCAATTACGTACTGTGAGAGGGAGATAGCAAGCACGAGTGTCGAGGCAGTCTTACAGTGGGCGGAGGAAGAGCTGGATGAGTGGAACGATCCTCGCGGCGCTCGTCCGGAAGTAGAATCACGTGATATTGAGTCAAAAAGGGCAAGTTTATCCGGCGGAGAGCAGGAACTGCCCGCCCGCGGCATCCATCACTAAGTAATTATCCGTAGTTAGTGTTAATCCATTCAAAAAATTTGGGGCCGATCGCCTATTCTTCAACTCTTCATTTCGGAAGAAAGAAGCGTCGCAACTGTCCAGGCCAGTCTTCGGTATTGCTCTCGTTGGTCGGCCACCATGGATGAGCTTTTTGACGTCTTCGACGATCAACCTCAGGCTGTCAAGCCAGCTGAGGGAGCACCCAGAAGATCAAAGAAAGACAAGAGCAAGAAGCGGCAGGTCAATGGTGATGTGAAAGCACCCGCCGCCGCACCCGCCGCCACGGAGGATATAGACATCCCCGACGCTTCCAAAACCCTCGTCGACGAGAAAGAACCCGAATTAGAAGAGAAGGAAGCTAGTCCTGTCGCCGACCCTAATGAACAACCTGATGCGAAACGGCCGCGCCTCGCGACAACGGAAGCTGAGCCTGTCTTGGTTGATTCTTTCGAGACAGAGCAGGAGCGCGAAGTTGCTGGAGCCACCGGATTGCAGGCTTCAGCCGATTCCGCATCGTTGAAGTTATCCCACCAGGTCCGACACCAAGTCGCCATTCCGCCGAACTATCCCTACGTGCCCATCTCCCAACACAAGCCTCCGGAGAACCCTGCCCGCGTGTGGCCATTCACTCTCGATCCTTTCCAGCAAGTTGCTGTCGCATCCATTCAGAGAGAGGAGAGTGTGCTTGTATCTGCCCATACTAGTGCTGGAAAGACCGTTGTTGCCGAATATGCTATTGCGCAGAGCTTGAAGAACAACCAGAGAGTCATTTATACTAGTCCAATCAAGGCGCTGAGCAATCAGAAGTTCCGTGAATTCCAGCAAGAGTTCGGCGACTGTGGCTTGATGACAGGAGATGTCACCATCAACCCTACAGCTACATGCTTGGTCATGACTACTGAGGTGAGTGTTTCTTGGCGGGGAAGGGATTGCGACAGGCGCACTAATTGACTCCCTCCAGATTCTACGTTCGATGCTTTACCGTGGTTCGGAGATTATGCGTGAAGTTGCTTGGGTTATTTTTGACGAAGTTCACTACATGCGCGACGCTAGTAAGTCCTACAAACCCGATGCATGCCTTGACCGAGCATATGGCTAACAACTCTGCAGCCCGAGGTGTGGTCTGGGAGGAAACTATCATCCTTCTTCCCGATAAGGTTCGCTATGTTTTCTTGTCTGCGACGATTCCAAATGCAATGCAATTCGCGGAATGGATCGTGAAGATGCACAACCAACCTTGCCATGTTGTTTACACCGACTTCCGGCCGACGCCGTTGCAGCACTATTTCTACCCAGTTGGCTCTGAAGGCTTGCACTTGATCGTTGACGAGAAGGGTGTCTTCCGCGAGGACAACTTCCAGAAAGCGATGAGCAGCATTTCTGACAAGAAAGGCGATGACCCTTCGGATGCCATGGCCAAGAGGAAAGGAAGGGGCAAGGACAAGCGATTGAACAAGGGCGGCCAAAATGACGAAAAAAGCGATATGTATAAGATTGTCAAGATGATCATGCTTCGCAACCTCAACCCTGTCATCGTCTTCAGTTTCAGCAAACGCGAGTGCGAGCACGGTGCTCTTCAGATGAAGAATTTGTCATTCAACGACCCCTCGGAGAAGGAGATGGTGCAAACGGTTTTTGACAATGCCCTTAAGATGCTTTCAGAGGAAGATCGGAATTTGCCTCAGATCCAAAATCTCCTACCACTTCTACGCCGAGGCATTGGTGTCCATCATTCGGGGCTTCTTCCCATTCTCAAGGAAACCATCGAGATTCTGTTCCAGGAAGGTCTTATCAAGGCTTTGTTTGCTACTGAGACCTTCTCTATCGGCCTGAACATGCCCGCGAAGACTGTTGTCTTCACAAGCGTGCGGAAATTTGACGGCTTCAGTCAACGCTGGGTCACCCCATCAGAATTTATCCAGATGTCTGGTCGCGCTGGTCGAAGAGGTCTGGATGACCGTGGTATCGTGATTATGATGGTTGGTGAAGAGATGGATCCCGCGGTTGCAAAGGAGATTGTACGCGGTGAGCAGGATCGACTAAACTCGGCTTTCCACTTGGGTTATAACATGATCCTCAATCTTATGCGTGTTGAGGGTATCTCGCCCGAGTTTATGCTCGAGAGGTGTTTCCATCAGTTCCAGAACACGGCCGGTGTTGCCGAGCTTGAGAAAAGTACGGTCACGACATTCCGAGCTTCTTGTTGTCATGCTAACCACTGTCACAGATCTGGCGGAGTTCGAGCAAAAGCGCGCAAACATGAAAATTGAAGACGAAGGCACTATTCGCGAATACTACGACTTACGGAAACAGCTTCAGAAGTTCAACGATGAGATTCAAACCGTCGTTACGTATCCCGACTACTGTCTGCCATTCATACAACCTGGTCGCTTGCTCCACGTGAAATACAAGGACCAGGACTTTGGCTGGGGTATCGTGGTCAACAGCAAACAGCGCAAGGCGCCGAAGGGCTCAAGCGAAGAATACACTCCTCATCAGTCACACGTTGTCGATGTCTTGCTCGAACTGGCCGATGGTAACTCCGTTGGTACTAAGTCTTTTGAAGACATGCCATCCGGGGTGCGGCCGCCGAAGGACGGCGAGAGGTCATCCATGGAGGTGGTCCCGATTGTGCTCAGTTGCATTCACTCCATTGGAAAACCCCGTGTCTTTCTTCCCAAAGACTTGAAGTCCAAGGACTCGCGGAATTCCATGAAGAAAACTCTTGCCGAGATTCACAAGCGGTTCCCGGATGGCATCGCCCTTATGGACCCACTTGAAGACATGCAGATTAAAGATGACAGCTTTAAGAAGACTCTTAGGGTCAGTGAACTAATTCTCCAAGCAAGAGTTTATCGCTAACGGTTTGACAGAAAGTCGAAGTCCTGGAATCCCGGTTATTTACCAACCCATTGCACAACTCCCCCCGCCTGGCGGAACTATACGATCAATATTCGGAGAAGGTGGAGCTCGGAAACAAGATCAAGGACACGAAGAAGAAGATCTCCGACGCCATGTCCATCATGCAGCTCGATGAGCTGAAATGCCGCAAGCGGGTTCTGCGTCGTTTTGGCTTCATCAATGAAGCCGAGGTCGTGCAGCTGAAAGCCCGAGTTGCCTGCGAAATCAGTACGGGTGACGAGCTCATGCTTAGTGAACTCCTTTTCAATGGTTTCTTCAACAAGCTCACGCCGGAGCAAGTGGCCGCCGTCCTGAGCGTGTTTGTGTTTGAGGAAAAGACCAAGGACACTCCTGCCCTGACACGGGACGAGCTGGCCAAGCCGCTCAAGGAGATACAGGCGCAGGCTCGGATTGTGGCCAAGGTGTCGCAGGAGTCCAAGCTGGCCGTTAATGAGGAAGAGTACGTGAACAGTTTCCATTGGGAACTGATGGAGGTCATGTACGAGTGGGCGAACGGAAAGTCCTTCTCCGAGATTTGGTAAGTCGAGGTCCTATCTAAGATCTTTGAGTCGGCTTGAATTGCTAACTTATTTCCGTGCAGCCAAATGACCGACGTCTACGAAGGCAGCTTGATCCGTGTCTTCCGCCGACTCGAGGAGTGTATGCGCCAGATGGCACAGGCAGCCAAGGTCATGGGAAGCGAAGAACTCGAGCGGACTTTCGAAACCTCCCTGACCAAGGTGCGCAGAGACATCGTCGCCGCCCAGTCCCTGTACCTGTAAAGCACTGCACTATGCACTAGTTCCTGGATGTGTCTTGTCTCACTTTAGTTCTGGATGGTTGGTTTTTCTTTTCTTGGTGGTGGCATTCCTGGCGTCAGGCTTTACAAAAGGTTTATGTATGGCTTTTGCCTTCCGCTTCATACTGTTCATGTCTACATATTTCTATCTGTAAATGAGGTCGCATTATGTTCGACCACCTGGTTCTACTTAGATGTCGCAGTCCTGTTCTTCAATCCAGCTGGCCTTCAGTTGTTCTACGATCGATCTCGGCCCATTCGATCAATTCTCGTCATGGCGGGTTCATTGACGTTGTGAGCTATTATCATCCGACAACAATCCTTTGGCAGTTATGGAGAAACTGATGCAGCTATTTCAGCGTTCATCGATCATTGGCGCCGAAGGTGTTTACCTCACCGGCGCAGTGACATAAAGAAGGAGGCGAGAAGCATCGCCCGGTTCCAGTCGAAACTGTGCAATTCACTTCAATTAACCTCGGGGGGCCCTGGGACCCCCGTGAGCCCGCCTATCGCGGCTAGCTATGAAGGTGCTTCCTAGAAGCCCAAGAACTGCCCAGTACGCCAAACCCTCAAAAACATGAAGCAACGCATCCCACAAACATTATCCTCTTATTTCCGGATATCCTAATATACTTTAGACTATCAGTAAAGCTGTATAGAGCTTATTAATTAGTAGGCCTATTTATAGATCTTCTATATGTAAACTGCTCTGATAGATAGTCTAGATTACCTACAGCTTCGAGTATAGTCTATAAATTACTGAAGAGATAAAAAGAACTAGACTATTATCTTTATAATTAGAACTAGTTTAGGCCCCTGTACTTCTTCTATATAAACTATATTCCATATAAACTATAGAATCTTTTTTAGGTTCTAGATAATTTACTTACTTGTAGTCTCTCTAAATACCTACTGCTATACTACTAATCCCCTTATTAAGCTACTCTTATTCCTAGATACTATGGCTAAGAAGAAGATCTTCTTCTATACTCATCTCGGTCTCAACGGTGACAGATGTTCTGTTGCGGGATCAGTAGACTCAGTCAGGCTCTTGGTGATCGTTAACGTTACCTGAAAAGACGACGGGGGGAGATTATCAGAAAAGGGAAAGCGCCCGACATCCGACTCGATATACTTCGAAACAACCATTTTCTCCGATGGGCAAACGACACCTCAATGTTCGAGCATAAAATAGACATGGTGAGAGTTGTGATTGATACTTGTGCTCAGTAAAGACGAGCTTGAGACCAGATTTCGTGCGTTGTAGGATAGGGCCCGCCAAGCCGTAGGCATTCAGCAACCCGTTTACTGATTGATGTATATACTGTCAATATCCCCGCCGCATACAGAACCGACAAAGCCCCGCAAGCAGAGGGGGTGTAACACTGCACTCCACGAAGTCAGCCACTTAGAACAAACACGGCTATGTTGAACATGTATGGAGAGAGGGAGAGAAACCAAATTCATGACCAGAGATAGCAAGGGGGTAATCAGTAGGTTGCTAAGAGGTAGCTCAAGGGTGTTGAACATCCATTGCTGAAGACCGGTACTTATCATTGACCTCAACTCCATTCTACAATGAAGAATTATGAGGGAATCGAAGGTGTATTTTCCTGATGGAAGAAAGGAAAAAAAATCAGTGGATTTCCCCTGTGATCGCCATTAGGGTTACCTACCATGCAGACTAATTTCACCGGGGAATACCACGGGGCTTAAAGCTGTAAAATAGAGTAGAAATTCACCCTAGCTCAGCTCGGCCCCCACGCAACAGGCTGCTTTTGATTTGTGATTCTAAAGGATCATGCGTCAAGATTAAAGCATTCATGTTGTGAAAATGGTTGGTTGAAGGAGAGGGTACTTCAGCCTGATGTCAAAAACAGTAAACTTGGGGTTGTGTTGAGGAGAGGATATACATATACCTTGTGGAGTGGAAAGTAAATGATGTAGACTTTAGATCTGTGACGAAAATTCCATTGGTCCTTCATCATTATCATCTCAACTCAAATCCCTTTTCCTCCTAGATACCAAAGTGTATGTAAGGGACCCAGTAGTAAGTTGCAAAGTTATTTTCCTGTTTCGGTCCCCCATCCTCATCCAGCGGTTCTGCATCTCGCGAGTCTCGCACTGGCCCAAGGTCTGCATCACGGAGAGCTTTCACTGCATTATGGAGCCCTCTGACTACCGCAATGTCTGTCATTCCCTCGTCACGAAGGGTTTCGTAGAGAACCTTTGCCACCGACACACAGTGTTGGTCCGATACCTCCCACAAGGTGCCAACCACATGTCGGAAGCCCGCCAGCTGGAAAGCACTGATGAGGTGGATTCCCTCATCGGTAAGCTGGTTCACTCTGTTCATCCCTGTCGAGCAGGCGGAGAGATATGCCAGGAAGGGAGGATTCTCTTGAAGCTTGCTATCGCGCAGGTCGCCCACGGTCAGCGGATCGGTGTCCCAGTCAGTGAGGAGGAGGTGGCTCCGGGATGGGTCAACGGGGTCGGAATGCCCGTGTCCTGCGAAATGGAAGAGTTTACACTGCTTCAGGCTGGCGAGAACATCGGCCTTTCGCAGAGTCGGTCGGACCGGGGCGAGGTGAAGTGATGGGCAGAGATTCTCGAGCATCTCAACCTCGTGTGCGGCGAACGGTAAAACGCCATTGACGGGTAGCCCTGGGGTCTGTCGCATAGCAGCAAGAACAGCATGGTCAGATAGATGCCCGGATGGCAGGGAGCGATGCCGTTGCCGCGAATAGATCAACGCCTTGACAGAAGAGGCGTACGATGACATGACTCGGTCTAGGACGGTCTCCCCCGATCGTTTCTGGTGATACCCTGCTGCATGGAGAGGGAGGCTACCAAGTAGCCCGGTGGGAATCCACCATACACGCGGCCAGTGACCGTCAGAAACGGGGTCAGTGAACCCCAGAGCCTCGAGGACTGGGTGAGCAATGGTATCCCACAGCCACTCGAGCAATGGCGCTATCGAGGAAGGGGAGGATCTCAGTCGTACGACCCACTCGGACACCTCACCTTGTCGCAAAAGCGGTAGATTCAGAACTCGAATTTGGTTGCGATCGATGAGGAAGGCATCGCAGCGCCCGCTCACATTGATCACCACCATGGGGTCAGGGTCTGCTGCGGCTATCATTTCGCCTGCAGTGGGTGGAAGAAGAAAATTGTGGAACTGTGGCTGCGCACGGATCGTTTCAATCAGAGTCTTCATTCTCTCGTCTGCTTCACGAAGATGTCTTGCTTCTGATTCTAGGTTTTGCACCCCGCGGACCGAAGGGAAATCACCAATCCGTCCCCTCGGCGAGTCCAGTATGTCTCGAAGGGAAAGGAAATCCCGGGCCAGAGTGGGGTGTTGTTGCTCAAGGTCGGAGATATCACCGCGCATCTCCATCAGAAGGCCGGCAATAATGTCCCGACCAAGATCCAGGAGCTTCAAAGCGTGATATGGCTCTTTTCCCGCGTGGAGGCAGATCGCCGCCGCTGTAGAAGCAGAGCCGGAAAATTCGGCAAGTCGATATTGTTTGTCCGAGTGCTGCAATGTACGTGGGCTTATGTTGGGGAGTAACTCCATCGCCCCCTGCATCAACTCACTTGCTTCTTGCCATTTCTCTGACGCAGTGAGGATTTGACGGGCGCAATGGGCCGATAAAAGTCGATTGTATGGGGATGCGTTCCGACACATCCAGCCATTTTGAAAGGAGTTCAGCGCGCGGTCGTGATCAACCGCTGATTCTGTCACTCTGTATCGAAGGAGAAGAGCCCGTCCAAATTCGAACGACAATTGACAATAATGGAGATGCTGGCGAGGTATCTTCTGCACTGCGAGGCCGAAATAATCGATGGCTCGGTTAAGATCATCGATTGAGCCGACCACCTGAAATCGTTTCGTGAGCCAGGTTCCCAAATTGGCGTAATTGGCATTCTCGTCAGGATCTCCTGGGGTGATCGTTTTCACAGCTAGAGTGAGCTTCTCGATAGCAAGATTCAGATCATCAATAGAACCTGTTCTTTCATGCCGCCGACCCAGCAAGGCTGCTAAGCCGCTGAATTGGTGGGATCGCAAATGGCGACTCAGTCCTTGCGCTAAAGGATCGCTCTGGGAAGTGAGGTTCAGTGCTGAGCGATAAGAGTCGATCGCTCGACTCAGGTCATGGATTGAGGCATTTCTCTCGGACCGTCTACCGAGCCATGTTGCAAGATCTCCAAGGCAAGCAGCGCGCCTTGATGGGTCTTCCAGGGGCAGGTAATCCAGCGCCTGCTGAAAGACCTCGATGGCACGGTCGAGATCACTCAAGGAACCGGTTCTTTCAAATCGTCTGCCAAGGGCATTCCCAAGGTGCGCCCTCCCCCCTACGTCCACTTGATAGGATGCTTGAGGCCCAGCGTCGACGGCCGAACTGAGAAGCTCAATCGACCGGTTGAGATCCTCCATCGAGCCGGTCGACTCGTACCGTGTGCAGAGCCAAGTCCCAAGGCTTGCTTGAGCAAGAGGTCGCTCAGAACGATCCTCAGGGAAGAGGTCTACTGCCGAGCTGAAGGCCCCGATAGCACGGTCAAGATCCTCCCTGGAACCTGTCTGTTCAAACCGTCTGCCGAGATTCATTCCGAGATTTATCAACGTCGAAATATCAATCTGGCCAATTTGGAATTCCTTTTTGCTTGCCTCAGTGAGATACGTCAAGGCAGAGCCAAGGTCATCAGCGGAGCCGGTTCGTGAGAAGCGCTCGCCTAACATGGCTCCAAAGTTACCCAGCAATGTCGTCGAGGAACCCAGGTCCGAGTCGACTTTCAGACGAGTGAGCTCTATGGCACGGTTGAGATCTCCAATCGATCCAGTTCTCTGGAAACGAGAAGCAAACATGGCGCCAAGAAATTCCAACATATGCAAGATTGGTACGTCCTCGTCTTGGGTAATCTGGGTAGCTTGTTCTTGAAGCTCAATCGCATTGTTCAAAACCTCGAGATCTCCAGTGCGGTTAAACATATGATATAAATCAAGGGCTTGTGCAGCCAGGTCCTTTCGAAGGGAAATTACCTCCCCTGTCGAAAGACTAAGGTTCCTGGCGATTGGGAAATGTCAGCAGCGTAATTTTGCAACAGAAATCCGACAATATTCTTACGGCTCGTGCAAATGTGAACCTTTCGACTGTTCATAATCTGATCTGACGGCGCTCAAGACATCCAGGATCTGAGCTCGACGAGCGTATTCTGAACCGTCAGCAGCACTTACTGCAACCCAAAGTTCGGCTTGCTCAAGGGCTTGCTCAATGTACTCTCTGGCTCGCGATGAAGATTGCGATCTTGTGAATCCAAATAAGCAGGTGCATATGTAAAGCTCAATCTGTTCATCGCTGGTAGATTCTGCATGCATCTGAATGAAGGATTGTAGCTCATCGTCGCTCATGTCTTGGAAGAGGGAAAAGATTTCGTCGTCGACACGAAACAGATGCAAACCCTCTACCTCGATGGTAGGCATTGCTAAAGGTTGCAATATGGCTTAGAAGGTCTAGGGAAGAGGGTCAGGGGAAGTATCAGGTGATAATATCGTATAGTTCGCTATAGAACCTCGAAATAGCCAGAGTCTGCTCGATGGCAGAGATGGTCACCATATTAATACATGTTCAACGAGGCTGTGAGGTCAAGCCAGGCCTCGCGAGCAACACTGCTATCCCAGGCGCCTTTGATGCGCCACCAGAGGGATAGCCAGGCAAGGTGATTGATGATTCGCGCCGTATACAACAGCTGAGACTCGCATCCAATGTCACTTCTGGCATCGCCTCATCTTTGGCACTACATACTAGGCTTTCGGTGCCCAACTTGAAACACGTTTCATAACTGGGGCGCAGCAGCTGCACCACAGTCGCGATTGGATTCTACGCGCCACCAACTCTTTTGGTGTATCTAGCTGGCAAGCCACTGAAACTTGCCAGCGAGAAGTCGACGGGCATTCTGGCGCTCTGGTAGACAGCCTTGTCTTGCTGCATTTGGTACGTGAGTTTAGGCGCCAAGGCGAAGGTGGGTGAAAGTCTTTGAGACGATCCTATCAATGGCTTCCACGTTAAACCAATTTTGGGCTACGAGCATTTATCTCAGGCTGACAGGTCGGTTCCAATATCCCCGTCAGTTCCGATGGCTTTGACAGGTATCTTTGAACTGTCAATGGAGAGCTGCGCATTGCTTGGGCCAGCATACAAGCAATATATAAGCTTCAGCAGGAACCGACGGCTGAACAATTGAGACTTCAATTATTGCAATTCCCGACCGCGTAAACACCTCTCATTCGAATCGACCTTCACCACATCCCAAGGCTTTGATCAACTCTAGGCCCGCGTCCGCTACATCCCACCATGGCTGAGCCTCAGAGGTAGGGTGTTCGTTTCCTTTCCCAACCACGCAGGATCGTATCTGATGTCTGATTTGCAGCTGGAATAATCCCACGATCGTCCCCGCCGACGGAGCTGGCCGCCCAAGCATTGCAAAATATCCTCATGTAAGAAAGAAGAAAGCTTCCTAGCGCAGATCATGGTTTCTGAACCTTTTACCCTGAAGTCTAGGAAGTTTCGCCCGGGGGATTCCGTGCAAGTGAATATCCGCAATCCGGACGGCTCGACTACCGCTCACGGCGAGTACATGGTCGAGAGGGTCACTGCCTCTGGAACCTACACGCTATGTGCTGAGGATGGTGACCCATGTCAGATAAATGGTCGAAAAGACTTCACCGAGATGGAGCTGACACTTGTCGATTGAGAGACGGCTGAATGCCCATACTATCCTAGAGTAAAGGTGGACTCGATACCAACCGATGTACCTACCGTCGTATTTAGGACCGCAAGGTCGAAGAAAGCCGGAAATTGTTCAATTCCCTGAACCATTTGAGATAAATACCATCACAACTGTCGCGTAGCTGGGTGATCGAGAAATCAGCAGACTTTTTCCCACCAGAATTGAGGACATACACCTACGTTGCACTGGCAACAAATACTTCCATGCTTTTTGCCTTGCTTATGCCCGAGAGAATCGCAATAAAGATAAGAACGGACACAGCAATGATGATAATCCGCGTTGTCGGATTTTGCAGGTAATTACACATCAGCATGGGTAGTAGAATCAGGATAGTGGTGACGGCAGCCATCACGGCTCGAGCGATCCTTTTCACCAACAGACCTGTAGGAATGAAGACTTGGTGATCTCGGGATACTTCGAAGGCCGTGTATTTCTGATTTGAGAGGTAAGAGAAGTGCCTATAATGATTACAGCGATACGTTGACACACCCTGAAGAATCCTCTGAATAGTTTGGTGAAAAGAGATTCAAGATGCTCTTCCAGTCGCAACAATGGCCCGTCATCCGATGATTTTAAAGTGAATAGATCATTCTCCGCAAGATATCGGCTCTCTGCTCGTGCGATACTGCCGGTTCCGTTGATCCAATTTTGTAGGCTTGTTGTGTCCCGTCCCGGGGCTGGACAGAAAGCATTGATTCGGGCAGTTCTTTCTATCAGATTGTCTTGCAGTAGCGATGCAGTGTTAGAACTTGGGTCGGGACATCATGGGATCTATTCAAGTGTTACTGCATCGTGGTGACTTACCATATTCGGCCAACTCAGTATCAATTCTAGCAAGCACTTGTTGGCGAGTCTCATTTCGATCTCTTCTTCGACTTCCAAGGAATAGTGGAGAAGCTTCGTTATCGTCGACCTCATTGAGTCTCTTTTCAAGCACGGACAATGAATCTTGTTTGTAGAGGAGTAAGCGAGAACGCAGGTTAGCAAATCGGCGATATATTTGAAAAGTATCATGGGCGCCGACTAAAGTTGAAAGTTGAGGATACCCAGGCTGAAAATCTTCGATCTGGCGTTGAGGTCGTTGGATGGGATGGACACCAACCGGCGGATTATCCGCATTGTCTGGCGGCGTCTGCTTTTCGTAGTCGCCCCAGCAGGGAAGAATTCCCCCACCATTTCGCATTTTCAATTAATTATGCACAGCCCACCAGGGGTAAGAGGCGGGTAGAAGGATTACTATTTTGATGCGACAAGAGACTTCCACGCGTCTTATACATAAATAGAACGAGTCTCTTCGCCATCTTGTGACGTGAGACGTGGGCCAATGATATCTGCAGTATGACGCGTTGCGCCTCCGTTGACTGCAGTGTCCGGACAGCCTTGCCTCGTAGTGGAAGCATTCTATACAGCCTTGCCACAACTCGGAGACATCGATTATCGGCCCAATCCACTTCATTGCCCAACGGACATGGACCTTTGATAGCAGGATACCCGGTGGTGAAGGTGACATCTTCAGTTCTGTCATACCTACCTTCCGATATCTCCAAGCCTGCAACACAACCATGATTCACAGAGGCCAGAAGCCCCATCACTGGGCCCTCCTTATCGGAATCAATTTCTACGTGGAAGAGGTCCCCCTCAAAGGCCCCGTCAATGATGTCGAACTCATGCAAGAATATTTCCGACGTGACAAGCGAAAGGTCGACATCCAAGTGCTGAAAGCGTCGTCAACCGCAGTGGACCAACCTCACCCGCCCGAGAATCCAGCACAATGGCCAACCGTATCGAACATCGAATCTAGTATTGAGCGAATCAAGGACAACGCACAAGAAGGGGACTTTGTCTATATCCATTTCTCCGGTCATGGTACTCGCACGCTGCTCACCAATCCCAAAATCAAACACGGCCACAAAGATACTGGGGATGCCACCCTAATTGTCCTCGGTGACGACGGCCGCCGGGAAGAAGATCTCAACGGCCGGTTCCTTGCAATCAGGCTGAAATGGCTGGTCGACAAAGGCCTCAAAGTCACATTGGTTCTCGATTGCTGTTACTCCGGCCATGTGTATCGTCACTCGAAAGTGCCGGGAGCCATAATTCGGACGTCCGGCCGCGCCCAGCCTACCAGCTCCAGCAGTTATCCCACATCAGACCTGTCCAGGGCTCCTTATATGAGGAATGCAGAAGTATCCCCAGAGGATTGGCTTCTAAAGCCCGCCGGCTACACGATTCTGACCGCCTGTGGCCCCCACGAAGTCGCGCGGGAGGTCGACGTCGCCGGCCAAACCCACGGCGCACTAACGTGGTTTCTGCACGAGTCCCTGATGAGGCTTCAGCATGCTGGAGGCATCGTCTCGCAACAATCGCTGCACAACCATCTTGTGGCTAGAATGCACTCGGTGTGGCCCTCGCAGACACCAATGTGTTATGGACGAACGGACTTCTGCTTTTTTAGCGACCTCCAGGTGAAAGCGAACCACAAATTCGTTTTGGTGGAGGAAAATCGTCAAAAGCTTGTGTTGCAGGCGGGACGTGCACATGGGATATACGAGGGCGATGAATATGCCCTCTATCCATTTGATGCTTCCGAGAATTCGACCAACTTGCCGCCCGGCAAGTCTTTTAGGGCCCGAGTTAGCTCTGTCGACGCGATCACATCGGATCTGGACGTCCTCGAGCCCCGGGATACGGCCATGAGCAATGAAAGCGGATGGAAGGCGAAAGCTCTCACGAGTATCTCTCCACACAAGATTAAAGCAGGTCTGCTTGATTCCATCGGCAATCCATCCCAGTGGGAAGCCGCGGCGAGGGGAAGCCACTTTCTCGAATTTCACGCCGAGGAGAGTCAGGGAAGATCATGTCAGTTCTACCTCGAAAGCCCTCAGAACGAGACCTACCGGATTTTGGATTCGTCGGGGGATGCAATTCTCGGCTTTCCCTTCCACCCGGCAGAAGACAGCGGGGTGTCCGACGAAGTACTCCGCGCCCTGGAGCATATGGCAACGTTCAAGTTCATTGAAGGGCTCGACAATCGCAATCCAAACCCCCAATTCGAAGCGATGTTTCGATATACACTTCTAGACCAGCTGAACAGCCCGTATGATTTTACGGGGACTTTGGACGTCGACGATGCAACAATTGTCACGCTGGAGTTTGAGAATCTTAGCCAAGGAACTCCGCTATATATGACAGTATTGGACATGAATCCTTCATGGGGTATCTCATGTCTGACCAGAAACGACGGGGCTGCAGGATACTATACCGTCTTGCCCCGCTGCAGCTTGAAACCCGAGGCACCAAAGCCACGGATTCGTTGGAAAATGTACGTCCCCGAGCACCTGAGAAAACAAGGGTACTGCGAAGACATTGTGAAAATCATCGTCACAAATAAACCTACTTCCTTTTCACCTTTCTTGCTGTCCAAAATCACCGAGGCTTCTCATCGAGGTGCAGCACACGGGCTGTCGAAATTGTTGGCCAGGTTGAATCCAGCTCAACGCTCGAATACAGGGGAAGGTGACGATCCAGAGTTTTCAATGGTCAACATTATCATCAGAACGCATTTTCGGGCGCCATGACAGTTCGCTTCAAGTGGCTTTCTAGCTCGTGGGAGACATTCTGATTAGATTCTCAATGACATGTATCGTTTCACAGATACCCTGCTGACATAATTAGGATAGATAGTTCCACGGCATACCCAGCCCAGGTTGAACCAGTCCCATCTCTACTTTTTGGTCCTCTTTCACCAGTTCAGAAGGGTTCGCATACTGTATTCTAAATTAATCTAGCTGAAATCCTCTTTGTAATATACCTTATCTAGCTTTATATATCACAATCTACTATATCACTTTTGCTAATATCTAGTAGTTGAAAATATCATAAAGTTGCCATTTTTATAGTGGTACTTATATAGGAAAACGACGGTTCGGTGTCGCGCCTGTTCGGTGTCCGATTACGTTAAAGCCATCCCTCCTCTCCTCCCTCGTTGGTCTTTCATCCTAGGCTGTCTCAACGCCACGACACGATGAAATCAAGTCTCCTACAAATCTTGTCTCTCTGTACTTACACCGCTGCACTCGCTACTCTGCGACCCCACACAGTATACAATGGCCCAACTGGACAACCGAGTCCCCGGCCACAACGACGCCACCTACGACACCGTGCCTGAAAATGACCAGATATTCAAGATCGAGTTCCTTGAGATCGCCACGACTCCTATTATCGCGTGAGATGCTCCCCCACCTTTTTTCTTTTTTCTCGATATCGACAGCTGGATAAAGTGACCGTTTCTTCTTCGTCTACCTACGCGGTTGTTTATCCGAGTCTAAGAAGGAGCTGGTGCTTCCCGACGAGGGTCTTATTAATGCAACCCTAAAAGTAAGCGCCTCTGTTGTCTACCCGGATGGTAGTCACGACAACGAAGACTCTACTACAGGGCCATTGAAGACTACACCCTTTGAGAATCTAGCCCACCTTATTATTCGCGATGCCTATGGAGTTCAGGTTGACTACATGTCCAGCAGCGACTGCAGTGAGATTTTACTAGAATGCCAATATCTTACAATGTTTTTGAGGACGGGAATGTGGACTTTTAGGTCGATGCGCGAGCTGGAGATGCCAAGCATTACGTGCCTGTTTGCTATGAAATTAACACTATGGTTAGAGGGAAGGCTAAATTAGGACATTTGGAAAACATGTCAGCAACTAGATTTGTCAGTGGCAAGATTGATTCTATAGAGGTTGGATAGTGCATTCGATTCCGATTGTCCCCGAGTAGCTCTGCCGGCCCGGGTGGCTGTCAATCAGGGTCTTCCTCTGTTGGACGTGAGTGGTTACAGATCAGCCCGTCGAAAAATCAGGGTTGTGTAGCCCGAAACTATCCTACAATAGCCACCACCGTATTTTCTGGTGGCCGCCGCCAAACCGCCCACCGGGCCCTCCTCCCGCTTCAGCTTCACCGTCAGCAGAGGCGAAGACCTCAGCGCCCAGTACCCCGCCGCGTCCGCCAACCTGGTGGTGTGCACGCTGGTGTCCCCACTCCTGGACACCCAGGCCGCGCTGCAGAGCATTCACCACCTCCTAAAGCCCGGGGCGATGCTGGCGATCTGGTTCTACGGGCGGGTGCACTTTGCGGACCCGGCAGCGGCGCGCTGTCAGCGGCTGCTGGACGCGATTGTCGAACACCACTCTGGGGTGGTGATCGCGGCGGACCGCGCGGGCTGGGCGGACATGGGTTTTATCTCGCGCACCTCCTGCGGGGTCGGGTTCCCCGTCGAGCCGGCGGCCAGTCGGGCAGGGCGGCACGAGCGGGTGGTGAAGGTGGAGGACTGCCAGCTGTGGCGGAAGGAGTGGACGGTCGGTCGCGCAGCTCCGCGCCTTCGTCGAGCTTATCTCCCCCTTTGCGGAGGCGCTGGAGGAGGGGTTGCAGCGGGGTGTCGAGGCTCGGTGGGCGTTTACGTGGCCTGCGGTGCTGGTGCTGGCGTCCAAGAGGGAGGAGTATTTAGTAGTTAGCAACTACGGAGTAGCTACAGTAACTGGCAGGCTGGGAAAACCTACCAACGAAACAAAAAAAAAATAAAAATAAAAAAAAAAAATAAGAAACAAGAGAAATCAAAGAGAAGAAGGCTCGACAGTATTGATTGTGCTCTGTCTGTAGCAGCACCTTGGCCGGATACATAGACGGGGGGAGAGCAGAGGAGGTTCAATTGCAGAAGAAGCAGGTTTACCGAATCTACCCCTCCAGCTTTTGGTTCATGCATCTTCAGTTTCCAGCTAATCGTCCCGCTGCCGACTGTTGTGCCTCACCTCTGCGGGCCGGGCCGTGGAAGCAGGGCCCAATCGGTATCCGTGCCCTGCCAGCCACATGGACGGAAGAGACGGAAATAGATCCGGGTACGTACTAGACTAGATACGGAGTAGAGTAAATGGATATACGGAGTATGTCCAACCGTTGGTGCTGAGGTGAGCACTAGAGGTATAATCTAACTTACTTAGTTATTTGATATACTCCGGAGTAATCCCGTAGACTACACCTAAAGATTTAGACCCACAAGATTCGCAAGTGGACTGGACCCCTCTTCCCCTGTCAGACCAGGGATACGGACACGGAGATCTGATGCTTCGTCTAAACTGCGAGTCCGATTTCACCCACCAAGATCCCCCCTCCCTTATTTCATCCAGCCACGAGAGACCCGGATCTTCCCGTGGCTGATGATTAGGTTCCTCGGAACGTCGACCAGTTGGAGTACATGAGGGAGGGAAAAGTCGTGTCTACCTACCTTAAGACCGGGAGGGTGGGGAATAATTCGACAATTAAAAACAATCACCGCCCGCTGGGTGGACAAAGCCCTACAAAGTAGTATTGGTAGGGAACGGGCAGGTTTGGTTAGCGCTTAGTCTAAGTTCAAGTACTCAACCTGATCCCCTCCCAGGTTCATTTCTCGGCGTGAGCTGATTGTTTTGATGGTAATTTATAGAGTAAGAAAAGACAATGACTGATGCAGGAGGTGTACCACATGGGCGTGGGGTCGATGCATTTACTCCCATAGAATGGTTTAATCAGCCTGTTTACCGGGATACACATAAACAGGATAGTAAAGAAGAAGGTCACCGTCCACACTCCTATATAGATTATTGTAGTCAGACAGAGATATCATTAAAGACTGAGAAGAACCTATAAAAGAGACTTGGTAGAAATAGTTTAATTATTTCTAGTCCGAGAATAGTGAGTAGCTGGTTAAACTTACTCTGTACTAGCTTAAGGCTTAATTAAGTAGGTATAAGTGCCGGAAAGCGGCCCAACTCACCTTTTTGTAGATAAAAAAGAGAGGATCCTCGAAATTGGGGTTTCCCTCAGCGTCCAGTTTCTGGTACCGGCCAAGCAGGCCATCGATTGCAGCTGGATTGAAGCATACACCATCAGCGCTGCAGTTCCATCATGATGAACAGGGGGGTTCCTTGCTTCATACCGATCAGTTGAATGACGGCGCACCCGTTGGAAAACGCCTGGGATGGGTTCAAATCGGGTACTCGAATATGAAAGTATGTATGGATCTGTGGTTCTTACCAAGGCTAACGAGATGAGAAGATCATCCCATTGCAGCGCTCGCCGCTGAAGCCACTTGGCCCAGAATCTCAACCC
Organism: Aspergillus saccharolyticus JOP 1030-1; assembly: GCF_003184585.1. Lineage (NCBI taxonomy): Eukaryota > Fungi > Ascomycota > Eurotiomycetes > Eurotiales > Aspergillaceae > Aspergillus > Aspergillus saccharolyticus. The sequence continues at coordinate 560,410 of NW_020290617.1, forward strand.
AACGAATATGCATGGAATGAACAATAATGTGAACCCCAGCGCGATCATTTCGCCTCTCGAATAGTTGTCGATGACCATCTTGCTCGCAGAGGGACTGCGGGATCCGCAGCGGCGAAAACGAACAGAGAAGTGAAATGGAGTGAGACAAAGAGACAGGGAACACCGAGTAAGGCAGGCAGGGTATCTTGGTATAGATATCCATACTACTAGAGCGATATACTACATCATGTCATGCAGAAGAATATCATATTATCATGGCAGGCTGTGCTATGCTCTCTTGACTGGAACCGAGGCCTACTACGAAGTCAACACATTCCAGTTTTGAACGACAGGGATTGTTAGTACCTTATGGCCCAGTCACTTTGGATTGGGGGCAGAAGAGGCCAAAAGTTGGCGGGAGGAGGGGAGGCCAGAGCAATCAGAACTAAAGTGCCTGCCTGTCGCTCTTCCCCCCATCGCTTATGCAGTGCAGCTGCCATCGCAGTAACTAAGCCGTTAGATGTTTCGACAGCCAATGCTACTCCTCCCTAACGCCGGTCTTAAGATGTGAGGATCGCATATATTGCTCCCCCAAGCGAGAATCTTAGTCCCCTTACCGACGCAACGCTACAGAATTCTTCTTTCTCCTGACCTTGACTGTATGCCGCCTCTCCCCAAAAATGGAGCTGCTCGACTTTGACTACATCATTGTAGGAGGGGGCATCACGGGATGCGCGGTTGCCTCGCGCCTCAAGCAACGCAACGCAGCCCTGGAGATCCTCCTTCTCGAAACTCAACGCCAACACCAAGACCTTCCGCGGGCTCTTCTTACTGCTGGACTCCCCGCTGGACTGGGCTTACCCGACCGTCCCCGAGCCCAACACCGATAGCAGATTCCACACCGTCCATGCTGGCAGGGCCCTCGAGGAGGCAGTGTGATCATGGAACTTCGGGGGTTGGCATCGCGGAAATGCCGCCGACTACGACCAACGGGGAGCCATCGTGGGAGACAAGCGATGGAGCAATGCCGGCTCGCTCCCCTACCTGCGCCGGGCCGAGTCGTGGTTCGATCACCAGGCGGACCCGGAGCAGCACGGCTTCGCTTTGACGGGTCCATTCACGTCACCGCATCGGGCGGACGCGATGCAGAGAAGCAATTTCCGCTGCGCGAGCCCATCAAGAAGGCCTGGGCGGAGATCGGGGCTCCCGCACAATCCCAACGGCGGTGCGGGCCAATTGGCCGGGGTCTCTGAATTCCTCGAGACGTGGCATCGGGGCCAGCGGCAAGCAGCCTACCAAGCCTACAGCCTGGAGAATGTGCAGGTCCTCGTGGGCGCGACGGTGCAGCGGGTGGAGTTTGCGGCCGACAACAACAACAAAAAGCGAACGGCGTCCAGAGTGGTCCTCACGGACAGCCGCCGCTACGCTGCGCACAAAGAGGTCATCCTGGCCGCCGGTGCGCTGCGCACCCCGCAGCTCCTGATGCTGTCCGGCATCGGACCAGCCGCGACCTTGACCCAGCACGCCATCCCCGTGGCCAGGGATGTACCCGAGGTGGACCGGAACTTCCACAACCATTTAGCCAACTACCAGATCTACAAGCTGCGCAATCCGGAGCGGGGCCTCGCGCTGGGCAGCCCCAACCTCACCGACCCGGCGTACATGAAGGGATTCCCCATTGACTGGGCGGCTAACCTCGACGTGCCCGCCCCGGTGCTGGCGGACGATGCATCGCTGTTCCAGCCCGGACGACCGCTGGTGGAATCGCTGGTGGCCTATGCACCCGCGGGTCTGCCCCACATCCCCTTCAACGGCGAGTACATCATGACCTCCGTAATGCGACTCTGCTCGACCTCGCGGATACGTCACCATCGCATCCGCCTCCGCCGACTGCCGGTGATTCACGCCAACTACTTCGACACGGAGATCGACCGGGTTTCGCTGATCCATGGCAGCCGGCGGTCGATGCAGGCGCTGCTGGACACCACCGCGACGAGAGACTACATCGAAGCCGAGGTTCCACCGCCGGGGATGGCAGCCCTATCGTCAGCATCGTCTGACCGCGAGATCAACGCCCGGATCAGTGCCGGAGGCCAGGCCCACCACCATCCGGCGGGTACAGCGGCGGCGGGCAAGGTCGTTGACCCGAGCCTGCGCGTGTACGGGGTCCAGAACCTGCGGGTCATCGATGCGAGCATCTTGCCCGTGAGCATTGGGGGGCATCCGCAGGCAACTCTGTATGCAGTGGCGGAAGCGGCAACGGAGCTTATTCTGGGGGTCTAGCTGATCTACTAAAACGATATATCAGAGCCCTTTATGGAACCTAACATGCTCTCAGCCGACTACAGCCGGAATAGTAAAGGGGAACTCGCCATAAAGAAATCAGTATTTATGTTGGAAACCTGAAGTCTCACATCCCGATCTTGTTCCCCAGCTCGATTAATCACGAGAGTGGAAACATTGTTGTGTGTAGCAGTGAACCGATGGGATGGAAACGCCAGAACAGCTACTAGAATCTATGGGGAGAGTCTTTGGTTATTTAGTATGTGGCTCCACAGAGCATACTAGGGCACTGCAAGGCACAAAGCTTACCGGATTTCGTAACTCCTCACACGAGTCATATACCGCACCTACTTGCTCCCGGTCGACGTCCCGCCGCGGATCTCGCCAGGTTGGCATTCCGGGCAGGCTGATGGACAAGACGTAGCTTGAGGAGCTACAAAGGCATTTTCGGATGGGCAGGATCTCAAGCGACTGAAGTGGGGTTTAGCCACCTCACTCAAGAGGGGATTCAGGAATTCCAGCCTCTTCGCTTGTACAAGGCCTAATCGGTAGGTGCAGGCGACTAGTCAAGCCTCACAAGAGTTCTGATCCATGTCCATAAGGTATAATTGATATACTGACTCTGTAGCAGCTCCGTCTGCCAAGAGGCTCGGTTAAGTAGTTGTAGCAGACCTGGAACAATCATATTCCGACCGGCCAATAGCCCTGCAGGCTACTTTGAAACCGACTTCCTCATAACCGGCCCACTTGGTCCTTGTGAGCGGGCAATACAGAAAGCCTTCTCTGTCAAGACAAACTCTATGTATATTAGCACAACACAGCGTGCAACAGCAGGCCGACTAGGCTAACAATTTCAAACCAAGGAATCAAAAGAATATATGAGGAGAGTCCTGCGAAGAAAAGAACAATGATATCTCTGTACAATAGCCGAGGAAAGAATAGTAGCAATCTTCGCATCCTTCCTGTGACAGGCTCCCACATCCACCTTCCTTCCATTTCCCTCGAGCTCGTGAATTCAAATCATGCTCAGGTTCTAGGCCACATCACGTCACATCACGTATTCATCATCAGGGATCAGTTCAATTCAATCAGGTTTCGATTATTAGGAGGGTTTGTGGGATCATCCCTCTGAGCTTGTCCTTCGCTCCCTCCGCTATGCCCGTGATTTCATCTGTCCTCCTTGGTGGACTCAGACAGAGAGACGATAATCCCGCTGGTGTATGAGCTGCAACGAGGCAGGTCTGCAGCACGGCACAGGCGACAGGAAGACGTAAAGCAATCCAGAGAGAAAAATGCATAACGACATGACAAGAGTTAGGCGTATTGAGGGTCATCGAGTATGTTCGCTATTGAAAACGAACATACAAAGGTAAGAACAAGAAAAAGAGGGAAAAGAAACAAAAGACATGAAGGGTGATGATGATAATGAATTCATCAACGTTGATCATATCATACACAGGCACCAGCTAGCAGCAGACATTCCCACTAGAGTATCTGTCTGATGGGCTGGCACTAGCCGTACTTTCAAGATCATTCTTTCGAAATAGATGAAGGCTAATCATGAGCGGCCGTATCTAGTCTTTCCAAAGGAGAAAGGCACGTAGCGATACTTGATCATGTGCTGAATTTGGCGGCGCACTGAGTAAATCATGAAGTCAGTTCGTTGAAGCTGAGCAAGTAGTGGGGGGAAATGAGCCGGGTCGAACAGCGGGTGAGGAAGGTAAACATACTCGTCAAGATGAACAGCATGATCCAGTACACAACAAGAACAGGCCAGAAGACCGGGATATCAAAGACCGAGAACCACGAGCAAACAAAGCCAATGGTGATGGCACGGGTCGCGGCATGCCAGAACTTGAACTCAGGGAGCCGGCGGATGAAGGGCCGGAACTCGTCGTCCTGCTTGGTGGGGAGGCTGGGGGCGCCGGCATCACCGTCCTCCAGACCCTCGTCCTGGGTCAGGGAGGGATCGAACTTGGGTTGCAGGAAAAGCAGGAAGAGGTTCAGCAGGTAGATTCCCAGGGTGTATGCGACTATTTTTAGAAGTTAGCTCTGTGACATGGTGGCGGGACCTTTTTCTTTTGCGTTTGTCTGGGGTTTCTGGGGGCCGGCGTACCAATGTACCATCCTTGGGCGAGGACAATTCGCAGGAAGAAGACGAGCAGCAGAACAACAGTGCCGGTCCAGCGGTAGGCTGTGAAAGGAGTTGAGGCATCGAGTAAAGTTTGGTATTGCTGTTGTGGAGAAATGGAGTCAGCTCATAGAATCGTTTGCATGGAGGTGAGCATGTTTGTTCCTCGCTCTACTCCGCCGGCATCGCGCTCCGGGGTACAAAAGCCCGATGATCGTGCAACCTGAACGGCGTCGAACTGGCCATGATTCCTCGGAGATGCATAGAAACAGCAGAATAGAACTCACCCGTGCGAGTTTGGAAGTCTGTGCCGTGACGGCTGTGAATGGAGTCTGCTCGGGCTCGGGCACGTCCATGGCGAAAGCGCTAGAGAGGAGAAGGATACCAAATCCTTCCGGGAACCAGGAAGATAGAAGGGAAGAGAAGGAGGGAGCAGAGGGACTGCGGACTGAACAAGAGGAGAAATTATTTCGCGGTCAGCGCATGCGATGGGGGTGACGGAAACAGCAGCGCAGTGAGTAGTCAGTCAGTTTCGCAGCAGTGCGGCTCGTAGCAGATACAGCCTGGAGGCAAAGAAGATAATCAGAAAAGTGTCCACTGCTGGCTGGTGCTGTCTCCGGCTCCCTCTATCCCGCTTTCGGCCTCCCGGCATAGCCACTTGCGCCTCAATCCTGACTCAGCCATCACGTGCTAGGCTGCTGTCAAACCGATCAAACATGGAACTTAACTGATGTCCCTTGGACCGGCCGGCTATTGGCGGGCCGCGGCCGAAGCTGTTCTGCGGGGATAGTACCTGGATAGCTTGTCGTCTTGCAACATCCCACAAACTTATAAACCTGTCTCATCTCCTAGAGGATTTGTTTCTACTCCGTATAATCACCTGTGAATCGACCCCTTCAATCATAATGTTTGCCCGTTACTGCTCCCGTCTCGTCGCCTCCCGGACTGCCCGGCCGCTGTCCGCCCATCTGCGAACATACACCTCCGCAGCCTCGGCATACGAGCACATCCTCACCGCGACTCCTAAGCCTGGGGTGGGACTGAGTATGCTATCAACACCTCCCCCCCCCGCCAGGCATCAGCTTCCGATGATTGAATTGGGAATCACTGACGTTCCGGATTACAGTTACCCTCAACCGTCCGAAAGCCCTGAACGCCCTCTCCAGCCCTCTCTTCCGCGAACTCAACGATGCCCTCACCAAATTCGACGAAGACACGGACATTGGCGCGATCATTATCACGGGTAGCGAGAAAGCCTTTGCTGGTACGTCGGCCACAAACGAACCTTCTTCTTCTTACTTCCCCCTTCCTTCCCCCACGAATCACTATATACATACTTACCCAGACTAATCCCAACGATCCTTCCAATTCCAGCCGGCGCCGACATCAAAGAAATGGCCCCACTGACCTTTTCCGCCGCCTACACGAACAACTTCATCGCTTCATGGTCGCACCTGGCCACCGGGATCCGCAAGCCCGTCATCGCCGCTGTCTCCGGCTACGCTCTCGGCGGCGGGTGCGAGCTGGCTCTGATGTGCGATATCATCTACTGCACCGCGACGGCGACCTTCGGGCAGCCCGAGATCAAGCTCGGCGTGGTGCCGGGCGCGGGGGGCTCGCAGCGCCTCACCCGCGCCGTCGGGAAGAGCAAGGCCATGGAGCTGATCCTTACGGGCAAGAACTTCAGCGGGAAGGAGGCCGGCCAATGGGGGATGGCCGCCAAGGTGGTCGAGGGCGGGTTGGACGAGCTGCTGGAGGAAGCGGTGAAGACGGCGGAGACGATCGCGGGCTACTCGAGGGTGGCCGTGGTGGCTGGGAAGGAAGTCGTCAACAAGAGTCAGGAGCTGTCGTTGAGGGAAGGGGTTGAGTATGAGCGGAGATTGTTCCACGGATTGTTTGGGAGTCAGGATCAGAAGATCGGTGAGTTGCATTCCCCCCCGGAATGGGGGTCAAGTAAACACATTGAGAGCTGACTAGAGTTTTTGTGCGTATGCAGGCATGAAGGCTTTTGCCGAGAAGAAGAAGCCGGAGTGGTCGAATGAATAAAGGGTGGAAATTGAATCCCGGAGACGAGTAATGCATAATAGCTGCTTGGAATTCGAAGGTGAGGCAGCGTGGCAGGTATCTGTCTTGGTGAGATAGTCCCTATCATCAAATGAGTGACAGTAGCAACCGAATTGAATCATTAATCGTGTCGTATTCATGATCGAATATGTATCTATGTACATCCAATATTATTAAGGTATTACAAAACAAAAATGTTCATGGGCCGTTTCACGAAGTCGCCTTCTCGGCCTGAGCCCCATCAGCCGCGACTGTCTTCTCCGTCTGGTAGTGCTCCACCACCCCTGTCTCGTCGAACACATCAACCGGAGTCAGGTGGAACTTCCGTGCGCTCACTCTCCGCTCAAAAAGAATGTCCAGTTCGGCAAACGAACGGCCGCTGGGCTCCGGCACCCGGAAGAACGCGTAGACTATGCATAGGAAGCAGATGCCGCCCCAGAAGAAGCCAGCGTAGTTGCTCCAATTCCAGGCGCTGGGGTTCAGCATGTACGGGGTCAGGACGCCGCAAATAATTGCGACAATGTTGTAGAGTGTGCGGCCAAGCACAACGGTCTTGATCTGCAGACGACGGGTTGAGAGCTCGGCCACAAGAGAGTACGCCACGGTTCCAACAGTCAGTTGGTAGAAGAGAGCCCAGACAATCATGATGCTGCCCGTCGCCAGTGCTCCTTGGGTTTTGTGCGATTCAGGAATGAGCCCAAGGAAGCCCATGACGAGAAGCATGACACACAATCCGCAGAGACCGTACAAGTAAAGAGATCGACGGCCGAGACCAATGGACATAAGGAACCAGGCGCCAAAGACGCCCACCATGTTGATTCCGTACTGACCCATGGCGAAAGCATACGAGTCAGAAGTACTCAGCCCAGCCTGCTCCAAGAAATACGTCGAGTAATTGGAGAAGGAATTGCCACTCAGGTTCTGAATGGCCCACACCATGCAGACAATTTCTGTCCGGCGACGATCGGTGCCCTTGAAGCAATCCAAGTAACTGGCGCCTTTGGTGATCTTTTCCTCCAGTGCTGTAGTATGAACCATCATGGAAATGGTCTCGTCGGCGTCAAATTCAGTTTCGCGATTGAGGCTGGTCAGGCGCAGTAGAGCTTGCTTGGCTTGCTGGATCTTGCCCCTGCGGACGAGCCACCACGGAGACTCCGGGGCGAGCGAAATACCGATGAACAATGGCAAAGGCCACATCCACTGAAGACCATAAGGAATCCGGTACGCCCATTCATCCTCCCGATTAATCATAGCCTTGATCACTCCGATACCGATCAGTTGTCCCACCCCCCAGCAGAAGTTGACATAGGTCGTCAAATATCCTCGCAACGCAACAGGGCAGACCTCAGAAGCATAGGTGATGGTCAGCGTTTGAAAGACGCCCCAAGGAATTCCGGCCAAGATTTCCGCAGCGAGCAGGGCTTGGACATTGGGCGCAGTGAAGAAGATGGCAGTCCAGGCGGTGATGAGAACGAGACATGCCATGATCGTGTACCGATAACCAAATCGCTCGGACGCCCAGCCGTTGATGAAGAGACCGATGATTTCTCCAACATATGCACCGTTGCTGAGACCGGATTGCCACTAAACAGGAAGGTTGATGTTAGCAAATATTCCGCAGGAGCCACATCAAGTTAATTGAGATGTACTTACCCTGGCTGGAACCTGATATGAGCCGTCCGCCGTCATCTCGCCGTATTTTCGATTAAATTGAGGAAAGGCATAGAAATTGTTGACCAAACTGATATCGTAGCCTTCCATGACAATACAGGTAGAGATGAGAACACTCCATGCAACAGCCTTAGGGTAGAGCTTGATGCCCTGCCACAGGGTCATCTTCCGCTCCTTATCGGTGGCCGCTTTGGCATTATGGACGATCCTGGCGGCGGAGCCCGTCGAGCCGTCGGAGAGCGAGGGCGGATGCTCTACCGGAGCAATGGCATCCGGACCTTTGTTGGAAGCCATGCTGGAAGAGCAATTGCAACGCCCTTGGAGGGGGGGGGTGGAAGGGGGGAGGGAGGCGGAGAGAAGTTGTGCGTATAGGGGAGGGGTAGGAGGGAGGAGGAAAGAAGAGGTGCAAGATTAATAGGGAGGGGGGGACGGAGAACAAGTTGCAGATGGGGAAAGACACGAGTGGAAGAAAATCAGGGACGTTCCGCACCCGGCCGGATTGGCAATGGGTGGAAAGTGGGACGTTTGTTGGGTTAGATTTTTATGCCCACCGGCGGCGGGGCTCGGGACAGGAACTGGGCAAAAAAATTGAAAATTGTACAGACTATGTAGGATTCTCCAAGTGTGTGTCCACACTTCCAACCACGCCATTCATCAGGCCGTGGATTCATTCATCGGCAGTCGGCAAATAAATTTGTATACATGTTTCCAAGGTTCATGTCGGGAAAAGGGTGATAAGATGTTGAAATAGCCTCAGGAGAAAAATGTAGTAGTCTGGAGGGGTAGTTAGAGGGGCTAATGGCTGCAGAACCAATTGACAGCAGCGGCATGCAAGCAGAGTTTGTGGGGTAGAAACTGTTTGAGTCCAATATGTAAATCCATCCTGACAGGAATGCGCAGCTGACATATGTAGCCAAGCCTTTTCGCTGTTTGAATCAGGGATTGAGGTTGAATACTACCTTATGATACTCCGGAGTCCGGAGTATGTAGATTGCAGATCAGTCCAATCAATCCTTCGTGTCTTCCTCCTCGTGGCTTGCGGGCACGTGACCATTTGATCTTGCCATTTCTTTCTTCATCAGGAGCATATCGTTCCCGTGATCTGGACCAGGGATCTGTCTATTAGTCACTCGACAGAGAGATGTTATCAACCTAGTATTGGTATAGTATCGCACCCAAGCCACATATACTGAAAAGTGGGTGGAGCTACTGTCTGTGGATTGTCACACCTCTCGTGTCCTGCTAAGGACATGTCCAGCTGCCAGTGCACTTTTACATTACGCACCAAGTAGATTATAGCGCAGGTATCAGTACTGGCCAATTTCAGAGTTTACTCTCGAACCAACCCATGGTTGACAGGGTCCGATTGTTCTTTTGTCGCCTGAACACGCTCTCGGTTCTCGTTTCCTTTCGGCTGGCTTGTTATCCTTCCCCAAGAAGCAATATGGCAGATGCAGACGTGCAGATTCTCAACCATGACGTAAAAGTGCGGTCGCTATCTCACCGTCTGGGGTCCAGGTGCCATGAAAAACAACTCCCATGCATGCGCCAAATTCACACAGTCATGGCAGATGCATGTCGATTCCCACTGGGCCTCTACCCTCCGTACCGCAAGATCAATATACGTGACACTGCGGCTTGTCCAATCATGTCTCCAGGTCTGCCGATCAACACGCCACTGTCATAATACCCCAAAGCCTATTTCATCATCCTTCCTCTCGTACATCTGGGTCTGGCTGGCTCACGATCCCTCTGTAATCTACGGCGTAAAGCGGGTGACAAGGATGCTACTGAACCAGTGCTCCTTGTTCCAGACGAACGATGATATCATCGATGCATATACGCGGCCCGTGGCAAGAGTACCGGGATGCTGCCCACCACGATGCTCTATAAAAGTATGCCTCGGAGCCCTGTCAAATAGCTTCCCCAACAATCCACTTCTCTGTCCAGAACTGCAGTCAGGATCTTTCAAACCTGTTGAAACAATCACACTTTTTGGATCAAACCACACACACACACACATCCCTTTCACCTCACAATCATCATGTCTGGAGACAACAACAACAACGGTACGTATATCCATCCCCCACCTATTCCTCACCGAAACGGCTTCGCCCTACCCACCTCTCTATAGTGATATGCTTCCTCTGGATCTCATTTGTGGCAAAGATGCCGCCCACCGGTTGCTAATATTGGCTAACTAGTCAACCTTTTGCAAGGGCTCACAGACACCCTTGGCAAGACGGTCGGAGGCCTCACAGAAACGGTTGGTGGTGCTGTCGGCGGCTTGGGCCAGACGGTTGGCGGCGCTACTCAGGGTCTGGGGAAGACCGTGGGCGGCGTGGGCGAGGGCCTCGGCAAGACGGTCGGCGGTGCCAGTGAGGGAGTGGGCAACACGACCAAGGGTGTCGGGCAGTCGACCGGTGACATTCTGAGCAGTATCAATGGCGACCGGTCCGGCGACAATGCGCAGCGATGGTAATAACGGCTCGTGCTGGATGACATATATGACCTGATGAATATGTTTTTCTTCCACTTCGGCTTCGTTCGACGAATTTGAGTGCGTGCAAGTCGACTACTGTATTAGTATGAGAGACCTCAATTCATGCAATGTTTAATTTTTGAGATAAGGTGCACGATAAATGTCGTATGACTCGTCAATGATTAGCGGGAAACAGATGCGGTCCAGAAGAGATTCCGAGATCGGAACTGGGAATCCATTGAGTGCGGTCCATCTGGTTTTCCGCTCTTCGGAGGGCGGAGGTTTCCGCAGGGGGTTGGCCGCCAGAGGCCTGGAAACCGCCGCTGGATTGAGCTGCTGCCATTAGATGAGCTGGGTCGGGTAAGCTTCTTTCAGATAAGTCTGTAGCTTTGTAATGGATGAATAGGACCATTGTTTCAATGTGGAGCGGTGAACTGGATGAGGCCTGCGGCAATTTAGAGCATTAGGATATCAAGCTGCTGAGATCCAGAGCAACAGTTCCGGGTGCAATCATGACTTGATAAGATTCCGAGCGGATCAGACTGAGGAAGCACTTGTTCCGTTTGCTGGTGGGGGTTTCCGATATCTCCATACCTGAACCTCACAAGTTATGCTTTCCGCCGTGATGCTTTGTATAGAGCAGTTATGGTGTGCATTCACCATTGAAAAGCGTGTTGCTGATGCTATTGGATCGCATGCAACAGCCAATTTAGATAACAGCATTAGAGACCGTGGACATGGATGCAAATTCGTGATGATCGTCCCGCTGTTGAGCCATGGCAAGCATGGCGCTCATCATCATGCAGCTATACCCATCTGCCGTCTTAACCTTTCTGAGCAAGTCTTGCGCTCTTCTTCCGGGAATTTGATTGGTCTCTCAGTAAAGTGGTCCTGGTCAACTGCAGCTTAATGGACTGAGCAGTGTCTGGCCTGGTCCACTGACTAAGAATTGGGCGCATCATCTAACGCCATGCGTCTCCTGCAGGCGTTTCATCATGTCATGCCATGGCCATTGGGCCGTCCGGGTTGGCATCTCCACATCTCATTGGGAAGAGACTGAGACCTGGCAGTTCTCTCAGTGCAGCCGCAGCTCCAACAACAATGAATTCAATGCCTCAAAGAATCTGGTAACTTAGTACCATTAGGAAGACAGGAGTTAAGCTTGTACGGGAAAAAGAGATCGTAGAGGTTGATATCCAGGGGTGGTGATTGGCCCCGCGTTGAGGGGAAAGAGGGGGGACAGAATGGAAGATCGGAGAAGTTGGGGAAAGCAACCCAGACGCTGCGTGCGGGGTAAACGCAACTAGTGGTTGTAACTACAGAAATAACTATTGGAGATTTGAAAGCTATCGATGACTTACAATAGTTACTAACATGATGCAGCCCGGCATCTTGTCACCTTGAATCGTCTCTGAATTATACTCATTATTCACCAATTGAACTGAGAATCCAACCCACCACCTCTTAGCCTCTCTCTCTCTCCGCGGAAAGACCTTCTGTTTTAACCTCGGCGCCGGAAAAGATGGAGGCAGGTGGAACCCCCTGTTTCTCGACCTGATCCAGTTGACCTTCTCCCCCAGTCTTATTGGTCTCCAGCCTCCAGCCAAGTCCTGTAACTATTTGTTTTCTCTTGCTGATTTTATCTAGAAAAGAGGCATATATAACTACCAGTGACTGTCTACTTGCGCAGCCTGCTACATCTACCTCGTACTACTCTTCATTCTGTTTTCGTGTGGTTCTGCCTTTCCCCTCTTTGAGGATCATAGATTCATATTTCGGTCAATACTAGAATTTCGTCTGCCACAACACAATCGTCCATCATGGGTAAAGAAAACGAGCCTAGTATGTCCACCAACTCTTCCACAACATCAATTGAGGCGATTAGGAGGAGACTGACCCACGAATCCTGACCATCAGAGACCTACCGCTACAATGAAACCCCCATTTACACGACCTCCAATGGCTGTCCAGTCCGTACCACACACCTAAGTGCTCGTCAATCTTGCACCGCACAGTTCGCCATGGCTAACTTCTCATCATCAGGTCATGGATCCCCAGGCCGCTCAGCGAGTAGGTCGCAACGGTCCGCTGCTCCTCCAAGACTTCCACTTGATCGACCTCCTCTCCCACTTCGACCGAGAGCGCATTCCGGAGCGGGTGGTGCACGCCAAGGGTGCGGGCGCCTATGGAGAGTTCGAGGTCACCGACGACATCAGCGACATCACGGTTATTGACATGCTCAAGGGTGTGGGCAAGAAGACCAAGTGCTTCACTCGCTTTTCCACCGTCGGAGGCGAGAAGGGCTCCGCCGACAGCGCGCGGGATCCCCGTGGCTTTGCCATCAAATTCTACACCGATGAGGGTAACTGGGACTGGGTCTTCAACAACACCCCGGTCTTCTTCCTTCGCGATCCTGCCAAGTTCCCCATCTTCATTCACACCCAGAAGCGCAACCCTCAAACCAATCTCAAGGATGCCACGATGTTCTGGGACTACCTGTCCACCCACCATGAGGCCGTTCACCAAGTCATGCACCTCTTCAGCGATCGCGGTACCCCTTACTCCTACCGGCACATGAACGGCTACTCCGGCCACACTTACAAGTGGATCAAGCCCGATGGCACTTTCAACTACGTCCAGATCCACCTAAAGACCGACCAAGGCAACAAGACCTTCAACAACGAGCAGGCCACCCAGCTGGCGGCCGAAAACCCCGATTGGCACACCCAGGACCTCTTCGACGCCATCCAGCGCGGCGAGAACCCTTCCTGGACTTGCTACGTTCAGACTCTCAGCCCCGAGCAGGCGGAGACGTTCCGCTGGAACGTCTTCGACCTGACCAAGGTCTGGCCGCAGAGTGAAGTGCCCCTGCGCCGGTTCGGCAAGTTCACCCTGAACAAGAACCCTGAGAACTACTTCGCCGAGGTCGAGCAGGCCGCCTTCTCCCCCTCCCACATGGTCCCTGGTGTCGAGCCGTCGGCCGACCCCGTCCTGCAATCCCGTCTGTTCTCCTACCCCGACACCCACCGCCACCGTCTGGGTGGCAACTACGAGCAGATCCCCGTCAACTGCCCGCTCCGGGCCTTCAGCCCCTGGCAGCGCGACGGATACATGAACGTCAACGGCAACTACGGCGCCAACCCCAATTACCCCTCCACCTTCCGTCCCTACCGCTATCAGCCCGTGAAGGCCAGCCAGGAGCATGAGCACTGGGCTGGCTCCATCGTCACGGAGCAGCTCCCCATCACCGCGGACGATTACGTCCAGGCGAACGGCCTCTGGCAGGTCCTCGGCCGCCAGCCTGGTCAGCAGGATAATTTCGTCCATAACGTCGCTGCTCACCTCTCGGCCGCCCACGAGCGCGTCCGCCAGGCCACCTACGCCATGTTCAAGAAGGTCAACCCGGACCTAGGTGCTCGCATCGAGAAGTCCACCGAGGCCAAAGCCACCGGCGTCAAGTCTGCTCGTCTGTAAACTCTGTCTTCCCTGTTGGAAGTGTGAGAAACACTTTCATGACGTACTGTATCCTCGCTCTAAAATGATACCTCTTGACGATTCCTTGTATTTGTGTCCAGCGTACATAAGACTTTTGAGATCCGTACGTAAGGATCCACTGAAGAGCTGTTTGCCAACAGTAATCGCACTTGATCCTTTGGAGTCTCTTTCTTTGAGAAAGAGTGAAAAATCACCGGTGACTTGAGCGCTGCTTTCCACTGCTCATAGGCTGCAGCGGAACAGACAGCAATTCCGTAGAGAAATCAACGTTCAAGAAACCCTCTTCCCCTCAACACAAAGAGAGCTAAGATGCTATTTTTCTGCAATCTCTTCAATTCAAGAATCTCACTATAATAAGCGTGTGTAAGCACGTATATAAATGAATTTGAGGTGGTGTATTCCCAAAGAAAAACCTGCAGAACAAGAAGAGAATGTACAAATCTTGTCGGTTCTGGGAAGTACAAAACCTAGTACGCACAAAAAGAACATAGGCATGGATCATCCTCTCAAAACTTGCACGTGAAAATGCGCCAAAGTAGTAGCCTAGCAAGACAAAACTGCCGTTTCTCCAGACGGGAGCAGATGTTGCCAGCATAAGAGTGAGGTTAACCAAGAAAAGGACACCAGATGCTTGAAGAACGAAATCCGAAATTGAAAAACTAATTGCACATGTTGCGCCCGCTCAGAAGTACAATTCGACGGCCTATGGGAGGCTGGAGTCGTGGATGCGATGGTAATCAAACGAACAGATCGGAGGTCTAGAATTGGATGAGAGGTTCTGCGGTGGAAATATGGAGCCGCAGAACTAATATTCGTGAGGAAGAACGATGCTGGAAGCTTTAGGAAGGTAGGGTGGGGGCTGGTGTGATTAGATGCTCGTGAGGGGTGGGAGCGTCCCAGCATCCCCAGAAGAAGCCGGGTTTTCCACATTTCGAAGTTGTATCAGGAGGGGGGGTCTTGGAGGGTATGGACGTCAGAGTATGTGTTGGGGTGGGGTCGCGACAGCCGAACCAGCCGGGAGTCTTGCATGTGGTGGTTGGCGCAGCAGGTTCGGTGGTGGTGATGGTTGGTTTGCTGGTAGCGTCCGAGGTGGTGGTCGGGTCTTTACAGCCGAACCATCCTGGGGTTTTGCAAGTTGATGTGGATGTTGACGTAGACGTGGACGTCGGCTCTGTGGTGGTAGTCTCATCCAAGCAGCCCCACCACCCTGGGGTCTTACAGGTCGATGTTCGTGTACTGGAGAAAGAAGTCGACGTAGATGTGGCTGAAGTTGTCGTCGTGGTAATCTCGGAGCCGTTGCTGCTAAAGAACTTCCATAGCTCGCAGTCATAGCATTCTTCCTCGGGAGCACAAGGCGGCAACTCATCATAGCCATCGAGAACATTGGAGATGATGAAGTTGATTCGGTGTCTGTTGAGACCAACGCGCCAACCTTTGTCTTCCACGGTATCATACACGCACATCTGACCGGTATGGCATGCAGACTCCATAGCATAGCCACCCCACGTGCAGGCAGAACTAACGCCGTTGCAGGTACCCATGTACACAGGGTCCGCCGTGTGCCCGAAATGATAAGATCCGGTGAACTTGCGCGACTGGGGAAACCTCGAGTCATGGCCGGGAGGACTGGGAAGACCAAGGCGAGCGGCGGGAAGGGCCTCCGGAACAGCCTCGAAAGTCACAGCTGGTACGCCTACTGTGAGACCGAGTAGGCTAGCCACAGCACCTCCTAAGGAATGACCTGCTAGCCATACATTGGCATCTGGGTACATTTCGATTACATTCGAGTAGAGATCCAGCGAGGCACGGTAGTATCGATTTTCGTCCTGCATTGCCTCGACGATGCAGGTGAGATTTGCCGTATACAACGATGTCTGGCAGTCGCACACCTGACGCCACAGATATGACCCTCCCTGGCCACAGCAGCAGCTGAACATGAGGTTATCGTTGATTTTATCGTTCGTGGTGGTGCCCTCTCCATCAAAGACCGCTGGTGACGTTCCTTTAATGGAGATTACCACAGTACTGTTTGTCTGATCGGCGTAGACATGCCCTCGGAGCCCGTCACCCTGCCACCCAAAGCTTCCGGAATGGTTAAAGCGACCATGCACATCCTGCCAGTCACCCGTCCCTGGCTCCTCGATATAATCATTTGCAGTCATCATTGCCATAGTGATAACGGTTTTCTTGTCTGTTACATTCGGACCGGGCAAAGTATCCATAACCCAGGCATCGGGTGACAAAGCTACTGCCGATCCCGAGGACCGGGCGGCTAGTAAGTAATCATCGATTACTGAAAGACGTCGGTCTGCGAGTCGTTGAATGGTAAGTGGTTCGGATGATGCAACGAGCGGGGTTGTTACAGTGATAGGTTCGGATTCAAGGCCATCCTCTGAGACCGCCCGCAGACGGGTCTCTGGGTGAATGTCGAGCCTTAGGTGGAGATCAGGGTCTTGATACGTCCCTCGATGGTATATGTGGCGAAGTGTCTACCTGATCAGTGACCGTACGACAAGGAAAGTAACTGCAGCATGGATCTGTCGGACTTACAAATTCATGGATCCCGGAAAGCGATGGGGAATCCGCCAAAGGGATCTGGGGGGGAAGAAAGGGCGACGATTGTCGGGAGCCGAAGTATACGGGCTGATAAGCGGAGACAAGGCCTGGCAGTAGTGCTATAGGCCAGAAAAGATCCGAGATTTGGGTGTTCCAAAGGGATCGTTTCCTTGCTCGTCCTCGAGAACTGTTCATGGCGATATGCGGGCGTTGGGGAGGAGAAGAAACTAAGGATGCAGGGATGGATGCTGGAGAGGCAACAGAGAGATCCAAGTCGGAGATGGCGATCTACTGCCAGACCGACCGGATGGGGGGAGACGGACTTATCACTGGGGGCGGTGAATGACGCATCGAAGCACAAGTAATGCGGAGGTGTGACCTGCTTCTGCCCGCCCACGTGATCTGCGCGTGACACGCTCGGTAAAGGCGGAGATCGTTGACAATTCTCTCGGACTTGGTTATAGTTACTTCGGGCCGTACTCCGTACTCCGTACTTACTGCTGCTGACTGACAGGCCAGGCCCCCAACTTCCCATGGTATTCCTGCGCCGCTGTGGCTTGTTGTATTGCATCATGCTTGTGCGGGCAAACCTTTCATAGCTGTCTCTCTGGTCTCTTTTTTATCGTCTTTACTTCCTCACTTTCTCTTGTGTTGTTATTCCCTTTTACCGTGCCCGCAATTCGACGTCGTGATTTCCAGGTGTCATTAGTCTACGCACCGGCCCCATACATACCTCGATCTGCATAAGCCTGTCACCTGGACGTGAAGGCTCTCTCACTTGACCTCATTTCAACCCTATCACCTCGGCTGCAGTTATCATGTCGATCAATACTCCCGATCATGGCGCTGGAAAACCACGCCTCCATACGGCGCGCTCGTTTCCAAGGATGGATTCCTCTGAACCCAGTCCTTTCATCCGCTCCAGAGCCAAGACCGTTCAATCGGTCGCAATTCCAGAACTGGTAGACTCTGAGTCGCTTCCAATGCCTCTATCATCCACGGAAGAGGACCACGATTCCGGCCCAGACCTGTTCGAGAAAACCGGATCCCCGGATTTGGCACACGATGGGGACGGACAAGGGGAGGACACATCTGTTCTGTCGCGCGGCATTCAGAGCTACACAGAAGAGCTTCCCATCGAGCTGGTTAGCTTGACGGATAGGTACAATTCCTCGCTGGGCTGCTGTCAACTTCGTCGGGCGTCAATAGGCTAACAAAGTGCTCTTACAGATTCGTCAACTCCCTCACTGCCAAAGTTCACTCGTCTCCGCCAACGGCCGACAGGGTGTCCGATCGCTTTCAGGAATTTTACGAACGGGCAGAAGCGCATATTGCTACACACATATCGGCTCTTGCATCGCGGATAAATCGAGACTCGAACGCACAAGGCTCGGATGGGCGACAGATGCTGACTGCCTCGGAAGTGACGGAGAAGAGAATTGCGCGGAAACATCTAGCAACCAAGCGCATCGCTCTAGAAGAAGCCGTAGAGCGGAGGGCGTGTGAGAGCATCTATGACAAGCTATGGAGA
Source organism: Aspergillus saccharolyticus JOP 1030-1 (assembly GCF_003184585.1). Lineage (NCBI taxonomy): Eukaryota > Fungi > Ascomycota > Eurotiomycetes > Eurotiales > Aspergillaceae > Aspergillus > Aspergillus saccharolyticus. Next base: position 578,602 of record NW_020290617.1, read on the forward strand.
CATAAGAGCACGTTGGACGAAATCAGGGACGAAAAGCTGCGTTCGAAGACAGCGGCACTGCTCTTGGTTGGCATCAACTTGAAAGACCTGGGAATAGAGCTCGACGTGAGCTCCATCAGTGAGGAGAAGCAGAAAGAGGCCAATGACTGTCTGTCTATTGCCCGTGATTGCCTAGCGAAGATGAACGACGAGAAATATCCTTTGGGCAAGCTACAACAGCTGGCCGCCGCCCACAAGGCCATAGTTGATGCTCTGACTAAGTTGTTGCCGTCCTCATCATCTGCTGATGAAATTCTCCCTACTCTGATCTACTGTCTCATCACCAGTCCTCCTGAAGGTATAAACGTGATAAGCAATCTTCTCTTCATACAGCGGTTTAGATCATCCAGTAAAATGGATGGCGAAACCGCATACTGTTTGACAAATCTGGAGGCCGCTATCAGTTTCCTCGAGAATGTAGACTTGTCGGACCTCCGCGGAGGAGCGCTGCACGAAGACCAGACAAAATCCGCCGGTGACGAACCGACGACTGTCGCAAAGGCTGATACTCCCCAGCCTTTTAAGGATACACCAGTCTCATCAGTGATATCGACGACTGCCTCGCCAGAAATATCAAGACCTCCAGGCCCAGGGGCTTCGGCCACATTCCCAAGAACACAGTCCTCAAGGAATGCCCAGCAAGGCAGGCTGAACAACCTATTCCAGCCACCTGCGAAGGTACTTGGTGCCGCCAATGACGCAGTCCGCAACACCGCGGACCAGGGCTTGAAGAACATAAGTGCATCACTAGACAGCAGCTTCAACTTTCTTTTTGGTCGTCTTAAAGAGTTGCAGACTAGCCAGTTCGCTGCCAAAGATGGTGGTAACCCAGTTGTACCAAAGACACTGGCAGAAGCTCGACGTCTGGTCACGTCGCCAATAGCCTCCGAGAACAGTCTGAACCCTGATACCAATCCGGCCCGAGAACCCCGTGCCGCTGATCGGCCGCAGCTGCGGCGCATTGGCTCCAAAGCAGAAGACACGCTACTAGGATTGGTAGGTGGTCAAAGAACGCCTCGCGACCGAAGTGCGGACAGCGTTCGGACGCAGAGTAGCGCCCGCAAGACGGCCGTCCCCTCAGGTCTGCAGAAAGACGACTCTCAGACATCGCCTGCAAGCTCTTCGACGACCCCGACGCCTACGCCGCTGGAATCCATGCGGAGCTTCGGGAACACACTCAATCCACTCAATCATATTCCCGGCATGATCCGAAGCTTCGGCCGTGTGGCCCCCGAGACACCGAGCCCTTCCTTCTCGTCTCCGAACACTCCCACCGAAAGAATCAGGCAGTCGATTGTCTCCCGCGATTCCTCATCCTCCATCCACAGTACCTCATCCAAGACTGCTACTGAGACAAAGGTCGAGCTCAAGGTCGACCCGCCTATTCAACGCTTCCTCCAGATGCAGAGCGCCAGCGAAATGACCATCGCAGATGTGTCCATCCTCCTTGAAGACTATAAGCGACTTGCTGCAGGACTGTCGAGGCAGACCTCGAATTGACGTAGTGACTTGGGCGCCTCCACCACACTCGTTTCCGTTATCTGTGCTCCTAGGAAACTCTAAGTGGAACTCCTAAGTGCACCAACTCCTTTTTATCCCATGGCGTAGGACTTATTGGCCATGACGTTCTTTCCATTTTCCTGTTTTTCATGTGAGATTGTGGATTCACTGCTGGTGTTCAGTGTCCCACCCCAGGCATCCTGCATTTCCCAGCATTTTGGGCATATGAGGCTCTTCTGTCTAGCATTTTCTAGAACCCAAACAATGCGAACGTTCTTTTCTTCTCGAGAGAGGAGGTCTTTTATCACGCAAGAAATAAAGGGGTATATTGATACTTTGTAGTGCCGGGTAAGAAACACGAATGCAGTTTGAAACCCCACCAAAGCACAGATTAGAAGTAAGTATGCCATGCAGGGGCAAGGATGACAGTACAAAACTCCCAAGCCTGCTGCGAATTTAAACAGAACCCCTCGTTGTTTTTCCGATATAGTAAAGAAATATGGATAGGTAATAACGACCCTCCTACTCTCCTTGAGGGGTACGCCCGCGGAGAACCTCCGCCCCGCCACTTTTCATGTCCTTGAGTTTTTGAGATAATTCGGCAGATTGTTCCTCGACGAGGTCGTGCCGTCGTTTGATCTCCGCCTCGAACACGGCCGCGGTCTGTCGACGGGCGCGCCGTAGGTCCTTCATCTTGGTGAGGGTCGCGGAGAACTGGTCAATGAGGAGATCACCGTAGTCCTCCCATGCGTCCATCGTGAGACCAGCGAAGAACTCCCGACGGTCGTGTTCGGTGAGGTTCAGTAGGTACTGTATCTTATCCTCGGGTTTTGCGTCTGGCTCGGGTGCGGCGCTAGGAATTGAGGACAACGGGGGCGCGGGTTTGGTTTCTGCTGCCGCAGAGTCGGCAGCGGGAATGTAGTCGAAGGGTTCGGATTGGAGTTCTGCAAAAGTCTTCTGTCGCAAAACCTCCGGGGGGTAGTCTGGATCAAGCTGGCGCTTTCTGGAGTAGTGGTCTTGGGGATCGTTGTTGGGGCTGTTGTTAGGGCTCTTGTTAGGGCTGTTGTTGTCGGGGCTGATGCGCTGAACGGATAAGCGTCGGGAGAAGGGGTCGTTGATTGGGTCGTGGTCGTCATCGTGGTCATGGTCGTTCTCGAGGTCATCGATATTGGTTATGTCGAAGGCACTTAGTGGAGGGAGGCTACCTCGTCTCCCGAGGTCGCTGTCGTAAAGACCGTACTCTTCCGCAATGTCGCGGGTATTCTGTTGCCGGTGTTGATAGTGGCTAGTCCCTGTGATACCTGCAACACCTCTGCCTGGCTGGGGTCGTGGTCCAGACGTCCGGCGGGTGGGTGTCAAATCCAGCTGTTCCAAGAGAGTGGGCTTGGGCGGACTAAACCTCGTCCGGGGGGTAGCGGTCATGCTGCGCGGGAGAGTAACTTTTCTGCTGTTGCCGGTCAAGGGCAGCACCTGACTAGTGGTCATCATCCTGGTGTCGGACTGGGTTTGCCTCAGCACCCCGGGACCCGATGCCTTGGATGGCTCCGGATACACGTTAGTAGCGGGAGGGTCTTCGGTAGGATTCTGGTACGTGCGCCGACTGGCACTCCAGAAGTTCTGAAGACGTTTGCTCAGTGGCTCGTTGGCAGTCGTGGTAGAAGACCTGTAACGCCGAGCATAATCCGCGTCCTCGGTCGCATCGGACTGTTCGTCATCTCCCACGACGGAGGTCAATTGGCTTTCGACTTCATCGCCAGCGTCCCCTGAGCCGAAACCAGCTGACTTTAGGGCGTTGTCGCCAAAGTTCGCGTACCAATTTGCATCATGAGAGCGATGCGGGAGCTGAGACGGGCGAGGCTGGAACTGCTCTAAATTGGTCGCGTGGTGTTGAGTTGTTGAAGATAATTGGTACTGAGGGGGGATGTCATCTAATCCCAGAACGCTTGTTGCTGCAATGGTCGAGTCGTCAATCCCTTCCACATCGGTGTCGAACATATCCCTGGGCGCAGCATCTTCAACCGCTTGTGGCTGCGGCGGTTGCGGCTGCTGCCCGTAATGCTCCAGTGGGTTTGTTTTATTGCCCGGTAGGGGGACCGGGGCAAGTAGGTTGGCTGACGGTACCTCCACCCTGGCTTGGGCTGCTAGAGCCTGTCTGGATGCGAGACTGGGGGCTTCATTACTTGTGCGAGATCGGTTTTGGGCGCCAGGTGCTCTGGCATGCACGAAATCTCCCACGCCCATGATTCACGTACGGTGGAGCGGGGGTCCAAGAGTTGAGAGATTGGAGTCAGACAGAATGAGCTTCTCAGCGGTTATCATAGGAAGCATCCGCAGTAGATAGCAGACCTGCGTGTATCACCGTGAGGTTCTATACCGAGAATTGAGACTGGGACATTGTCGTAGCGTCGTGACAAGCATGAACTTGTTTGAAAAGTGGTCGAATAAAATCGACAAACGCGTGAATTTCTTCAGGCACACGAGGCAGCCACGCAGTCACGTGCTACGAGACCATCGGGCAGCATCATCGAGGGTCCGAACGTTGAATCGTAGTATATTAATTTATGTTTGTGAGATGGTGAGATTTATCCGAGTTACTTCATTCGATTACAGCTTACTAGTCTGACATGGCTGTGTCAAGAGATATATACTCTGCCAACTTTACATTGCGACTCCGGCAAGACTGATGATAGCGCAAAATATGTTCAGACCCTGTGTCACCCTAAGCACGAGGTGCTGCAGAAAATATCAACTCCAATAACCCATCGATTCGTTATCATCAATATGAAAATCATCAAGAGTAGACGTTACTCCCTTGGCACGCTGTCTAGCTTTGTTGAAGAAATCTTCCGATTTCTGAGTCTCCGACGCTCGCTTCTCCATCGCAAGTCTGCGTTCGCGTCTATCCTGCATCGAATGTTGCAGGTCGTCGGACATCATGTCGTCGTGATCTTCTTCATCGGTATAGTAGTCATATTCGGTCTCTCCTCCGGGCACAGAGGAGACAAATAGATCCGCAATCCAACGTGACACCATTCCCCGGAGCTCTAACAACTCCGGAGAGTCAGAGTAAGGGGGAGACCCCAGAATCTCATCCATTCTCCCTGCAAGTTTCTGCGCCTGGTTGAGTTCCGCTCTGCGCGCGTCGGCAACGAGCGCGTGGGCTCTTTGCTTGGAATCACGATGACTGCCGTGGTCTGAGGCGAGGTCTTCATCCCCTGAATGCTGACCGTATTCATCGGTATGACGAGCCCAGATGTTCCGCCGACTAACTTCGCTCTCCTCTTGAATCACATAAACCCAGAGACCAAACATGGCGGGGTAGAAATGCAACGAGCTGATGGAGTCGGGCGAGGCTTTCCGGTACGGATGTTGAATGATCAATCTCTCATAATAATTCTTGGCATCCTCAAAGCCCTTTCTTGTGAACATGAGCTCAGAAGCTGGACCTTCTAATTGCGAGCTGAGGTCGGCACTCCCTTTTTCAGCAGCCATGTCTGCGATTTGACGACCACGCCGCAGCAGAATTTCCGCACCAATCCCCCACCTCCCCTCAGTCCGCACATCAATCGGCCTTCCATTGAATTCCTCGCGGAGGAGTAGTCCCCATGCTCTTCCCGCTCGCACATAGTCCTTCTGAAGAAGACAGCGGTGCAATATAGTTGTCAGTGCGGCGAGGTGCTGTAGACGAAGGTTACCCTGATGCGCCGCAGACTGAGGCGGATAAAACGGCGAGGAAAGAGAAGACAACTCTGCAAGTACGCCTTCCTGTGTCTGTCGCACGGAAGATTTGGATCGTGCGGGTGCATGCGGAAACTTGCCTCCCGGCAATTCCTGGTCGAAAGACAAGCCCGCGACGCGGTATTGATGAGCTTCATCTGGTGATAGGGTGAGAGACGGCGCCGGAAGCGCAGGTTCTGACGCAGCATCGGTGGTTTCCCCGTCTAGATCATCATCATTGTCCCCCGAATCATCGAAGGTCTTCTTCCGCTTCTTAGACTCATATTTAGCCACCCGTACACTCTGGGGTTGTTGCCAAGAAGGTAGGGGCAATGAGAATAAGGATGCCGAAGGAACAGAGGCCATGAATACCTAGGTTAGTTCGGCGACAATGTATGGCGGATTAAGGTCCCATGGGGAGTGGCCATCTAGCGTTTTTGCATTTGGCTGGAGATTCGACCAAACTCCCAGATTTCGTTTTTTTTTTTTTGTTTTTGTTTTTGTGACGCTTGCGGAAATCTAATATATGAGACACCAGCGACTCCGGACTAGAGAAGGGAGCCACGGCCCGATAAGTAAGCCAGGCGAGGTTGAGTTGATTTGATGCAGATATGTACGTTAAACGGACTTGGATCACTATATGTCGAATTGGAGATGGCGCTGCAATAATACCTACACACCTGCAAGATCACAAAACGTCCGCACGTTACTGGATCTCCCAACGCTAAACCTAATCCAGCCAGACATAAACCGCCGAAACCGCCAGTACGCTAACCCGTTTCAAGTTGTCTGGCTTCCCGGCCATTAATGCCATTACTGCCATTAATCAATCAATCCTCTTCCTTGTACTGTGTGACTCTCCCGATCACTCTTCCTCTTTCTCCATCCACCCATTCATTCCACTTAACTTATCCCGTCATCATCGTCATCAAATTCCTCCCCCCCCCAAACCCGAAAACCTCCCTCCGTCTTCGTGCTTCATCCCTGAGCTGCAAGGCTCACCTTCTCCTTCCATCCCTCACTTTCTCCTCTCTTTTCTTTCGCCTGCTTCGCAGCCCTCGTTCTTTTCCTTTTCATTGCCGCTTGTGCATACTGTACATACGATCGCGCTTTACTCCGATTGTCGTGGGGTCTCCCCTCTCTCTCAACAAAACTCCCACCCCCGGAAAGTCGTACGGCGTTAAACTACCTTAAGACCAACCCAAAGAGCCCCGTGTCATACGCCCTCCATTTCGTGGTTATTGAAAGGGTTAAAAAACACCTGCTGGCGGGCTCGCTTTTATAATCATACTTTCCTCGATTTGAAATAATCTTGATAGGGTGTTCCCATTACTTCCTGGGGCCTGCCGACCTCAACACACTTGGATCTGACGCGGAGGAAGCCTGACAATTAGCTGCGACCTGACCATCGCTGCCTTCCTGCACACACAATCTCTCCTCAGCCAACTCGCTTGCCTTGCTCTGGAATATCCCTCAATTCATCTCGCAGTCAGCATCGGATGTTATCTGTTTATTAGACAAACTGTCAAATGGTACGTGCGTATCACTTGGTTTCCAAATATTGGGACGCCCACAAATCCAGTGCCTTCGGGTGGCGTTATCTCTGTGCGCTGTCTACATGTTTGTCGTTGCATCCACGGGGTCCTATCCTGACCTCTTCCTTCTTTCATCTTCCATGTCGATCTGGCTGGCTTCTTGGCCTGACTCGCAGCTGTGTATAGTCTGACTAATGCTGGTCTCACTTTTAGTCATCAATTTCTGGATGGCAATAGGCAGCTCATAAACATTCATTGCCACGGCCCAACCTCGCCTTGCTGTTACTATGGGACAGTCCTCTTCAACGCAACGGAATAATCGTCACAGTACCTCCTCAGAACGCTTTTTGTCTTTCCACGCGCATCGAAGTCGGCTCCATAGGAATGAAGATATGAATCACGGACGCAACTCGGATCACACGGGGGACTTTGATCCCCCACTAGGAGCGGAACCAAACAATGATGATATGCAGTATGAAACGACCGGAGTCGCTCAGCCGAACCTTTGGCAGCCATTGATGTCTTCACTCGGAGATCAGCAGCAGATGAGGAGCATACGGGAGGAGGACGCCTCACAGCTGGAGCAAAGCCAGCGAGACAGTCGCCCAGCCATCCTCGCTCGTATGGCAGCGAGAAGACAGTCCACAATGTCCCGTCTGGGCTCTAGAATCTTGCCCAACTCCGTCATCCGTGGCCTGCTAAGCAGCGAGGAGGAAACACCCGCGGAAGGTCACGCCCACCGCCATGGGATCGTGTCAAGATCAGTTCCCAGGACCGAGGCTACGCACAGCAGCAGTCGCTTCAGCCCGTTCAGTGGGATCTCCAGACGACGATCAGCACGTGGGCCCTATTACATTCCTCGCAGTGACCCTCTTCTTGACCCCTCCAGTCCCGAGGCGTATCTCGCCACGCCAGGAAATAGTTCTGAGAACACCAGAAGCCCCTGGCGACGGAGCGCTCGACTCAACCGTATGCGAAACTCAATCTCAGGTCCTATTACACATATGTTTGGACAGTCCCCGAATATCTCAGGCCCGGACCTTGGCCCGACGCCGCAGTTACCTTTGGTGGGATCACTTCCTGGTGAAGACCACGAAGGTCTACTCCCGTACCCAACAGCTATGGATACACGGATGGACTTTGATGAGCCTCACGAACTCGATTCGGTGGAACCAGCAGTGGGTACTTCCCGCCCAACCTCTCCCATGTCGCAGTCAGCGCAGGGCTCGCCCGGATCACTCCCGGACTCATTGCGATTGAGGTCTTCGCGCCTGCTACGCCGGGAGGAATCAACGCCTCTGTCACGTGTACTTCAACTGGCAGCTGCCGCAATCGCTGCGCAACTTTCTGGGACGGCCGGACCTGTCATGCCCAATATCCAAGCTCTTGGTAACGATGGTCTCGATGGGTCGCTCGAGAACTTTATACAAAGCTTGCAGCATGCAACATCCGCACAACAGTCTACACCCACGGATGCATCGAACCACATAGGGGATTCTGCTCCTCAAACTCCGGTCAATCTTCTGAGGGTCTTCCGTTTTGCTAATTCTGATAATGCTCGGCCTAGCGGCACCGCAGATCGCCCAGGTGCAGAGAACGATAATGCAGGAGGTGCAGGTGCCCGAGTGGATATTGACGGCGCTACCGAGGGACCTGAGGGCCGTACTGTTACTTTGGTTGTGGTCGGTGTTCGTTCAGTCCCCTCAGGCAATGGCTCCACCGCGGAACAGGGAGGCAACCCGGCTCCTGGGCTGGATGCGCTGCTTCGTTTGCCATTCTTGACACCTGGAAACCTGGCACGAGGCCAGGATAACAACCAAACCATGCCATTACGCGGTGATGGCCGACCAAGGTTGCCGCAGCTCCGCCTTCGACCCCGCAGCAATGGTGCACCTAGCGCGGGCGAATCATCTTCTCATGGCACTCTACATCCCTCGCGGCGATTCTCTGATACGGCCAGCCGGGCTCCACTCTCATCGGTTCCTTCCATTCTATCAGAGAGTCCTCCAGGGCCCAATCCACCCCCGTCAACGCCAGCCGAGCCGGGACTATCGGCCGTGTCATCCGGCGCCTCTACCCCAAGTCGAAGACCCTCTGCCGCATCCGCGATGCCTCCCAGCGTCTTACCCCAGCTTGACGAGGATCGGACATTACAGCCGACGGCCGAGTCGGTCGAGGACGACGTTCCACCCACCACAACACGTCAACGACGTCGTAGTGACTCGGAGTACGCGCGCCACCGTGATTTAGGGTCTGGTGCTGTCAGACGCAACGGTGTGGTAGAGCCGGACAACGGCACACCTCCTACGGGCAGAAGCTGGCTGATCTACGTTGTCGGGACCAATTTGTCAGAAAATCATCCTGCATTTGCTACTCCAAGTCTTTTCACAGATGTAAGATCGACCACTCGTATGAGACTCCCGTCCATGACTGACAAGCTGCAGAACCCAACATATGAAGACATGATCTTACTCTCCTCTCTCCTTGGACCGGTCAAGCCGCCTGTTGCTAGTCAAGAAGATCTCACGTCGGCTGGCGGTATGTTTCGGCTTGTCGAATATGGAGGCACTTTGATTGCGGAGGCTCTGGAAGGGACTGGTAACATCCAGCTACCCGAGGGCGAACGTTGCTTGATCTGCTTGAGTGACTACGAGGTGGCGGATGAGCTTCGGCAATTGACCAAGTGCAAGCATTTATTTCACCGCGATTGCATAGACCAGGTATGATTTTCTTCTTCACAAATTTGCTGAGCGCGGTACTGACTTGGATTGTTCAGTGGTTGACAACAGGTCGAAATTCTTGTCCCTTATGCCGTGGCCAGGGTGTGGCGGAGACTTCTAACAATGAATCGGCCACAGAGACGCCGGACGCCACAGTAGCGGGATGACACGTAGCCGACACATGCTGTCTCATGTTTCTTTTTCCTGGAGATATCTTCATTGCTCTTTAACTAACCTTGATTCCTGATTAGCATGAAGCGTCTATACCAAAGCCTGATGAATGACTTTAACTTACCTTCTTCCCATATCAACTCACGGACATCAAGCGTGACTTTTCCCTTTTCTACCTCAACTTGAATGGCCTTTCTGGTTAATTTCTTGTTTTCCGGGATGTTGTGAAGTCTGGCGGTTCACTAAATTCAACGATTATTAGAAGGGCTGCATATTTGCATCCTTGCATGGTGCCGTCGGTTGCGCCTTGGATCTCGCAGGCTGTGGCATGCAGATCCTATATTGATTTTGTGTGAAACTACCCCAGATCATCTTTTCTCTTTGCTTTGCTCCCAGTCATACTGTATTATTCCCCACTATGTTTGATAATTGGATGTCTATGGGGTGAGAATGCACCGGTGCATACTGCTATTTTTCTTTTGTTTTTCCAAGACTAGGAGGACGTATTGATGGCATTGATACTAGGTATGTTGAGCAAACGAATTATACTCAATCGCATTAGGAAGTCACCTTTGCAAATCCTGGTTTAGTATCTGCAAGCATAGATCCATGAGATAGTCCAAGAGAAGTGGTAAGTATTCCGGGGAACAGCGGAGCGGAGACACACCGGGCACCTCCCGCACCTCCGCCCCTCACGCTGAGTCAGCCCACCGGGCAGCCCATCACCCCGCGTCTATGCGATTTCGGCACTGTACGTTAGGACTGCTTCTCATTATTTGTTTCTCTGAACTCTTAGCACAGTCTTTTCCTTTTGTATTTGACATCTAAAAAGCCTCCCTCAGAGTAAAGAAAGACCCCTCTCACGGACATAATATTGATCAACTGATTGAATTGCTCAAAGCAGAATCTGGCGAGACAGAAAAAAAAAATTGATCCCTACCCCACCATCCAGGAACCGACGCCGATATCGACAATCCGCACCTCATCTGCCGTCGCGACAACACCCTGGCGACTACGTGAAACAATGTCCGACCCTGTCCGGCTCACCGTCCTTATCTCCGGCAACGGATCGAACCTGCAGGCTGTGATTGACAAAACCAGCCAAGGTCAACTCTCCACCCAGATTGTCCGAGTCATCTCCAACCGCAAGGATGCCTTTGGCCTCGAGCGGGCTCGCAAAGCCAACATCCCAACGCAATACCACAACCTCGTGAAATACAAGAAGCAACATCCGGCAACACCAGAGGGGATACTGGCCGCCCGTGAGGAGTACGATGCCGAACTGGCCCGGCTGGTGCTCGCTGACAAGCCGGAGATGGTCGCTTGTCTGGGATTCATGCATGTCTTGTCCCCTCGGTTCTTGGAGCCGTTAGAAGAGGCCAATATCAAGATCATCAATCTGCATCCTGCTCTGCCAGGTGCCTTCAATGGCGCGGTACGTTAATTGTCCTCCCTGCTGTCGTTGCCATCCCTCAAGGGACTAGATGGTGCCGGTTGCGCCTGCGAATTTCGGGCTCTGTATGACTAGATCTGACATTCCATTTTACCACCTCGAATCAGAATGCGATTGATCGCGCCCATGCAGCTTGGTTGGAAGGGAAGATCGACAAGACGGGAGTCATGATGCACAAGGTGATCTCGGAGGTAGATATGGGGACACCAATTCTGGTGCGCGAGATTCCCTTCGTCAAGGGGGAGGATGAAGACCTCCACAAGTTTGAGCAGAAGGTGCATGAGATTGAGTGGGGAGTGGTAATTGAAGGAGTGCAGCTTACGATCCAGGAGATTCAGGAAGAGCGGCAGCGGAGGTGATCGGTCTGAATTTTTATGCTTTACGATTGTGGTCAATACACAAAGATACCAAGGCTGAATCTAAGAAGTATACTTGTCATCACCACCTGAAGGATTTAGTAGAACCAACCTGCTTGGGAGCTGCCAGCGCCGGGAGCGGTCCGTGATGGTCACCGGGCCATGATTGGAGCTACTACTCACTCACCTCAGGCAGCCAACTTAAGTCACTGCCCGGACCTCGGGAATCAGCGCGAACTTCCTTTTCTCTTAAATGGCAGCAGCTGCATTGGTTGACTCATGCCATCATACTCACCCACTTGAGCACCTCGAGCTAATGATTGCTACTTACCTTGCTTGCTCACTGATTTAGTATTGTTACCGCGCCGCCGGCGTGCAGCCAGCCTTCCAAGTGATATCATGATAAGGGTCCTATTTCACCAATTAAATCCTTTGTTCCAATATCCCCAAAGCACCTTTTTTACGTGATTCGACCTAGAATGGCCCACATTCTGAGGGGTAACCTTCAATCGAGACCATCAAGTGAGGTCTTCTTCCTGAACCCATGACAATTCTTCAGCGAAGATGTTCGGATTGAAGATGGTCCTGCCGTCCGAGCTGGAAGGAATCCTAAGGGAAGTTGACAGATAGGACTAATATGGAGCCATATTTGCTACCGAAGTCCAGTCATCGTGATCTCATTCACCCTCAGCAAAGGAAACAAAAAGCTGAGGACCATACCACACTCTACACTGACAAGTCCCTGGAAATCCCTCGACGCTGATCTTGGCTAGACACGCATGCCTTGAGGTTGCGGAGGATTCCGTTTCGTGCTTGGTCGGTAGTCATCCGTCACCCTCTCCACTCCCTCCACCCCCGGTACTAGATTCTATGCTTTCATAGTGGGTGATCATGGTCTCCGGAATTGAGACCGTCAACTGCATTATCTCAAGGAAGCCAGGATGCGGAAGCTTGTTAGCGTTGAACTTAAGCTTGCCTGTAACAGCAGAATTCTGAGGGAACCAAACTGTTCCCCAAACGCCATGCATACGGAAACCTCTCATCCCGCCATTACTACGCACTATGTTATTGGAAAGGGCGCACTGGATTGCCCAGATCCAATTCCTCGTATCCCTACCTACTGATACCCCTCAGTTGGGGCCTTAATCTGAGCTCCAGTCCTGCTGATAGGCCGAGCTCGTGGATCCAACGGCTGGCTTGCACCCCAAGCGCTCAGGAGACAATTAGGTAACATACGTGCTTGGTGGGTGTCTGTCCACGCACGCCACCAGGGAGAGCCAGGAGGCTTCCAGGTTCTAAGGACGGATCATTAGTGCAGCTTGAGCAGGGCGCCTCTTGGTTCCTATTGGGAAGGTCTGGGCATTGGTCCCACCGGAATCAGCATGATATGACGGCTGATCCATAACTGAGATTGCTTCTGACTCGACTAGCCCCCTCATATCTAGCAGCTCTAATGCTGTGGAGCTGGAACCCTGAACCTGTCTTGATGCAAGTTCACACTTGAAGCAGGTTTGCCTAGCAGCCATACTCAAGATGTGAATTCCAGCACATTCAAAACATCATTTGCGACCTGTTGGTGGAACCACTCTATGAACAATCAGATTCAGTGATAATTTGGGGTACGAAATCAGCCACAATAGCTTGAGGATGCCACCAGAATCTTGATTGAGCCCGTTGACACTCTATAGAGTATATGAAGTCTATTTGGGCAAGCCTCGATAGTAGTAAGTTCATCCGTTCCTCCTACTACTAGAGACTTGACCCCCCCTCACTCCACGCCCGTTGGCTGGCTGGTAGCTCATGATGGTAGCCTATGCATCCGTACCATTGAATTATGGAGTGTACCGGTTTTCTCTTGTGGGTATGCTTCTGGACTGATTGGCTCCTCGGGAACCTCGAATTTCCGTGATGATGATCCCCGAGAATCTATCCACGACACCCTTATTAAATAATCTTCTCAATCGAGGCCGCTTGTTGTGGGCCATCACTTCAGGTCTAGGTCTACAAAGATTGCATTGTGTGGCACGAAACGGGGTCAGCAACAGCACCCACCGATCATACTACGGATGGTCATGCTACCTCTTCCATCGCTATGCGTCACGCGGACAGAGAAATGCTAAGCACTTTCCGGTCTTCTTGCTGAGCCAACAACTACTAAGGATGAGTATCGTAAACAAAATCGGCCAGGTGTTAATCAGTCGTGGTGGCCATCCTCATTCGGACCCCAATTTCACCTAGGCTCAATCCTCAGGTTGGCTACCAAGGCACTTGTCAGATTTCCCTGGGTCGACCAATCCGCTATCTGTGTACTTACCTGTCCACTCACCCGGGGGTCTGATTGACCCATGGGGATAGGCCTAATTCACGATAGTGTTATTTCTGAAGGACCAGTGGCGTTAGTCAGTGGCCTTCATGTCGAAATCTTGGTTAGCTAGCCCCTGCCCTCGGTGGCAGCGCAATCAAGTCTCCGGATCTAGCAGCAAAAAGGAGACTTTGTAATAAACAAACAGATTGGATTGTTGTTGTCATCTGCTTCTTCACTGTGGAGGAGGCTAGGTTCTTGCTACTCTTGTACGAGTACGACTAACAAAAAGTTCAGTCCAACATGGGTGAACCCACATTAGCTTGGGTAATTTGAGCTGCGTGCTTGAGTATATCTTTATCTGATTCGTGGCGATTACCACTTGATGAAACTGCTTGGAAATCAACCTGCGACCGATCGATCACCTGATTATCCACATCTGCCAGTGCACATACGAGGCAAGATGGCGTTTGGCCTTAGCAGCAGGACTACAGCAGAACAGAAAAGAAAGGGGGGAGAAAATTGTTGTGGACTCGACCCAGAACCCTCTTTTTACACATGACATGCGATCACTACTAAATCGTGTGGTATGAGATCAGCCCCGGTTCAGGGCTTGCGTGGATCTCGATGACACGATAGGCAGTACTAGTATACGACCAAGTTGGACAGGGCCGTCATATCCGCCCACGCCGCGCTACTCTGGACTTGTGGTACTAGACTGGATTTTATCTGGTTCTATCCAGTCACCGGCACCGCACACTTCAGCTGTCAAACTCAAAGCCTCTTATGTGTCGATCAGGAACCTCCGCGAGACCCGAAATCAGTTTTGCCCCCCTCTTCCTCCGGCAGTATTTCCGCGGGCGTCGTCCCCTTGCTTACGACGCCTGCCTCGTTGCAGCTGTTGGTTTTTTTTTCCCTCTCTTTTTGAATTACAATATTATCAATGGTAGGACATCCAAGTCCGCGCTTTCATACGTAGTTGCTTTGTGGGGAAGCTTGGGTACGGATAAGGGCATTTTTGGTTATAACATCGGCTGTTATAACCTGTTGCCTCCAGGTTTTCTTTATGATGTATGAGGAGCCCCAGGTCGGCTTCGAGCTTTCCGGGTTCACGGACGAACTTCTCGGCAAATATTTCCCAAGACTGGGTTTCAGATTTGCCGAGGCGACTCGGGGAGTGTAAAAGTGGACCTACAGCGGAGACGTCCGTTGGAATTGGTACGGCGTTAGCGGTAGGTGGTCCATCGAAAAAGGTTTGGCCGCCTCCACTGCTATTTAGTCATCTACTCGGAAAGAACGTGCTCTTTGTCAATCTGATTGGTTTTTGTTCACTGTTATGCAAACTAATGCTTGGTGGATGGAGGCTGGCAAGATTCCTCGACTTGCAGCACTGCTGCTCGATGCTCTTTTTGCTTTTCGGTCAACATCTTCCCGATTTCTGCGGAATATGGACACTAACTTAGTTGTGATGATGACGTCTTACATAATGCAGCAACCGCATCAACGACCTCCCTGTTCCGAGGTCTTTGCATTGTGTTCAGAAGAGAGGAGCTGGCCGTTCATTCTTTGACTTCTTCAATAGCTGAACAGATCCACTTGCCTTCGTCGGCGCGTAGTTCTTGGCTGCTAGTCTTGAGACGCGGCCAAATGGAGATGATTTAGGGCTAGCTGGAACATCATTCCGGCTGTGCCTCGTCCGAGTCAAACCCGTGGTCCCTGTTCTTTTGCTTCTGGAACCAGGGCACGGTCTTCACCCAAACGGGCCTCCAGTTTCACAATGTCACGGTTTACAAGTACTTGGAGCGACGCTACTGGGATGCCGTGACTGTCTGTGGGGAGCAGCAATCTCCTGGAGGATAATCAGATCCACGGTTGTTTCTGGAGTGGTCCCCGAAAGGAAAAGCCTCTGTCCCCGTTCCCTTGCCGGCGCGGGAAATCCAATCGTAATATGCACTATGCACTGGATAATGACCTATCCGGACATCTGAGGGATCATCCGATGGGTACTGAGCTGGAAGAAGCCCTGTCCGGGAATTTCCATTCGAATAGCACAAGTCGGGAGGGACGATCGTTGTCCGATCTAGAATGGCCCACCCCAGCCCTCGACCGGGCTCTCGAGGGACGGAGGGCATGCTGCGACAGAGTCTTGAGTTAGTCCTTCACCTGATGATCCCCTCAATTAACATTATCGGAGATCGGAGAAGTTGAATGCGATAGAATAAGGTGCGGTCCAGGAAGTCCTAGCGCCGGAGAAGCCAGCAGAAACCAGTTAAGCTGACTGGAATGTTCCCATCTTCAGGGGACTGTCTCAAAGTCTATCTGATTTAGTGTGACAGTCTTTTTGGCAGTTTTGACTGGGGCCGGTAACTTCGGCTTGTCCTTGTCATTAATTTTTTTTTTCTCATTCTCTTCCTTTTTATAATATATCGTGTTGATGAGTCTTCTTCCCTGCAGGAGATAGGAACACAAAAGAAGCAGCTGAAGAAGCTCCCGTCGAGGCAGAAGAAAGACTTGGGCTCAGGGCTGGATAGGCATCTTACTCCATCCGGCCGTTCCCTCCATTCATCCCCCCCCCCCAACTCTTCTTCTCTTGTTTTCCCCCCATTGTTCTAATCACCTCATCTTCTCTTACTGTATCGTCTCATTTTCCTCCCTTACCCTGCAGCGGTGAGCTTGGTACACCATAATATCCTTAATCCCTACGCTCGTTTCTATTCAAGCCACCGCTCTCTCTACCTGTCGCTTCCCCCGCTCCGGCCCTCCGCTGCGTCTCTCGGTTCCGCCAGCCACCAACCAAGAAAGCAACAAATCTAGGATTCTGAACAAACTGTTAACGGCTATGCGGGTCAACTATACTCGCTATATCTGTTCGTAGGCTGGAAGCTGAGCTTGTACAGCTAATGCCAGCTCTACTGACGTTGACCTACTTGGATCCATCGATGCCAGTACCGTCATGGCATCATACACCCCCTCTCCGACCACCATGACGGGCTATGTTCCTGGGTCTGTTTCATTTGCGGAGGCTCAATCGCACCACCAGCATAATTCTCTTGCTGCCTACTCAATTCTCGGGAACAATCACTATCCAGATAGTGTCGCATACTGGCATAATCCTTCAGCGCAATCCCAGCCGCCGCTTCCCGCCGCTTCCTATCCGTCGGTTCCTCCAAAGCCGCAGTCGCTGCTGCAACCAACCCCCGATTCTAAGAAGCACAAGCGTACCCGCAGCGGCTGTTTCACCTGTCGGTCCCGTCGTATAAAGTGCGATGAAACTCGTCCTGTCTGTGACAGGTGTCGCAAAGGGAATCGTGACTGTGTGTATCCGTCTACCAATACTCCGGGCGCATCCAAGCCTGCCAGCACCCGCAGCACCTCCAAGGCCCGCAGCAGCCCAGCTCGCGCAGCAGAGGGGTCCACTAGTCCTCGCGAATCCGACGACGTGCGTGTATTGGAGACAATAGCAGACGAGGGGGAAGGAGATGCGGACAGCGTGGGTTCTAGTGTGCATCTGTCTCCCACACTAAGTCAGACCCCAACGGCAGCAGCGCGACCCGTGGCAGGTCTGCCCAAGAAACAAAGCGCTCCATCGATAAGGCGCCGCAAAGGGAACTCCTTCATTGCATCGGACGCCACGCCATTGCGTACTGAACCCAGCATATCCCCTACGCCTTCCACCGAGGCTTCTTCACACATTGAATTTCTCAGCGCCCGGTCGGCGAGTCTGGGAGTTCATCCAGTGGAGTCAACGGCGAGTCTGTTGGCTCGTAGCCATGTCTCGGATGATCTGCGATTTTACCTTCGTTACCATTGCGATTTTATCACATATCGACATTATTTCCTCCGACCATTTAATGATATCTTTGTCCGTCATATGATAGTGGAACTGGCCTTGCAGTACGAACCACTTTTGTATGCCATTGTTGGGTTCTCGGCATACCACCATTGCGTGCAGACCGGAACAGGCCGGCTCTACTCGTTTCTAAAATATTATAATGCTGCTCTCACGCTTCTACGCAAATCCCTAGGCTCGGGCGAGCCACACAGCGAGGCCACGTTAGCTACCGTGCTGGTGCTCACCACCTTCGAGGTAAGACGAAGATTCCTAGTGATCATGCCCACATGATTTATCATACTGAATTTGATTCGTAGGAGTTCGTCGGAGATTGGGTTAATCTCATTGACCATCATCAGGCAGCTCATGCCTTGATGCGAGAACTTTTGACTACCGAATCGATCAACACGAACGAGCTTCACCAACATATTTTCCTCTGGTATGCACGATTCGATGTGGTGGCGGGCATTTTGGCGGGCAACGAAGCCATTTTGAGCCGAGATTGGTATGTTGCGAAAGAGGAGTACGACGCTCAGCAAGCAGCCGACGATCCAAGCAATGTAGACAAACAACTGGCTTGGGCCTCATCCATCAATCGTCGGTTTGGACTAGAGATGGCATCTCTGTATGCCAAATTATCACGGGGCATGATTCCGATCGAGGAGTTCATGGTGCAAAATGAACTCCTGGGACAGACCCTGGAACGAATGAAGGCTATCCTAGTTCGCTTGCAGGATTCCGAGTACACCGTTCAAGACTATCCCCATCGTGTACCACTAACAGAGGACGATATCGTGGACCCATATGTGCCCGGTGGCATGCAGTGTGGCCCCCTGTGGGAGGCCAACTTCGTCTGGATCGACTATCTATCCACCAAGGCCATGTACAAATATCAGTCGTTTCTGGCTTTGCGCCAGACGTCCATGGCAGAATTAGCGGATCTCTCTTTGGAGCAGTGTCGTTTGATGGAGTCCGTCGATCGTTGGCCGGGCAAGGAGAATGGTGCCATTTTAGCATTCAAAAACAGTGTTGGAATGGCGGCCATGTTCCTTCCGCGAGAAGATAAATATATTATGTGGGCGCGGCGGAAGTTCGCTTCCTTGGAGCAACAGGGGTGAGTACTCGGCTCACGCGAAGCTGATGGAAGCTGACGAGATTCAAGCTATGTTGTCGCAGCCCGGTTCCGATCAGCCATGGCGGCGCTCTGGCAACTGCCGGAGATTGACCGGTGGTGGCTCCCCAATGACGAGAACTATCCCGACCTCATCCGAGAAGTCCGCGCCATGACTGAAGAGCGCACCACTCATCCCCGCGATAACTTCCGGGAGGATGTGCGCGACATGAAAGGGTTGTTCTGGAATATCAGTCTCGATGATACGGAGAGCGATACCAGCCCGGCCTCGGTTCCTCTTGCCGCAGATGCACGACCCACATAGACGGGTATGCCGATGTTGGATCGCACGCCACAGTAATGCTATATCACGATCCTACTATAGATCGTCTCGGACCGTTGGGCTAAATTGCGGATGAGCCCGACGACCGCCATATTTTCCGAGCCACTGGCGAGATGCCCATGGTTACCGCCGTCCTCCCCGTCTTCGCCTGGCCAGCTGCTGAGCTGAGCTGAGATGCTTTACCCCCTGACCACGCCTTCTCCTGCCTTGTCTTGATTTATTTATATTTTGCTTCTTGGATACCCGACCTGTTGATGAGGCAGTCGTTTTGGTGCTGGGGCAGCCTATGCATATTGTTGATGAAGACGGGGCCGACGCGGACTCGTATAACCTCGCGGCGGACATTGTGCAACCCTCGGGCGAATTATCTCGCAATATTTGCCTTCGGACCGCTGTCCGCTGGTGCTATGTATAGAGCACGGCATGCAATATATAATAACCTTTTGATGTAGATCAACTATTTTCGGACTTGTATCCGGCCCGCATAGTATATCCAAGGGTTGTCCAGTATTTATGCCGTCCCTGGTGAATGTAATTTATACAAGATATCAGTAACTAGTCAGATGCTTCGAAGAAATATACGAGTGATGTTGATTACTGACTCTTGCTCAGCTGAGGAAGGTGTGTCAAAGCTGAATATATGGCAAAGCGTGATATGTACTTGCATCAAAACAGGCCGGGTGGCGCAATGGTAGCGCGTTTGTTTTCGGCACAAAAGGTTGCGCGTTCGAGTCGCGTCCCGGTCGAATCTTTTTTATGTTTGTTTTTTTGCTCCAGGTCTCCCGGTACTCAGCATTAACCAGAAACGGCAAGTATAGAAGCGGGTCGTCCTTTAGCCGTCGATCCTGGTTTTTGGTGCTGCCTCCTCCTCACCTTCATTCATCGGCTGTTGTCACAATACATTGCCTCACTCATCAATATACAACCATGATCGACTCAGCTCGGACCATGTGCACAGTTCACCGATCACAGAGATCTGAGGGCGGCTGTCAGACAGCCAGGGTTCCTTGCAAGGGTTTCAGCCTAGCGAGTCTTCCAGATCCGGGGAAATTCAGGGACTGGACCCTGTTGCGTTCCTGAATAGCAGAGCCATCCAACCACCCCATATCTCCTCCTCCTTCCCCAAGACCAGTCTCAGGTCCTTCCTTCTCGGACTTCTCGGTGGTTACAGGTCATTCCTGCTGCCCGTCTGGCATCTTTCCAACCCTCGCTGTGTTCCATAAATACGACTCTTGGCTGATCGTGCCAATGCCTCCCTTGGCACCCTTGGCGTCTCAGTCCGTCCAACAACGACACCCCCCCCTTTATTCGGCCTTCGAAACCTGCTTTTCTTCCCTGATGATTGCCTGCTGTGGTTTCTCTTCTTCCCTTACATTCTTTCCCGTCCATCTCGACGAGACATACTCGCGCCACTCCCACCATGCGTGCCCTATCGCCGCACTGCCTTCAACGGCTTCCGGTCTGGCTGTTCATGGTCAGCAGCCTAGTTCAGGCCAGTCTCAATATCCAAGTCAACGATGCTAGTAGGTGCTCCGCACATCCTAGACCGAATTGTCCCGCTCATCCCGCGATGCTTCACAGACTCCCTCGCGACTGCCGGCACGGCCATCGCCGACCCGATGATGACCTTCTACAAGCAAAACCAGACGGAAGGCATTCCCGGAAAACTCACCGACACCTGGTACATTGCCGGCAGCATGTTCATGACCCTGATCCAGTTCTGGCACGCGTCCGGCGTGACTACCTACAACTCGGTCGTTTCGCATGACCTGATGTTCCAGGCCGGTGAGAACTACGACTTTTTCTCGGCCAATTATAGTCAGTGGCTGGTACGACTTGCTCCTCGGCAACCTTGTTCGCGACCAGTGCTGGGCTAATTCAATACAGGGTAACGATGATCAAATGTTCTGGGGATTGGCCGCCATCACTGCTTCCGAGGCTGGCTTACCGGAGCAAGACGGGAAACCATCTTGGACCTCGCTGGCACGCGCCGTGTTCAACATGCAGGTCAATCGCTGGGATAACCAGACCTGCAATGGAGGCATGCGGTGGCAGGTTTGGCCTTACCAGGCGGGGTATACGATGAAGAACGCCATCTCGAACGGAGGACTGTTTGAGCTATCGGCCCGCCTTGCTCGCTTTACCAAGAATGGAACGTATGCCGAATGGGCAGAGAAGATCTGGGACTGGTCCGCCACGACGCCACTGCTCAACACGAACCTTACTATCTGGAACATCGCCGATTCAACCTCCAACGAGGCCAACTGCAAGGACGCCGGGAACAACCAGTGGACTTACAACTACGGGACGTATCTATCGGGAGCGGCTTTTATGTACAACTACGTAGGTAGTGGCCGACGACAAGTTCCGAGTTCTTTGCTAATGACTGCTAGACCAATGGCAGCGCCGTGTGGGAGGAGCGCGTCAACCGTCTGCTCGATTCAACCTTCGCGAAATTCTTTCCGGCCCAGTTCAGCAGCACCAATTACGGCAACGGATCGGTGCTCTCTGAGGTCGCGTGCGAGCCTATTCTGTCTTGCGATCGCAATCAACTCTGCTTCAAGGGTTACGTGGCTATGTGGTTGGCGTTCACGGCTATCCTGGTGCCGTCCACGAGGGATCTCATTGCGCCGAAACTCGCGGGATCCGTGGAGGCCATCAACTTGCAGTGCTCGGGCACGGCGGAGGGGATGAGCAACTTGTGCGGCGTGCGATGGTATCAGCCCTCGTGGGACGGCGAGCTGGGACTGGAAGTCCAGATGAGCGCACTGGGTGGGGTGACCTCACAGCTGATGCTGCTGGCGAGCCAGTCGCCGCTGACGATCGACACCAACCCGAACGCAACGGAGCATCACATCGACACGAGCGCGGACGAGAAGAACCCGTCGGAGTCCAAGCCCATCACGACGGCCGATCGCGCGGGGGCGTGGATTCTGACAGTGATGCTGGGCAGCGGAGCGATCGGGTGTGTTGGCTGGTTGATCAAGACACAGTAGCTGGAGTATTTGTACGGAGTTGGGTTGGTCTGGTCTGTATACATTGGTTTTGTTTCTGCTTGTTTTGGCGTCATAGTTTTTTAATTCCCCCTATAGAAGCGAGTGAAGGATTGAAATTGAATCAGGTGAACATTCTTACTTATTTATTTATCCATCCATCGATGCAGACTCGTACGTTTCTCCACCGGCCACTTCTCCAAACTCTCATACCACTGCAACCCCGAGGCCCACAGAAACGCCCACGACCCCCAGAAGGTTGCCAAACACGCCTGATACTGCATCCCCGCCAGCCCAAACACCCCGCACAGCGTGAACCCCACCCCGCCCACCAAATTCCACACCCCGACATGCCACCCCAGCGTCCCCCACGCCGGCCGGAACCACCGCTCCTGCGTCTCCAGCGTGAACAATCCCCCGCTGACCACGAAACACACCCCACCCACCACCTGCGGCACCCAGTACACCCCGTTCGTTAACCCGGTGCTCATGTGGTTGATAATGCCGGGGAGGCCGGTGAAGCCCGCGATCCAGAAGATGGTGGCGCCGACGAGCTGCGTGAGGGAGGCGAGGAAGCCCAAGTCGTGGATGTAGTCGTCTACTACCAGGAACTTGATCCTATTCTGATTCTGATTCTGATCCGGATGGGTGGGGATCCGGATGAGGGATGATGGCAAGATACTCTTGCGGTTCGAGTGGTGGCATGTGCAGCTTTGGGGGCTGGGTCGGAGGATGAGAGTTGCCTCCCCGGTACGTCCCTGGGACTCTTTCTCGGGGGTTTCTGCTGAGGCAGGAGATGAGGCAGGAGATGCAGGCGAGGGGGTAGTCGAAGGGGCCTCCTCCCACCCGCAACACAATCCTAATCTCGACTCGCTATCCCCAGATCTAGCACCCGCGCTCCCACCACCAGACTCACCTCCCGCACCACTTCCCCCCGACGCAGACCCCGCAACCGCACCCAAAGCCTCAAGAATCAACCCCACACTTCCCGCCTCAAAGACCGCCGCGCCCACCCAAGCCGTCCACCCGCCCCCAACGACCTCCTCCCCCGAAAAGCTCGTCGAGGGATCCTGCAGCGGCAACCAGACGAAAAACGCGTTGATGATCCAGATGGCTGAGCCCAGGGTAAACACCACGGCGACGAGGTAGGAGAGGTCCCAGTAGGGGTAGGTTGTTAGCATTCGTTTGAGGTTGTGGAGGATCTTGGAGGCTCTCTGTGTAGATCTCAGGGATGAGGTTGGGATGGTAGTGGTTTTGGAACTTCTTGCAGGTGTTTGGTCCTCTGGGTTCGACTCTTGGTGGTTATGATTCACGGCGATGCCGAGGGCGTGGCGGCCTTTGCGGTGGTCGCGGGAGCGGTAGAGGCGGTATACATTGTTGGGAGTATTAGTAGTATTGTTTCTATGATTTATCTTGTTGGTGGTGGTGGTGGTGGTGGTGGAGGAGGAGGAGGTAGGGGTAGAGTCAAGGCTGGAAGAGGAGGTTCGATAGGTGGCGTGAGTCGGATTGAAGAATGGGATTGCACCTGTGACGTCGGTGAGATGCAGGTGGAGGTGATGCTGACGCTGATGCTGATGTTCGTGACTCTCGCCATGATGTTGATGGACGATCAAATGTTCAGGCGCAGCCCGGCGAGGCATCTTGACTCTATGCTGTGGCAAGAAGAAACTCGAAACAAGGATTACCCCCAAAAAGCAGACGCTGACATCAACTGCACTACCAGCATTAGTCCTAGTAGTTAAGTTACTAGCCGGGTAGTTTTTACCCCTACTGATCTCATCCAACGGCCCGATTGGCCCCCCGATTTCGATAACAACAAAACATAGGAAAATGCATTATCAATACCTATCCACAGTATCAAGGCTTGAATCCTACACACAAACCGGGTCTATCGCCCTCCAAGATGTGTGTAACCAACCTCCCTCCAACGCTTGTATCCAGTCGTGTGAATCTTCCCTCCTCGACGAATTCATCCCCCGCAACAAACCGCCCCCCCTCAGAGCAGCAACCTACTGATGCGACTGCAGCTCCTTCACCACATTGTACAGCTCTTTAGCCAACTCCTCGTTACCCGTCTAGAAGTCATTAGTTAAATTCCTCAACTGACCGCAAGACCGCAAAACGCATACTCACCCGCAGCAAAAGCGGAACTGATCGTCCCTCCTCCAGACTAGCAAGATGGATCTGCTTCGACTTGGGCGGCTGTCCTGTCGCGTCGCCCACCGTCATTCCCTTGAAGATAGGCGTGTTCAGCATCACCCGCAGCACTCCGTCGGCGCGCATGATCATCCGCGCCGCCTTCTTGTCCTCCACCCCGTCCGTCACCCGTACGTTGACCTTGAATGTGCCAATGCCGCGCTCCTTCCACTCCTTGTTGCTGAATTGGAAGAGTTTCGCTTTGCACGAGAAGTACGTCTTCTCGTTCTCCTCTCCGGTTTCAACTAGACGGAATTAGCAGACGTAACCCCCGCTTCAACGTGGAACTTACTGGGTCGCTCGAAAAATCGCTCGTCTGTCTTGTCTTGCTCAAACTCGCCCGGGCCGGCATTGGTCTCCTCTGCATCGCCTTCTTCGCCCTCTTCATTCTCGGGCTGTCCAAAAGCACTGGGCTTCTTGCTACCCAGAACGCTGGGAGTTACGGGAGAAGCGAGGCTCGTAATCGCGCTCTTAGGGGCTGCGGATCCAAAGCCACCACTGAAACCGGCGAACCCGGCTCCCAGGGAAGCGAAGCCGGACTTACCAGCCGCAGCGGCAAATCCAGTGGGAGCCGGCTTGCTGGCGTCTGAAGGCGGTTGCGACTTGAAGACAGAGGAGGTTGAGCTACCGAAAGTGCCAAAAGGAGACTGATCGGTTTTGGCAAAAGCCGCCAAGCCAGATGCCGCAAAGGCTGCTGAGGACTTTGCGCTGGGGTCCGCGGACTCTTGTTTGCTGGCACCCGCACCCAATACACCAAAAGGTGACACAGACGAAGTGTTGGCGAAACCGCTGGGGATCAAAACCTACAGCCGTGTTAAATCGATGTAGGCACAAGCTCGGATTGAACACATACCTTTTCCCGCTCCTGCGAATCATCCCGATGTCTCTTCTTCTCGGGTTCGCCCTCAGCGGCGGACTTCTCCGTTGTCGGGGCTTCTTTGTCGGCGGTCGACTGTTCGACCTGCTCCGTGGCCTCGGCCGGCTTCGTCTCGTCTTTATCCAACTGATCGCGACTTCGTTTCTTCTTCGGGCTCAAAATTTTGCGTTGAAGGTCCTCCGCTGGCTGCGACTCCGTTTCGGTGGTGGTGGCAGCAGCAGCAGTATTCTCCTCCTCGGTATTTGAGTCGCGCGATCTCTTCCGGCGATGACCCGAGTCCTCTTCCATTTTCTCGGGTTGATCCTCGTCGTAAGATCGCTTACGGCCGCGGCTGCTCGCTCGGCTGGTTTCGCTGTCCTCCTGGCAGGCGTCGTCGGCCTTGTTTACCGAGGTGATGGACGTTTCTTTGAGCTTGTTGCGAACAGGTCGTTCTCCGCCGTCGTTATCCGATGCTTGGGAGTCCTCTGCGACTGGAGTGTAGGATTAGTAGTCGCTCCGAAGATATTTCACGACTTCCACAGAACCTACCCTGAGCGCTAACCGAGCTCTGGGGAGCTTCCCCCACTAACAAGAATAATCAATGTCAGGATAACCGCACAAACGAGACAAAGCTCTAGTATGATCGGATTGTACCTTGTGCCCCAATATCATGCTGCTGCTGCTGCTGCTGCTGCTGCTCCGACGCCATCTTAAATCAAAGTTGGGACTGTGGAACTCGAAATGTTGCAATCGGAGGGGGAGACAACCGTGTCTGTTCGGAAACTTGGGATTCGGCGATCGCCGGGTAGTGACGTGGTAAACAGAGAGACCGGGGCCGTAAACAAACGCAGATTCTGTTGGACTGGGACACAGGAGACATCGAGGTTAGCTTGAAGCAAATGGAATGAAATGCAACGGACTCAAACCCGCCTGGCCAGCTGAGCCCGGAGGCAAAATCGGCCAGAGGCCGAGGCTTATCTTGGTCTGTTTCCGGGAAAGAGACTGGCGCTGCCCGCAGCATTCTGGGCTTGCGGGTAGGGAAGGGAATGGAGGGGAACTCCTGAATGTGATCGTCGTCCTCCATCCGCGGGGAGCCCCAAGTATGACTTACCTAGAGAACGGCCTTATAGAAAAGGGAAATTAGAATGAGGGGTTGAGGTTGGTGTTCGCGCAGAAGCTGTCGGGGTGAGTTGTAGATCAGAGCTGGTTCACGATCGCACGAAAGCTGCTCGCTCCGTCGATACCAGAGGGTGGGCTGAGGAGCTGACGTCTGTGTGCACCGAGAGGGAATACCCGGAAGGGGTGGTGAAAGATAAGTAAGTAATTTAAAAGAAGAAGAGAGACACAGCCAGCGGTGTCGAGTAGCCAGCAAGCAATCAAGCAGGCGAAGTGCGGGCGGGGTGAGTTGGAGGGAGCGACGGAGGATGAAGTAGTTGGAAGATGAGATGGCCCGGGCTGTTGTTGTGTTGGCGCCTCTTCTTCTGTTCCCGGCCGTTCTTCGCACGCACACACCGCCGCAGCCCACGATAAGAGGTTATACAATACCACTACGTCCAGCACGGAGAAACAAACGCTTGTCACATAAGAAAATGTTACTCTGAAACACAGAACAGTCCGTTCCACTGGTCTGTATCAAATAGAAAATGATCAGACATCCAGACAATTCGCCGCCCCCTCTTTCTCTATGCCTGGCTATAGTTCCTCCCTGTTCAGCACCACCGCCCAACCACCTAACTCAAGCTTTTCAGCTAATAAAGCAGAGACACCCAATGGCCACATAGAACACAAACAATGGATACACTGCAATTCCGACCCGGTTGCGCACCACCCCGGAGCCGCCTAGGATACTCACGCCCGCCGCCAGCGACCACGCCACCAGTACCAAGTAGACCGGTATGCGCGCAATAGTGGGTAGACCCAGCGCACTGAGCAGAGCCGCAATCACCAGCGGGAACAAGGTGTATCCGATAATACAGACCGACTGGAAGAAGGAGCTAAAAGACGAGGACACACCAGCATTAGCACATGCCTTTATAAGAAACAGGGAAGAAGCAACTCACATATTCCCGCCCAGCAATTTGATCTGCAATGTCACCACAGCCTCACCAATCCAGACAATTGAAAACACCCCCGAGAACACCAAGGACGACTGTTCTCCCTTGGCGCGCATAGACAGAAACATACTCAGGAGCAGGCAGAAGATCAGCGGTCCCCTAAAATTCGAGCCAAACAAGTCAGTCATTATCGTAGCCCGCCGCAGAAGGAAAAGCATACCATAGATCCCAGTCCCGCAGCCCCTCACTCATACCCCCCTGCAGCACGACATCAGCATCCGGCCACCTGCCCACCAGATTGCGGACACCTCCGCCGAACCCCGTAGCTTCCCCGCGCTCCGCCGCCGCCAGTCCGCCGCCGCCCCGCTGCAACATGCCTCCCATCAGGTACTTGGGCCACAGGACCTGGCGCATCTTCTCCCACACGGCTCGCAAGTCCCGCGAGAGGGTCTCCCACACGGTCTCATCGATGGTACTCTGGGTGGCGCGACGATCCTCGCCGGGGATTGATGAGGTGAGGTAATTCCCCGCGAGGTTGGCGCCGCGGGAGCTGCTGGACGCTTCCCCTTGGATGTTGCCGCGGAGGGGGGTGCGGTCCGTAGTATCATGAAGAGGATCATCGGCTTCGATAGCTAGAGCATTGCCGATGCGCGGTGCGGAACAGGCCCGCGCGCGCGCTGGAGGTTAGCTCTGGAGAGAACGCCTTGGCCAATCACTCAAGACAAAGGCAGGCAACTCACCCTCGTCGGACTCGATCATGTCATCGTCCAGAATGGATTCATCGTCACGGAGATCCCCGTGGGTGTACAGAGGTTGTGCGCTGGCCATGGTTGGCAAGTAGGGGAGTTGATGCTTGTATCGTAACTAGGAACAAACGGGCTCCGTGAGCTGTTTGGGTCCGAATGGGAAGTTCAGGAACCGAATTCGGGAATTGGATAGGTAGGTAGCTCAACAAATTGGACCACGACGAAGACCAAGGAACCTTTTCTTCGCAATCCCCAGATGATAACCTGGACAGTCCGGCTGTATCCAGAGAGAAACGTAAATTATAGCTCGGATTGGGGGTGAATGGAATGGAATGATTGTTGTGACGGGCGGAGAGGCTAGAGTGGCATTCATTACGTACGCAGCACGGGCTGAAAGCGGCAGGCGGAGAGATCAACTCAATCAATTGGATAATTCTCCGACTGACATGACGCATCACAACTGATCCCCTGGGTTCTACATGTTGATCTGTTAGAGTAGTAAATGAATTTGTTCCAACAGCGACCTCACGTGTCTATGTGGTCTATACAGGGGAGATTAACCATGCCAGTATCGTACAGAAAAGTGAAAACCTATGTACCAACGCCCTCTAGATGCTATGAATGACAAAAGTAAATGTTAAAAGAGGTGATGATGATCCTGTACAGTGTCGAAACTATTGCTCCTTGGCATTCACAAATCGAGTCTCTTCATGCTGAGGCTCCTGCTGGGGCTCCTGCTGGGGCTCCTGCTGGGGCTTCTCCTGGGGCTTCTCCTCCTGGGGCTTCTCCTGGCGAGGCTTCTCCTCTTGGGGCTTCTCATGACGGGACTGCCTCTGCTTTCTCTGTCGGGGCTTCTCCTGCTGAGACTCTTCCCGAGGCTTCTGCTCTGACCCCTCCTGCTGTTGCTCAAAGGCTTCAATTTGGCTGGCAGTCGCATCCACGCGAGCTTCCTGGAGAGCCGCGTGAATGCGGGCATCAGAGTACTTCTTCAGGACCGCCCGCTTGGCCTGCAATTCCTTGCGCTTCTTATCGCTCAGGAACTTGAACTGCTTAGCCCGACTCAGCAATTCGTCGATCAACCGCCCTGTCTCGGTCATCGCCTGAGCGATTTTCGCGCCATACAGCCCGTGGGTCAAGTCAGAGTTGTGAGGCGAAGGGACCGTCAAGGTGTTGAATTCTTCCAATTTCGGCAAATACGGTAGAGTAGCTTCCTCGAGTTTCATGAGGTGAGGGTACACCTGCTCAACAGTGTGCAGGTCTAATCCGGCATGCAAGCTCCTACCATGGTCCTGGAAGTTGTTCGCCTTGGGCTTCCAGGCACCTTGGAGGCCGTTCAAAGACAAAAGGACTTGAGGGTTTTCCTTCAAGGCGTGGGTGAGCTCGAGGTAACCTACCAAAGCACGCGGCTCCGGGAGGACCAGCGCACGCCCCATGACGTCGAGCATCTCGTCGGCGATATTCAGGACATTCCCATTGCGGGTATCGCGCCGGCAGACACTCATAGCGATGTGGAAAGTTTTGTGGTCAACGGTTCCAGTGGGCACCATCTGATCGCGAATCACCGTGAGGGCTTCCCGAGACGCTCGGCTATAGCGAAGAAGACGAATATATTGGTGGATAGATGCCGCATCAGGCTCAATGAGGGGGGAGTGGCCATCGCGCGTCAGATAATTCCAGTACTGTTTTCCAGGCCCCATTCCCTGCTGCATGGTCAGGCAAGCCTCCAGCACCACGTCAAGCTCCCGGTTGCCGAGTTTGATTAGAGCAGGGGCTGAAGGGCCAGTGGCTTCATTCACCGGGTCAAACAGGTGGTCGAAATTCTCCTCCTCGACTCCCTCCACGTCATCTGCTTCAGTCGATTCCGAATCCTTGGTAGCCTCAGCATCGACTGGCTCATTGTTGAGATTGACAAAAGGGAGATGCTCCGGCTTGTACCCACCAAGGCCCTTTGCCGCCATCCGTCTGTCTGCCCACCTGTCGTGGTAAACGTCGAGCGGCGACGGCTTGTTTGCAAGAATGGGAAGGCCCGCCGTTTGATTGTATAAAGCGAGCACCTCCCAACAATTGTAATCACTATACGCATGCAAGAGCAGCACAGCCATCGAGTGAACCAGGTTGTTGTCAAGCTCGAGCTGGCCCTTTTTCCAACGGTAGACGACGTCCGCCCAAACCCTCTTGCCTTCCGTGATGGCCGGTTTTCTCTTCTCACAATTCGGACCGACATGCCTCGATGGGACATTCGCGGCCTCGCGGTGCAGGCGACTCTCGATGGCTCGCAGAATGATCGTGTAGGTGTGAGCGTCAGGTGAACCCGGCCCTTCCTCGGGGAGATCTCCCGCAACCCGCCACAAGGTATCCATGTCTTGCTGGAGCCAGCAAACTTTAAGCATAGCATTGCTATGGATGATGTCTCGCTCGACGTTCGGATTCTCCTCGATGGAGCGATACACACGCATTGCAGCATCCACATTTTTCGCACGCGCCGCGGCGTCCGCTTTTTTATCTTGGTCCGGCACATAGGTACTGAAACCATTGAGCATGATCGTATAGGTGTAAGCGTTCGGTTTGCGTCCACGTTTTTTCATCTGTGCCAATGCAAAGAAGACGAGACAAGTCAGCCAGGAATTATAACACAGCGCACGGCGAAGCCCAGCAACCATACACGGCTTGCACAAGAACGAGGAACTCTAGGAAGGTAAAACAGACTCACATCCGTGTAGAACTTATACGCCGCCATCGTCGCACCCTGCTTCATGCAATACTCCAGAATATGATTCCATGCGACCATACATTCCCTCCCTTCCTTCTGCGCCGCGCGCACCAAGGCCGCGGCCATGATAATCTCCCTCGCCTGCAGCAACCGGCCTACCCGATCGGCCAGCCGCTTGGGATCCGGCAGCCACTTCAGCTCCATTTGCACCTGCTTCCTCGTACTCTGGTCGCCCGCCAGCGAGCCCTCGGACTGCCGCAGACGGGGCGATGTGCCAACCTCTCCGACCTTGAGCAGCAGCTCCTGCAGTTCTTTGGTCTTCTTGGTAATAACGAGGGGTTTATTTGGCTTCGGTTGGAGCTCCAGGAAGCCCTGCCAGTATTTTCGGACCACAGAATCGGAGGAGTGGACTCGAGAGGCGGCTCGGGTCCAAGTGACGGCTGAAGACGTTTTGTTTTGTTGCCGTAGATGTGAGTTGGAAAGAGTGGCCCGTCGAAGGGTCCGAGTGTTGCTGCTGGTGATTGTGGTGGTGGCGCAGGAGATGGTGGTGTAGGCATGTTTACTGCTTATGATGGCGGTCCGTCTGGTCTGGGCAGCAGCTCGAGCGCATTGCGCGCCGAGTGAGAGTCTCATTGCCATTTGTCTTCTGATGGCGGGGTTTGGTCGTAGAAAGCGCATCAAGGGGGTTTCACTCGTCGTGCTTCAGTGCAACGGCATCTGAGTAGGTTCGGGGGAGAAACAAGATCGTAGTCTGATTACTGCTTAAAGGTGAAATCAGACGCGGGAAGCGAAAATCGTGAGCTAATACAGCAGCGACGGTGGCAATGTTCGAGTATGACTCCGTTCGTAATGTGAGGTTGAGTTGTCAGGTGAAGACCGGAGAAGCAGCGCGAAAAAAAAATCGCGGAGATGAGGCAAAAGTTGGAATCTTCTAAAATTGCTTTTTTCTTCCCTTCCACGCTTATAACAAAACAGATGAACAAAACAACGATTGATCTCTCCAGGCAGACCAACTCTGCAAAAAAGACAGTACTCTTTGAAATCCCAAACAGCAACTCAGAAAAGAAAGAGGTTTGAGAGACGACGCGGCAACAAGCTCCGGTGTCTGGACCGCAAACTCCGCGGTCTCGCGAATATCGCATCCATTTCAGTCTAGCTAGTCCATAAGAGGTTAGCTCTGTGACTGTCCCGAAGGAGTACGTTACTCCAGCTCCGAAACGGCCTGAACTCTGTACATTGCATGCCTGAGGCAATGACACGGTAGGAACTGACCGGAAATTTGAATGGAGCCACCCTTCCCAATCACGGTGGGTGCAGCTAAACCAAGACCTGACCTGACTGAGTAGGCTTCCACCGTAAAATATCCTAGCGCTACTGAATTTCAGATCAGCTCTATCTAGTAGAGACACCTTTGAGCCAAATTAGGCGGGGCGTGACTGTCAACTTGGAAGGCAGAGCCAATGTATGACTCGGTGGTCCTCAACCTCAGGCAGCAGTTTCCGCCCGATAAGCTCTTAACGCGCTTTGACATTTCCACCCCCCCTCCCTTTCCCTTCCTTTCCGCGCGCCGTTCCCGGGAGGGGGCGGCAGAAAAAATGAAAATAAAAAGGGCGCCTTGTAAGCATCTAGTAACTGGAACGGAGGGTTCAGGTACTCGCTAGTACTGAGGGGGGTTGCACTAGTAAGGCTTCTTCCCAGGCTCGGAGCCTGCCGCTAACTAGTAGTCGACCAGAAAACAAAAGCCTTGTCTGCGATTCGGATCTCATCCAGGAATGCCCCGTTTAGCTTAGGGTTCCCGGCTTCCCATACTTTTAACTTAAGGTACAGTACAACTACACGCTACTATGGTAGGAAACTGTTAGGTTGTTTCAGACTTTCAGTGCACTTTGGGGGAAAACTAAAGACTCGGCCCGCAAGGCAAATTCCGCGCCTGAACCCTCCTTGCTCCTTCGCCTCGTTCTCAACTACAGCTAACCTAAATTTCTTCGAACTATGCGGAGTCGGACAGTACCTCTGGAAATAAATTCCCCATACTTTCCGGTCGAATTGGTCGAAACAAGACGTACTACTGTACTAGACTGTATAGTAGTCCTGGGCCATCTTACTTGATCCTGTACAACACGACTAGTGAGTCGCCCACCGACATACGTACCGCAGTAACACCACACTAGTCATCAAGATGCCTGCTTGCACGTTGCCCACCGTATAATGCCATATTGAATCCCACTAATGCAGGAACTATCGTATACATGCAGGATCAGTTAGCTTTGAATTTCCCAGCTTTGTCTGCCCTAAGATAGCCTTCGCTAGCACCCGTATTTTCTCCGTTCCACTGGCGCAGCTACAAGAGTGTTTGATCGAGCCCAACTCGTCACTATTGACTGGCACATAGAACAACTCAAGAATATACACACCATGGCTTGCGGGACCCACCAATATCTGTAGAGGCGGAGGAAGCAGTTTCGAACTCAAAAATGGCTGCAAAAATTGGACCATCAGGCTATGACTGAAGAAGAAGGATATGAAAATGGATAGTGCACAAGGTCGGGGACCAACACCCAGGGTAACATAAAGGCTGGTCAAAGCGAGAACAGACAAGAGAGCTGCAATAGCAAGGTAAGTTGGAGATTCAGGCATCACGGGAATAAGCCACATACAACATAAGAAAACAGCCGTATAGAGACACAAAGGCGTATAATTCACAGAGTAGGAAAGGAAGCAAAAAAGTAGAGCTCAGCTAATGCAGAAAGCCTCGCCAGATATCCCAGGTCACAGTTCCATCACCGACATCTGCAAAGGGGACATCAAACAACGAACCCTCAATTAAACAATCCCCTTTTTGGTTTCTCATGCGATCTAACTCAAAAGAACATAATTGGAACAGGAACGTGAGTCGCAGGACCACTCTTGTTTGACTGAAGCAATCAAGGCCTGGAAATGGTATCATGTGCGAAAAAGACTTAAAGAAGGATTAGATCCGGGATGGCGGTACGGGATTAGGAGATATTGTATTAGAATATGCAACCTGAGTCAAATAGGGGAAGTTGATCATCTATTGCGGGTAGCTGGTCGATTGGGTTTCTGTGAAGCCATCATCGATCAGCTACAGACCTTGTAGAACAATAGACCCACAGACCTCCTGCGGCTCTTTCTTTTTCCCTCGGAGAGTCAAGAGTCACCGAGTGATTCGGGTATGAAGGTCGTAAATTTTCTTTCTGAAATCATAATTTTTTTTTCTTCTTCTTTCTTTTCATTGCGGTCTTTTATGACTCCTCTGACCCCCGGTCCTGACAATGCAAAACATAACGAAGGACATGACTACTTACGTGGCTGGTACACTTGGCCCGCTTGCCCATACGGGGAGTGAGGGTAATTGGGAGGGTAGGCCATTTGGCCGTTACCCTGATAAACCATGCCACCAGCACCCGCTCCGTACTGCCCGGGCACCTGGCCATCGGCAGGTTGATAACCGATCGGGGGGAGTTGAGGCCGAACACCGCCAGCATACGCTGGTGGTTGGCCTCCTTGAACGGGATCCGCAGGATTGGGCGCATCCACTGGGTTGGCCTGGGCCGCTTGGGCGGCAGCACGCTCACGCTCCTCGGCGGCCTTGCGCTGAGACTCTTCCTCCTTCTTTCGGGCCTTCCACTCCTTGCGGATCTCCTTGAATTCTGTACCAATAGAATGTCAGCGAGTGTTGGTCGAAAAAAGAGGCAATGTGGATGAGAAAGGGTCGAGGCAGCAACTATCATTGACAACCAACGGAGCCGGCGAGAACACAGAACGAAGGCAGCGAGGCTAAACACGCCTAACCTCCGCGCCGGCTTGTCACGCTACTGCGATCCGCGGCGCTAACGTAGTGTAACACGACTAGCGCGTGCCACCCGCACTAGCCAAATCGAGCTATCTGCGACCAACCAAAACAAGGATTGCGATTCTCCCCGATATTCGGCCCAATGCAGAAACAACAAGATGAGACCAACTTACCCTCGGGTGTACGTTTCGCACCATGCGATTGCATCGTCACATGGGCATTCAGGTGATTGAGGGTACCGTAAGCCTTCTCACACCCGTTCCAACCGCACTTGTACATACGCTCGATCTCCTCATATCGACGGCGAGGGCGCTTGTGTTGCTGCGCGCCGGGAATGGGGACGAATGAATAGACCTAGAAGGGAAAAGCCACCCGCATGAGCTCCTGATCAAGAAGACGAAAAACACAGATGAAAAAGCGCGCCCGCTTCCCACGTCCCCAAAGGCCGGATTCTCTTTTCGCCGCAACCCCCAGCAAACGCGGGAGGCAACCAAGACAACGATTCCACGCAAGTGCGCAAGCCTTAGGAAACAGACGCCAAAATCATCAAAAACATACCTGGCCAGGGCGCGGCCCTGCGGTCGCAGCAGGGGAGGCGGGACCAACCGTTGTGGCAGGAGTGGAGTAGGGTCCAGGAAGACCGTGTTGATGTTGTCCATAACCATGCGACCATTCCGGACGCGTATACATCTGGGGAGGTGGAGGAGGGGGGTGACCCTGGTATTGAGCCATGTCATGGCCCTGAGGCTGATAAGGCGAATAAGGAGGAGGATATGTGGGGCTGGAGGCCGCGATCGAGGGATCTATAGGAACGTCCGCGTCAGACTTCACGTTCGTGTGATGATTGCGTGGGTCATGGTGTTGCCCATTATTGAGGGTGGTCATGGACGGACTTGTTGCTTGAGCCATACCTGCCGCACCACCAGGCTGACTGTTGGGCGCGTGATGGTATTGAGGTGGGCGGGCGAGGTATTCGGGATAGGCAGGGGAGCGCGCGGCGGCGGGCTGGTTCAAACCGTAGTCTGACTGCGGTGTGTTGGAGGAAGAGATATTGGCGGCGGGGCGAACTTCGGGTTGAGGCGTGTACTGGGGAGTCGGGCGGACTTCCGGTTGAGGAGTGTATTGAGCAGTGGCAGCAGCAGAAGCCTGGTCTGCAGCGGGGAGTTCAGAATGATGAGTCGCGGCAGGCAGTGGATATGGAAAGTGCGAACCTGACTGCGCGTACTCGGAGGCAGGTCTGTTGTCCATATAATACAAATTGGTCGCAGCTAGTACCGGACCAAAATATCCCTGATGATTTCTTCCAAGCTAAAAGAGAGAGCGAGAGAAGAAAAAGCCTCGCGTGCCTGGAAAGACGCGTCGAGATGGACACAATGAGCTTTGTGGCTTGCAAAAACAAGATTGAACAAATAATGGAGAAGAAAGATGACAGATGAAGGGAAAGAAATTGGTGAGAAAGAGAAAGATAGGCCGAGAGGTGATTAATTGAGGGACAGGGGAGGAGAGAGGAGGGTACGTGCCAGACTGGTCCCGAGGAGATCTTGACGACCAGACCAGATCTTTTTGCGCAATGACGGCTTCTCTCTCTTTCTGTCCCTACTCTTTTTCGTCTTTCTTAATTTTTCTTCGCAGGGGATTTTTTTTTCCTTTTTTGTGTTTTTGTCTTCTCGACTGGAGGTCGGCAATATTGGAACGTACTATTAGATGACTCTAGGGGAGTTGGCTGAATTGGAACAATTCAAGTAGTTGTGAAAGTTGACGGTTGTGTTGTGATCGAACGGATCCAAGACAGAGGAGGGAATTGGTTGGAAAAGGATCGACGCGTGATAAATGGTCGCGTATAATTGCACACTCCCAAGAGGCTGAGATAGAAAGGATAATTGGGGGGAGGGAGTAATGATACGTCCAGGGGGGTGAGGGGTTATGATCCAAAGTGAAGAAGAAGAACAAGTAAGAAATGTAGTGAATCGAGGAGAGAGAGAAAAAGTATTGTTGTTTCAAAGGGGAAAAAGTGACGGTACTGCTGGATCGTGATGCTTAATTGCTTTAGTCGCCGTGTTAGGGTGACGGAGAATGGCCTTGCAGGTGGCGGTAAGCACAACAGCACGAGGAACCGGCGGGAGGATGAAAGGGACAGTCCTGTCTGCGCTCGGGCAAGCTTTGGGGAGAGGGGAATATAGAGGGTTTAGAAACCAGCCAGGTCAGGGCCAAAATAGTCTGTTGGACCAGTACGAACGAGAATGGAGATTCGATCAAATAAAGTCCACCAGCGCAAATCCGTGATAGCGCAAGAACCGATGTCTCGATCTAGTTTGGTGGCAACGCCAGTCGCACAGTCACCCTAAAATCCAGACGGATAAGAGAGGGGAGGGAAGAGATGAGGGGTGGGAGAAAGTGGGAGGAGGGGGTGCGAAATGGTTCGACTCGACTCGGAAAAGAGAAATCTGGGTAAAAGAGGCGGCCTAAAAGGCTTTGAACAAGGTGAGAGCAAGAGGTTATTCGGCAGGAGGAAAACGCAGGATAGAGAGCAACACCTCGTGGGATCCGAGGGTACGGTGGAGCGCGTGGGCCCGTAATCTTTTTTACGCTCTTTAGTAATGAAACGGAGTTGGAGACAGAGGAGATTATCAAAAGGGGAAAGGGGGGGAAGGGAAACGCCGCGGAGCCTGGAGAGAATAAACGTTGGAAAAAGATAGGAATAATATTAGGGGGAGAAAAAAAAAGGGAAGTGTACGGAGTGTTCGAGACAAGAGGGCAGGTAATTACTAGTGGTACTGGAAAGGTAAGCCGGAAAACCACTAGAAAGAGAGCCGGTATCAGCATG
Organism: Aspergillus saccharolyticus JOP 1030-1; assembly: GCF_003184585.1. Taxonomy (NCBI): domain Eukaryota; kingdom Fungi; phylum Ascomycota; class Eurotiomycetes; order Eurotiales; family Aspergillaceae; genus Aspergillus; species Aspergillus saccharolyticus. Next base: position 615,874 of record NW_020290617.1, read on the forward strand.
GTGAAATCGCTGTGACCATACCTGGAGGGGCCGTCCGGAGGATTAACTCTTATTTGTCCTTTGTCTTGCTCTAGGAGCGGAGTGCTGCCGCTTTGTGGTGACGGGTCCGTTGCCAGTAAAGTAGTCTGACCCACTCAAAACTCACTGCACTCACTCCGACTTCTCACTCCCTTTCCTTTTTGTGGATTTTATCAGGACCCCAAAAAGTGTGAGTGGTAGTCAAGTTGCTTGTAATAATATCTCTTTCAAATGGTTTACTCTGTAGGATGAATCCTTCCCTCAATTCCTTCTTTTCCTTTTACCGTTTTCGTTCTGTTTTTTTCCCCTCTCTAAGTAGTTATCTGCTCTGTGCTCATAGGGGCGGGCATACAGAATTCAGTCTCCTCTCTCTGGCCCCTTCCCCTCAGTTGTTCAACCATGATATTCCGGAGGAGGGTGGTGGTGGTCGCTTCTCGTAACCCGGCTAAGCTTTCCCTATCTGAATGTGCTTTCTGCTTCTTTACCTTTCTCTGGTCATTTGTCCCTACCATTATCCTTGTCGGGATGGTCTGTTCTGTCCGTCTGTCAGTTGTACCGTCCCTCTTGAAGCGGCAGCGGCAGACTCCGCCGATATTGTGGCGAAATCAAGGAATAAGAGAAACCAACGACAATTTATGATTTTAGTTTTTGTATTGCGATTATTTTGCTCTCTTCTTCTTCTTGACATTCCTTTTCTGGTCCGTGACATTGTACTTGCCATCCTTCCAATCTGTTAACCCCACCGGATTAATCTGTTGTGGCGTGAAGCGATATTTAAGCTCCAAAGAGATGTTGATATGAGGTTGAAAATAAACTTAGGGTAGTCTAGTCGAGGATTAATGTTGGTTGGGGTTTTAGAGCTTGGATAGTCTACCCGCAATCCGGGACGGACGGTGCGCGTGTCGAGTCCTGGCCGCAGGGAGGCTGTCGTGAACCTAGCGTGCTCTGCGCCCGTGGATACTCCCAAGATCGTTGGTCAACGTCCGGGCTGCGTGGGTAGACAATCGTTTTAGTGGACAAACGAAGATGGAGCTAGGAATGGCGTGCCCGAGGAACGGCTTGGAACGGTCTAAGCAAAAGCCTCGAGGACTAAAGAAAAGAGTGGGTGTTGCGCAGCTCGGAAGGGAGGAAAGCGAGGACCGCGTGCAGGGTCCGTAGTAAGTTGTTCGAATGACTGTACCTAACAGACTTCATTCGGAGTAAAGACAGATCCAGACGATGGATGTAACAGGGGAAAAGGAGACGGGTTTGAGTGGCACGAGGTAGGCTAATCACAATCTAGAGATATTAATAAAATGAACCAAATTATCGAGAGTAATGGTACTGTGTACGGGAAGAGATAATAATACTGATCCAAAGGATATGGGTGGAACTGCTCTATACCTCTCAAGAGTCAATGCTAACAATAGCACCCACCTTACTGACAAGTACATAGAACGATGCGAAGACGGCGGCGGGTGATGCCGGCAATGGCTCCTCGGATATGGATAGACATTGATCAATGATCAGAGACCGAATCAGGGGAGGGAGATAGGAGAAGGGGGGGGGGGTGGTAATGTAGAAATGGTACTTTACCGAGAACCATCATCAATCCCCGTTTTCCAGATGGTGAATCCATAAGTTGTGCCGGTCAGCTGTCGCGGATTTGCGGTACGGCCGACTTCAGGGGGAAAGGGTGGGAGTAGGCCAGAGAGACTTCCTCCAACCGAAGTATGGCCGTAGCAGTGCCAATGGGAAGCACTTCTGTAGTGGATCCCATTTCTTGATAACCACCTCCTGCCGCTTGTCAATTGGAGGCTTTTCTCACTCACGCAAAGGCCATTATTATTTCTTTTTTACCCTGTCCGTGACCCAGCCGCACCCCGCTGAACTCATACATGGCTTGTAGCATTCAAAGACTGAATCAAGAAGGTCCAATGTAATGCAATATGGGATATGATACGCCTCCTTGTATTGTAACCCGCACAGTCATCCATGATTATCTGCTTGCCCGCGCAAGTCAGGAACGCGTCGGTGGGGAACACGAGGCTACCAGCCCAGCTGATGTTAGGAATAGCCTGCCCGTCGGACAAATTAGGCTCCTTACCAACAGCCAACTGTGTACATTTGCACGGTGCACACTAGTGGAATATCAGGTATTCATCCTTGAGCTGAACAAACAAAGTAGAGGTCAGGCATTGATCAATCCAAGAAATTCGGGTCAAGGACTGCAAATCGAATGTGGGAGGCTAGGAATTTAGAGATGTGTATTCAAAGCGACCGGAAAGCAGCCGCGAGAGAAAGCAGGCCAGTAGCGAATTGGTCTTCTGGTTCAATGTCTTGTGGTGGTCCGTACTTTTGTCTCTCTCGCCTGATAGGAGGTCGTGTACGGAGTACATGCAGTACTGTGGCAGCGACGATGTATCCACGCCCTCAGGACATAGCGATGCAAAATTCATCTTTACAATGCTGTTTCGCAATTCAATTCTTTAATGGCTATGCGATTCGCAAAAGTCATTGCTTTTGAGCCAAGTGATTGCATCTTGGTCTACTACTTCATATCAGCTAAGTACTGATCTTCCGTGCGAGTGCTCCGCGGAATACACCGTGTGGGCGGCAGATACTCAGACGGTAGGGAGGAGGTTGGGGGAGGAGGTACCCTGGGAAATCCACAGTGGACTTTGGGGGATGCATTCTGGGCTTGGCTGTACCCATCCATCGCCTTGAACTTTATCGGGATAATTATTGGACTAAATCTCGAAGATTTTTTTCTATGATGGTGCACATATTGATGGGTAAAGGCGAATGTACTAAGGTAAGGATCAAATTTATTCAGCCCATCACGGATTCCCGGGAGTACTCCGGAATAATCATCTACCCAGCTGACGGTTCTCGACATTTGGCCCATCGTCAGGGCTATCTAAACGGATCGGGTTCAGAAACAGGTCGCGTCCGCATCAAGAGTGCAGGACACAGCGATGGTGGGCTGAAATATGATCATTTGATAGGAAGGCTGGGCGCAAGATGAGAAGCAGAAGGGGACGCGAGAAATGCAAGGCTCCAATCTCGGAAAGCCTCTCCTCTTCAAGCAAGTGGTGATTGGCATCTGGTCTGGGTCTTCTCATACATACCCCGTGCAAGTGGAACCAGCTAACTGACTGCCGGTGAAGGTGATAATCGCGGTTCATCAGGACCAAGAGACTTCGCATTATTCTTACTGCATTATTTTATCCCCCTGTTCGACTCAATACTCCATTGTCGGTAGACACTGCCGTCTATCTCCGACTCTCTTGTTAGACAATTCCCCTGGCCAGGAAAAGACCATACATACGTGCGAAGAGTCTCGAACAGGATACTCATAGAAACATCAAAAACTGATCATGAGCCAATAGGTCACAAGGTACCTATCATGCAATACAGTATGATCTTTTTTTTTGAAGTGGATCATAGGTCTCGATAAAATAGCTTGTATCGGTCCCCAGCGCTCCGTCAGCAAAGTAATCCTCATCGGGACTGTCTTACGAATTGGCAATGGACTTCAACCTGTGCATCAAATATGGCATCACGGCCCTTGCCCTGATTGATTTGTCCGCACCCGAACCCATATGTTGACCATCAAGGCTGTACGAAAGACATCGGTTAGGATAAGATGACTTGCTTGCGTGAGCTGGAGTCACTCACAGTGCTTTCTACCTTCCATGGCATGAGCGGAATCAAGCCTCCTATCCCTGGTTGTTACTCCGTAAACACCACCATACATGGGGTGAGTTAGTTACTGAGTAATGATACCACCCATCTGGTAAGTTATGTACTGTACTATACGTAATCCCCTTCGCTGTGTCAGACCTTAGTAAGTAACTTACTGTTTCGGATGCTGGCCGATGGCCTTAACGTCAAGCGATGACTGCCCGTCGTCGATCGGGACTTTCCCTAAGAGTGACTAGCCACCAGGATTTAGTACTGTTACCTGATCCACAGTCCGCTCTTGAGGAGTCCGCTGATAGCCAGCCCAGACCAACAGACCAACAAGCAACCCTTCCTCGTCGGTGGTGAAGCTGTGACCATGGACTAGCAGTAGTCTCCCCGGCACGACAATGAATGGGTTTGTGAGGCGTGGAGCGGAACAATGTTTTCCACTTGCTTGAACACTCTACATGAGTCTATACCGACCACCTTCCAACCCTGCAGTCATAATGAGGAACATTCGGGCGTATCGCTCTCGTAAGGAATATGTTGTGAGTTTGAATAAGGTCCCACCTTGACAGCACATTGCAGAGAGAGGGCTGCCCAGTGGTTGAGAGCGGCCCTCAAACCATCGGTTTTTATTGTCCCCCGACGGAAATCCATATGCACATGAAAGGGGCAATCTGCCAGCTCTGGACCATCGATGAGTAGGGTTGCATTGCAACTTCTTTTGCCCTTCTCTCCTTCGCCCCTCCTCTCTCCCTTTGATTGCTTGCGTACTGCGCAATGCGCTTCCCCTATTCTGTAGGGGATAAGTATACTGGTCGGGTTGCCAATGATAGGCGAGGTTGATCTTCTCTCTCGGTTGTGGTACATCCCTGACTCGTACTCTAGGCTTGATAGCTCAAGCTTCATAGACGGTGCTCCGCGATTAGGCAGCATAACCACGGGCAGAGCTTCAAGCTACATGCCTTATTGCTCTAAGCATTAAGCGTGATTTGAAGGGCTCCACGTGCGCAGACTGGGAGTGCTGTAGTTGGCTAGCGGTTGACAGCGGTGTCTCACCAGATTTAAGCGGCCGTCGCCCTGACACCTCCGAGGCGCGATACTACCTGAATCTGGAAGGTGGATAGCACTTCAGCACCTAAGGTGGCATCTTAATGCTCAGTCTTTCAGCCCACATATACCACGTGACCATCTGGGACTCCGTGGGGGGGCAAAGCGCAGGGTCATGTTGACGATAGATTGTAGCAACCATGACAAGAACAAGCAATGTGGTGTTCAGTCTTTTCGAGTGCTACTTCGGAAAACCATGGACTGGATACGCTATTAGTCATTGAATAAAAACAATCAAGCCTGACTGAAGCAGAAGACGAAATATATAGACAGATGCACCTGCCTACATCATATGCACTACGATCCTAGATGTATAGACGAGGCTGGAGAATTGCCCACCTCTCACCCTCCATGCTTGCTGCTCGCAGAATGCAAGATACAACATAGCCACTTGCCGAGATGTTCGGTTCTCAGTTGAGAGATCAAGGACTATCGCAACATAATACCGAACGCAAGTTTATTCAGACTCAAGTTGGCCGTGGGTGACACTCTAGTCTGAAAATAGATATCTTCCCACACGGCTCTGCGGCTCAGTCTCCGAGCCTTGGTGGAGTGGAGCTTAGTTGAAGCCATGGATAGGGTTGTTTGGCGCAAATCAACTGCGTACGCAGTACGATAAGTCTTGACACCGGCCGGATGTTCAGCAAGCGATTCGGGAATCGCCGTCCCATCTCTGGAACCCAGACGTTGGCCCCAGGACGTGGCGGGCTTGCAACTTATCCAATGAGAGCAACATTGAATACTCTATGCCCGTGGTGCTTTCTAGTTAGGACACCGAACCAGTCGGTACGCTAACCAGCAGCTCAAGATTGCTTACTCCGTACTGTACGGACTCAAGCTCGGTTCCACTCCTGCCGCTCCCTTAGGTTACTCACTGACAGGTGAGCCACGGAGGCGCATGAGCTTGGGCTGGAGATTAGATCACGGAGTACCACGTAATGCGCAGTGCGATCAGCAGCGCAATGAATTGATTCGACCCTGTTCCAACCTGACTGTGAGCATCTGGACTCACGGGAGAAAGCAACGCAGTATACCTGCTCCGGATCCGGGCCGGTTCTCGGCTGCCAAGCAATCTTGTTGTGTTTGCGATGGACCAGATCAACAACAACATCAGTCCTGAGTGGGCCACTCGGACGATCAACAAGGCATGGAGGAGAAGCCTTGGGCCAGAGTGAGTAACTCTGTGAGGCATGAGTGGAAAGGGTTAAAAAGTCTCATCCAGAATAAAAGCACCAATAGGATAAATCAAGGCTTCACCCAAGGTAACATGACCGCTGGAGCAAACAACAGTAACAACACCACACAGCATCTACCATACACCGTACGCGGGACATTGATTAAGCCATTCATCCATATGATGAGTGAATGTTCCAAGATAAAGAGATACCTTAACAACACAGTCTTCGGCCTGGGTCCCGCCAAGAAATACTATTGAATTTCTATGACTCGTGAGGGTTTATTTTTCCCTCTGTATGGGAATGGAGTCGATATTCCTTTGCCAGATTGGGATCAATGCAGGCCCATCGTCAGCATGCCGTAATTTCCTCAACTACCTTCTCTAGAAGATGACTTTTTGCCTCTTTCTGCTTATCAGCTTTGCCACCATGGCGAAAGGGTTACATGTTCCATGCATATTCTACGCCTGCTCTAAGAGCAGGTCAGGCAGAAAGAGACGGTCGGACGGACTGCGAGGCATGGGTATTGAGGGCATGGCTGCTGACCAGCGTCTTTCTTATTACGTTAGTCCATAAGACTAACTTACTTCAAGTAAAAATCCGAGCTAGTCCTGTAGCGTCTAGGCTCTCCCAGCGAGAGCGATTTGACACTATCGGCGGATATCCCGACTTCCGCATATTGAACCATCAGGACCGCCTACCAGGACCCGAGCCAAAATCTTTTTTTTTCTTTTCTCTTTCTTCTCCCCGGTTCCCGTGACGTTTTAAGTCTTTCCACCATACATCTAACCAGGTCGGGACAAGCGGGTATTTACCTAAAGCTGCGTTTGCTTCCAGTCTGCTGATTCGCAGTGATTTGGAAAATTGATCCCACTAGCGGTAAATCTAGCGGTATTTGGCCAAAGTCGCCCCACCAGAAGCTCGACCAAGGGTGAATTCAATACCTCCCGTACACGAGTTCCGATACCAGATGATACTTCCTTGTATTGTATGGTATCCCTTAGATACAGTCACGGGTCCCCACTCACACCGAGCTTTAGGCCCCGCTTACATGAACGTACTCCGTACTCCGTACTACTCCTTCCCTCCGGGCTCTCAAGGCTCAAGGATCACACCGAGGTACATTTCATTCCTCATCCATGTTGACGAAGACCTTGGCTTGCAGAAACCTGCATTGCTCGGCTACTTGATATACTTCTTTTAAGTTCTCCATCAGCACTGGCTTGGATCGCTCTTTGCTTGGTCATAAATGCTACCTCTTAAAACGTGTTGTGCCAATAACCACAGCACCACTATTTTCTATCGTCTACAATTACCACCCCAATCACAACGCAACAACAACAATTACAACCAACGCGATTGACACGTTACGGACCTCCCGACTCAGTCCACTTCAGCGCATATGAGGTGGGATTGACTTGACCCACATCTGGGAAAATCCGGAGGATTTGTCATGGTGGATTAATTACGCGATTATCTTACGGTAAGATAATGCCTTCCATCCCTGGACGGATTCTCGCCCACCGCGATAACATGACCTCTTCTCCATTCGATCACATTTTTCTTCTCATAATGGAAACTATCCAGTCGGGACATCTGTTGTCGTGCTTTGTTTGGCGAAAAAACAGCTGCTTTGCTTCAACGAACAACTGACCATACTCTCGAGCCAGCACTCCACTTGGTGTCTCGGATATGATGCTCCACCTTCTCCCCGGGGCCTTCTAAGACAAGCACAGCAATACTGTAGAGGGCAGAACGGACTAAGAATTTCTCGCAATCTCAAATCATGACCGATAGACACCCCCGCAGTTGAGCCTCCCTCCGACCCCGGACGGGCTTGGCCTTGCTCGCTCGCGGATCGGCAAATCTTGGTCCGCTTAGTATCTGGGGACAAGGGCCTCCTCCATCAACAGGGCAGCTGGCGAATTCTGGATGTCGCCATTTTGCCGACCTCGGTAAGCGGTCATCAGCTCGCCAACAGACTGCTGACACTCCTGCTGCATCCGAGATCTTTGCTTGATCGCGGAGTAGGGTCAGTCGACCGGGTGAAGAAACCACGACCACTGGCAAGTGACCTCGCGGGTTTGCCTGAGGTCTCGGGCTGGTAACTTTCTGCTCGGTGACACACTGGTCCTTCTCGGGTCTGGAGAAATTCTAGCTTTGCGAGTAAGATTCGGGTTGCTTTAGCGACAGTCTACCAGAGGCGCTGCCAGCAATATTGACAAGTGAATATTGACAAGTGGAAAATTATGCTCCGTCTAGCTGCAGCTGCATGGTTGTGGTTTCTCCGCACTCCAGACTCATATGCGGGGTTGAGTGCGGTGGTGATGGTTCAGAGCGCAACGCCCCTCGCATATGGTGTGTATAAGAATGCGTAGAGACGATGTTGAGTTGGCTGTGTTGAGTAGCGCATGCAGCCACCTACATTGTGCAAGTACCTTGATCTGATATATAAAGATGCCCGCACTTTGGCAGTATCTGGCCATCGCAGGCATCCGTACGGTATCAGCATTCCCACCCGGATCCCCGCAGAAGAAGGGGTTCGACTGGGACTCAACGAGATACCTGTTGGTGTTTCCCTAGGGACATGCACTGACCCTGGCTGATAACTGAACACCAGGATAGCCTTTGGTGACTCCTACACCTACGTGCAGGGCACTCACGGACATCAGAACTATAGCTTCATTGGGGATCTACAGAACTTTGAATACGACGCTGAGACTCTTCTTGCTGACAAGATTGTTCAAAATCAGGTTTGGATCCTTGTTTCGAGCATATTTCTGTTCAACAACGGTTACATAAATGGTTCTTCCCAACCGCTAACCACGCGTCGTGGACAATGCGTAGACAGCAACGGCCGAAGGGGGGCCCAACTGGGTCGAATACCTGACAGGCTGCGGATTGAAAGAAGGACTCACCTCACCCTTTGACTGCGAGAGGCAGCTCTGGGACTTTGCATTCGCGGGTTCTGACATCTCCGTTGCCTAGTACGTGCTCCAGGCAAGTTGAATATATGGAGACTCGATTTCGCTCCGCGTGGCCCAGGACTGACCTCTCATCGCCCCCGACAGCACTCCCCTCCACCACAACTACACCGTCTCCCTCGTCAACCAGGTCACCCAGTTTACCACTTACGGCCAGCCCGTCCTCTCCCAGCACATCTCCGCGCCGCAGACCCTGGTTGCCATTTGGATCGGCATCAACGACATCGGCGACAGCGCCAAGTACGCCGTCGACTTCCCTGCGTTCTACGACACGCTCCTCACGACCCTCTTCGCCTCCGTGCAGGAGATCTACGGTCAGGGCTACCGCTCCTACCTCTTCGTCAACCTCCCGCCCCTCGACCGCACTCCAGGCAACCAGGCTACGAGCCAACCCTACCCCAACGCCACGCAGATCGCCTGGTACAATGACGCGCTGGCCCAGCACGCCGCCGCCTTCCACCGTAACCACACGGACACGAACGTGCACCTGTTCGATGCGCATAGCGTCCTAAGTGAGATCATGGACCACCCGGCGAAGTACGGAATCGTCAACACGACTAACTTCTGCGCGGGATACGACCAGCCCGACATCGCGTGGAACTACCGGTCGTACAGCTGTCCGACGCCGTTGGAGGAGTACTTCTGGTTCAACTCCGGGCATTTGACAAGCCATGTACACAAGATCCTGGCAGGGGTGCTGAAGGGGGAATTGAAGAAGTGGTCGACATGAGGGTGATGGTGGTGGATGGGAGCCCAGGTCTGCTCGTGGTCTGGTTTAGTGAATGTATGCTGGCGGCTCCGGTTCATGTTTCCCTATATGCTAGTGGTGGGATGTCGTAGCGAAGGGTAAATGGTTTCTCGAGGTATGAATCCAGTGCGCGGTACGCTTAGATGCCTGTGTCTGATACCTCTGTGTACCGCTGACTTGTGACGCCGCTCATATAGACCACAAGAAGAAAATTACCAGAGCACATAGCCAGCGCAAATCTAGCTCCTCTCCTCTTGGTATTAGTTGGCATGTTCTTCCATGGATCCGACACTATGCATCAATATCTTTAGATAGTATGTTTTAGTACAAACCCGCCCCTTCGCTATGATGCATCTGGGGCCCAGCTCGATAGGTATATACACCCGTGGGACAGACAACACAGCCAGAATAAAACCACCCAACTCCCGAATAACAAAACCAAAAAAACAGAAATTGCGCCCTTCCCTTTCGAAGACCTCAAACCCAAACGCAATCAGCACCGTAAACACACACGCCAACCACAACCCCGTCCAATCAAGATAGACACACCCCAGCCATCAGATTAGATAAAAAACCAACCAACCAAAGAAATCTCACCGTGTACTAGAAAGTGCGCGTACGAGAATGACCTCAGAATGATCTCTGATCCTACTCCGCATACATACAGTACTTCCCCTAACCAAAACTTCCTTCACTTTAACCTCCTATCGTTTCGAACCCCACCCCTCTACAACTCTATTGTCACTTATTTAGCTACATAGACCTAAACACAAGCTAGTTTTCCAACAATATCCGATGTGGTGTAATGGCTAACATCGCTGTCTCTCACACAGCAGCTCGGGGTTCGATTCCCCGCATCGGAGGCATTTGTTTTGTTTTGTTTTGTTGTTTTTGCTGGGAATCAATTAGTAGAAACCCCGACCGAGCTGCTGTGTGAGGGACCAAAAAAAAAGCAAACCAGAAATATACCAAGAAGCGCACCTAGTTTACTACTGATAATATATCACTTAACTGATTCAAGATTGAGTCTTCAAATTCACTCTACTCTGCTACTAATTATAACTTGCTATTCCAAACGGACCCAACCTGTTCGACTTCCCCTGCATCAATCCCAAACCATCAAACTATAAACGCCTGACTAGAAGCCGCAAAATACAAGCAAGAACTAATGTAGTTAGTTACTATGCATCATAACTACTGTCTGTCACTCACAACATGGCAACGGGGTTCAATTCTTCCCGCTCAGCATTCATTCTTTCTTATCATTTGGTTCTGCTCGGTTTTCTCTTCTCCTGGGAGGGATAATTACATGCTAACCGATCATGTAGACCAATATATGTGGAGTAAGCGTATCGTGGTCCATGTACGGAGTAGTGTCATCGCAGCAGAGATTGTTGGTTAGAATCACAATTAGTTAAATCATATGACAACAATGTAATCCCCCACGAGGCGACCTCCTTCGCATTAGCTTCATTCCTGGTTTCCGTCCTAGCATCACAGATGCATTAGGCGTTTGCAGCCGCTGCAGCTCCCGCTACTGCAGCGAACAGTCTACCCCGGGTACATAAAACCTCGTATTTCTGCAGACACTAATGCCGGCAGCCCCGTGGTACCGAACGGCGCATGCATATATGGGCTGTTTTCTTACACTCGAAACAAATCGACGAATTTATCCTCATATGAGGGTTGTCATTTCATGATTACACCAGAAGTATATTCCAGTTATCAGTATGCAAAAGATATAGTTACACACTATCTAAACCAGCCGCTGCATGACAAGCCAGTAACATAACTTTTGTGATAAAACACAGCATCAAACAAAGATTAACGCATACCCACAAAGGGGGTGTAATCGACGACCTCGGATCCAAGTGAACCAAAGCGTCACCTATATGGTTTAAAAACGTAACGTAAAAGTCTATCGTGATATCGACGAACGCCGCCCGTACCGAGTTACGAAGGGAAAACAAGACCGAATTATCGTGCGCACGCAAAGACGGAAGGGAAAGCAGGTCTACCAGTGTGAAAAAGGGATACAAGCTCAGCGACTGAACTGGGCATCAGGAACAATTTACCAGCGACGGTTGCCGCCGAGGGGAGCAGCGTTGGACGCGGTGTAGTTACCACCACGGCCACGGCCACGGCCACCCCAGCGACCGTGGCCACCGTGGTGACCGCCGCCGCCGCCGCTGTAGCGAACCATCTCAGCAAGACGGGGATCAATCTGCTGCTTAGCCTCAGTAAGAATGGTGACCAAGTCACGAGCCTGCTTAGAGTCTGGAGGAAACGAGTCAGCGCGAGTACACGACCAAGTAGGCACAGATCCAACTTACTTTCAGTGGTAAAGAAGGTGATGGCGGTTCCCTTGTTACCGGCACGACCAGTACGACCAATGCGGTGAACGTAGTCCTCCGAGTTGTTGGGGTAGTCATAGTTCAGCACATGGGTGATGTCGCGAACATCTTCAAGAAAACATGGAACGTTAGCAAACAGAGCATTAGTTAAGCGAGCAACGTGGCCGAGGAGGAGCCCATTCTCAGTCGTGTGAGACTTGATGCATCACTCTCTCTCTCTTTCGGGACTTTCATCGAAGATCCGTTATGGACGTGTCCAAGGGGGTGGCAAAATTGCGGTCCTAGAGCAACCTTGGAATGCAGCGTTCAGTAGGTCGGTAGAGGATCAACCCCATCTCTCTACCAACCGGATTCGAGTTCACAAGTTGTAGACGGGTGAATCAAAACAGAGATACTAGTAACTTCTGCTACACTGCACTGTGAGTCCAAGGTTCTCCTGGCTTGAGAACCATTCAGGAGACCGACATAGCCTGGACGAGTCATATACACACCAACTCGGGGTGGAAGAGAGTCGAGCACCGTGCCATTTATCACACAACCTCAATCGGGTGGTGCCCTAGAGGCGACAATGGGGGGGGGAGGGGAGGGGGAAGGGGGGAGTTTGCAATATCATCATACCAATACCACGGGAAGCCACATCGGTAGCCACCATGATCGGGCTCTTGCCCGTCTTGAATTCATTCAAAACCCAATCTCTTTCTTGCTGTTGCTTGTCACCGTGAATCGCTGTAAACAAAGATGTTAGCGAAATGGAACCAAATCAAAGATAAGGGTAGGGAAGCGTACAAAGGGCGGGCCATCCGTCCTGGCGAAGGAAGCGGGTGATCTCATCAGCGATACGCTTGGTACCAGTGAAGATGAGACACTTGTTGCCACGGCTCTCCATGATCTTCTCAAGGTGCTTGATCATGCGATCACGCTTCTCAAACTCGGAAACGACCTCGACGATCTGAGTGATACGGTGGTTGGCAGAGAGGTCCATGGAACCGATGTTGACCTGGATATAGTCGTTGAGGAAATCAGACGCAAGCTGGCGGACCTCCTTGGGCCAGGTGGCGGACCACATGCAGGTCTGACGATCGGGGCGGATCTGAGAGATGATCTTGCGGATCTGAGGCTCGAAACCCATGTCCAGCATGCGATCCGCCTCGTCCAGAACGAGATAGGTGACACGACGAAGGTTGGTGCGACCAGCCTCGAGCATATCAATCAGACGACCAGGAGTGGCAATGCAGACCTCGACACCACGGCTAAGATCGCGAATCTGAGGGCCCTTGGGCACACCACCGTAGACGCAGGTGTTGCGGATACGGGAAGACTTGCCAAACTTGGAGATTTCGGCCTGGATCTGAACAGCCAATTCACGGGTAGGCGCGAGAATGAGAACAATGGGTCCGTCGCCGGGGGCGAGCAGAGGCTGAGCGTTGATGTGAACGATAGCAGGCAGACAGTAGGTAAGAGTCTTTCCGGAACCAGTCTCGGCGATACCGACGACATCACGACCAGAGAGAGCCATGGGCCAACCCTGGGACTGAATGGCAGTGGGACGGTCGAAGCCCTGAGCCTTGACTTCGCTCAGGACGTACTGAGGGAAACCGGCCTCGTCGAAGGTCTCAACGGGACGGGGCACGTTCTTGCCCTGAACGGCCATCTCCTTGCTCTTGCGGAACTCGTCGACGTCGCGCTGGGAACGAGCAGCGACATCGGGGTGCTCCTTGTAAAAGGACTTCTCGAACTTAGGGAGGGCATCCATGTCTGAAATGTTAGGATTAGATTAGTGACTGCGAGAGAGAAAGACCAAAAGATGAGTCTCAAACTTACCCCATTCCTGCTTCTTCAGGCCAGCGCCGAGGTTGGACATTCTGTCACCGCCAGCAGCGCCTCCACGGCCACCGCCATAGCCGCCACCGCCGCCATAACCACCACCGTAACCACCTCCACCGTAGCCACCACTACCACCACCGCTGTAGCCACCGCCGTTGCCGTAACCACCACCGCCGCCGCGGGAGCTGCAGACATGTTAACGACCATTACAGGATGATTTGAAGGGGATATTCAAAGGTATTTTCATTGACATACCGGTAAGAATCACGCTGGTAGCCGCCGCCACCGCCGCCGTTGTAGGAAGACATGATGAGCTTTTGTTGTTTTTGGATGTGGTTTGATAGAAAGTCGAAGAGTGAAGGCCACAAAAGGAAGCCGAACAGAAAAGTGACGGAGAAAAGAGAGAAAACGACTGAGAATAAGATCAGACGATACAACAACCCTCTAGAAGAGTAGAGGGATGGATGAGCAAGAAAAAGAGACAAGGAGTAGTGAGGTAAGAGAGAGAGAACAAGAGGGAGGGAGATAAAGAGGAGTGATGTAGGATGGTAAAAAGAAGAATTAAAGGATGGGAAGCAGGAGGAGGGAAGGAGGAAGAAGAAAAGAATAAAAGGGAAGGGCGAAGGCGAAAGGCGGGAACTTTTGAATGGGAAGAAAAACTTCGGCGGGCTCATCATTAGTTGGAGGCAAACACCGCCTGATCGGGCATAGCGTGGCTGGGTGCCGCCCCATTGGTTCCAACGCTCCCTCCGAGTACTTTTAGAGTCTTTTAGTGACTTGCAATCTATTCAATTTTTATCTGTGAAACAAGCCCTCTTTGTTGGTATTTTTCTGTATCTTCTTGTACTTTTTCTCTAGACAATGAATCTCAATAAATAGCAATTGCATCTCCGTATAGCTGCATTCAATCTCGTTCGTATACCTACTGTACCATCTGGATTCAAAATATCCATGTACTTTCTACTGGCAGTACTCATACAACACACCCTTCACCCGTGCCAGAAACCAAACAATGGCTATCAAGATTCGCCACCACCCAGACCCATGTCCCAGAATCTGATCTCCAACTCCGTCGCCCGCACGAAAATCTTAATCAATTCCTCCATCCGACTGGGCGAGACGTCTCGCATATGCTTTTCAAGCAATTCTAGAATTGTCAGTGTTAGCCAGCACAGGTCCCCACCCCCATCTTTCGCCTCCTGCAGGGACGAATAGTTCTTGCTTACCGGATCCCAGACGCACTGCCTCGGTGTAGTCGTCAGCGACGTAATTCTCAACCCACTTCCAGTAGCGGTTGCCCTCCCGCACCGACTCTTTGTCTGAGTAGAGTCGCTGCGCGATAGCCCCGTAACCGATTAAGCAAGGCGCAAGAGCCATCTGTAGCGCAAGCCAGTCTTCTGACTGGCCGACATCGAGAATATACCGGCTGTATGCCGTGCACGCTGCCCGTTTGGTAATATTAGATGTTGTTTAACTACCCCGAGCAAGTGGGAAAGAGGTTTGCGAACGGAACACGCACCGATAGTCTCCGGAGTCTTCTCCATCTCCTCTTTGGTCAACCCGAAGGAGGCACAGTAATCCAAGTGTAACGCTGTTTCGCGCTGGATATGTAGGACGATTTGTGCTGACTGTTCGCGTGGACTGGTCAGTATCACATTGCTTCTCAACCAGCTGATAAAATCCCCCCCTTCCCGGCCCCTTGAGCACGGGAGCGCGGGTGGTGCTGAGACATACCGCGGCAATAGATTCCATGCTCCCTGCCTTGTACGCAGCAAGAGCATTGCTCCGCGCAAATTGAATCTGGTCCGGCTCGTCAGCACTGGACATGATTAAGGACAAAAGACCCCATCTGCCATACCAAGTAAAGATAGTCTTGGACAAGGTATGCTTTGAACCTCTCCACCGGCAGTGTACCATCGCCCAGCTGCCGGACGAACTCATGCTGTGTAAACTTACTCCAGACCCCCTCCACGTCGGGACGATCCAGAGCATACTCGATGAAGCGACCACTGTGTAACTCGTCAACTCCACATGCCCCAATTCCCGCGCCAGGAACGAACAAAGTTGACTTACGGAGCAAACGGCAGGCTATGCAACGAATGGAAGTGGTTGATCGGCCCACTGCCCTTCCCAATGTCAAAGCTGGTCTTGATACCTGCCTCGACGAACCGAACAGCGCTCCGGACCGCCCGCTTCATACTCTGGCCGAGAGCCAAGTTGGCTGCGATAGCCGAGGCAAGGGAACAGCCCGTGCCATGCGTGTTCTTTGAGATAAGGAAGTCGGTCTCGAACAGCGTGACCTCCTCACCGTCATATAGAACATCGACGACGATGCACGCATCGTCTTGATTCTGCGGAATTTTGTGATCTCGGGTGAGGGGCAGATGACCGCCCTTGAGCAGGACGCCTTTTGAGCCCAAGTAACAGATCTGTCTAGCGAGCTGTACCATCCCAGGGAGGTCAGTCGGCTCGGAGGCATTGACTCCGGAGTCCTTCAGAAGTAGCAGAGCCTCCGGGATGTTCGGGGTAAGAATAGTGGTCAGGGGTAGCAACTTAGATCGCAAGACCTGTACGGCGGCTTCGGGGAGCAATTGCGATCCACTTGTTGACACCATAACCTGGAATCGGAATATCAGACCCTGACTCATCTACTGCATGGTGGAAGAATTGGAGACAAGTACCGGGTCTAGCACCACCGTAGGAATTTGATGCGTGACCAGAGCTTCCGCAATAGCCTCAATGGTCTCCGCAGAGGAGAGCATTCCTTTCGCAAGTCAGCTCATAGACGACCTAGCAGCAGTTGCGAGATCTTGAAAGAGATCGGGCCGGACGCAAACGGTGAGGAGAGGAGTCCAGAGCAACGAACCCAATTTGACAACATCTGCACCGACATCTTCAAGGCCAGCATTGATCTGCTTCTTGACAAACTCAGCAGGAACAATGAAGATATCTTGCACGCCCAGTGTGTTTTGGGCAGTGAGACCGGTGGCTGCGGTCAGTGCGTAGACGCCATGAGCAGCCAGAACTCTCTGATCAGCTTCTAGACCCCTGGTGTCAAAAGGCATTGCATTAGTTCACCAGGCAGTGGAGGGGAAGCGGTAATGATTTGACGTACGCGCCCCCGGAGCTGTCCGACCCCGCAATGACCAGGACTTTCTTGACCGACATGATGACAGGCGAGTATCTCAGATCGAGATCAAGTTATCCCGAACGACAGGAAGGTCTGGTGACGGTGCAGATGTTTACCCACTACCGGACGGGTCAAAATGGATGGCGGGAGTCACCGTTTGGGGACCGGAGAGGTGCGGGGCCCGGCTTTTAGTGATAAGATAAAAAAAAATCACTGCCCCAAGCGAATCTCTCACTACACACGGTGTAAGTTAATGTACCTATACACGTTACTCACTTCGCATTACGAGGAATGAAAACCTATAGATGAATGATTGAATCCATGCCTACCCACTTCATGCCGTCGTTCCAACGATGGTAATGCCCGCTTTCCACATAATAGAAAAATGTTGCTGATATGTACAAATGTGAAAGATCTATTGGAACCCCCCCCCATCATGGCAGCATAAAACGGAACAGACTATCCATCTCGACCCATTGTCGTCCGCATTTCCTCAAATATGCGTCCACGACCCCCTTGATGGTTGCGAATCGGGTACGGTTGAATTCCACCAACGCGGCTACACTGTCTTTCTTCTCTCCACTGCCATCTTTCTCAGCCGCGCGCCGGGCCTTCTCCACATCCCACAGTCCGGCAAAGTAAAGCAACTGGTTGTACATCTGCTTCTCAGTGTACTCATAAGACATGCGACCAAGACAGCCCTCAGCATGGCCGCGTGGGCCAAGACAGCGGTGTCCGTACACGCTGATCTGACGGGTGCGGTTACCGCAGGCTGAATCGTCGCAGATGAGCCAGCCCTCGTAGTACTTGGACGTCTGCGCCCGGATTTGCGTTTCCAGTTGCGCAACAATAGTCAAAACCGAGAAAGTTTTTCGGCAGGCTTGGTTGGGACAAATCACACCATTGGCGGTGCACATATGCGTAGACCCGACCAAACCTTCGAATACCGTTTTCTCTTTGCAGGACCGACAGGTGAGAGTGAGCCGTGCTGCACTCTCGAATCGGACAGAATCGGGGATTTGCGACTCCAGCGGGAAGATGTCGGCGTTTTGCTGATTACTTGCACTAGATGTATTGATTTGGTACTTGCGCACATCGAGACCCAAGCACTCCGCCAGCCGAACAGCATCAGTGCCAGGGATGGGAGCACAAAGACGCTCGATCGGGGGGAATATCTGTTTCAGCAGGTAGAACTCGATGTCGGGCTTGAGCTCCGAGTCAGGCTTCATCACATCTTGCAGCGTATATGAACGCTTGGCTGGCGGCAGGGATGCAGTCTCCGAGTCCCCACTAGTCACAATGTACGAGATAACGTCATTGGGACGAACCGTCTTTCCTCGCGCAAGCTCACGCAAAGCAACCTGTACTGGGGGCATCGTCTCTTTGTTGGGATATTCTTCGGGTCGCTTGGAGAGTTTCTGAGAAGCGCGTCAGCATGCTATGGTCCTAATCTCTTTTTTTTTCTCAAGCTGATGGAGCATACCGTGTAAATAACGTATTTTTGCACCGGGACAGTGAATTCTCGCATCTTGCTTGCAAGCTCGCGCAGGTAGTCGTGTATGCGATTGAGAACGAGTTCTTGATCCTCGCCCGAGAGAACCTCATTCAACAGTTTCTGAGAAACCTCCTTCGACAGCGAGCAGTACTCACGCCTCTTCATGTCAAGACCCTTGACTTCCAGCTTGTCGATGTACTTGCCATCTACTTCTGTGATATTGACGGCAGCGTACTTCTTCTTGGCATGCAGCAGGAGACGACGGAAGATGTTATCGATGTCAATCTCCAAAAGTCGGTAACGCTCATTGACAGACTTTTTGAAGTCCTCACCGACCTTGATGGCATCACTGATAGTGTCCATATTCGTGTTAATCATGACGGAGTCAGTATCACCATAAATGACTCGAAGCTGCTTCGACTCTGCGAGCTCCTTGGTGCTTCTGAGAATTTCACGTCCTTTGAACGTGGTAAGCATGGCCAAGGGACGAGCATAAAAGCGACTTTGCGTATAACCCAGACAGCCGTACATGGAGTTGGCCGTCAGCTTGAAGGCCAGTTGCTTGGTATCCCACAAAGCTAGCTGCTCAGGCGTCGCGCGTTTGTCTTTCATCAACTTCTTCACCTCACGTCGACGACCAACCAAGGTTGCGATGAGACGAGGCAGGATACCCTGCTCTTGCTCGGACGATGGAACCTCGGGCACTTTTTCTTCCTTGTCGTTCTCAGCCTAAATAACTATCAGTGGATGTTTGCATTTTCGAGAACCATTATAAGATACTCACGGTTGCCGTCCGTTCCACTGTTGTGAAGCAGATGTTGTATTCCTGGATGATACTAGGGTACAGACTGTTGAAGTCCATGACCAGGACAAAGCGGTCGTAGAGGCCCTTCTCGGGCTCAAAGACGAGACCACCCTTGTACTTGTCCTTCTTCTTCTTGTCCGCCGAGTCATCTTCGTCACCTTCCTGAAGTTTCTCTTCCGCTTTTTGTAGCCTGGAAGAGTACTTATCGGGACAGATGTACTTGTTGCGGTGGAATTCGTGGAGCAAAATATATTCATTCCGCTCGGCGCGAGTACCACTGAGTGTCCTTGCCCAGGAGTTACCCGCGATATTGGTAAGCACCTTGGTCAGAGGCAACATCTGCAGTTTCAAGACAAGGGCAGCGATGAAATAGGTGTCCGCGTCACAGTGATTCACAAAATTCATGAGACCATCTTTGGTCCCGGCCCAAGATTTCAAAGCTGCTTCGGTGTCAAGTTCTTGCCGCGTGTTGCCCTGTCCTAAGTAGAGCTCACACATCTCCGTCAAGCTCCAAGATTGACATTTCATCATCAGAGACTACTCAACGATCAGCACCAACCCTTACGCAGTCAGATCGTGGTAACCTACCTTGCCCATGTCATTAGCCACGTCGCACATCAATCGTCCTGCGATCAGATGCCGCTCAGCAAAGAATCCTCCTCCCCGGTTGAAGTTTTTAGGCCAGTCTCCACGCTTCAGTCGCCCCAGACGATGCCATCCGGGCGTTTTCTTCTCCTTGAGTCGACTGAGTAGGATGCTGAGGTCAACCTCCTGAAGCTGGTGCCCCATGAGGACATCGGGATCCATCTTTTCGAAAAGAGCCAGGAATTTACTGAGCAGGAACTGCTCACTTCTTTCTAGCATGAAAGTACCTCGTTGGTTCCGAGTTTCGGCTTCGAAGTGCATGGGATAAGATGTGCCTACTGGTCGCATGACCGTGAAAGTCTTGCAAGGCAGTTTCTCCGGAGGTGTAGTGTCCGTGAGAGAGACATTCTCGTACACTCTGGCGCTCGCCACCAAGATCTCCTGCTTGTTCTCTTTGACGTTAAGTTGCGTCCGGAAGGACAGACTCATCAAGGTAAGAGGAGGTGCGTCCAGATTTTCCGAATCGGGCACTGGGGAGATGAGTGCCGGCTTTGATACTTGACATTCAAATTTGCACCAAGAGGCGTTGTTGACAGCAGAGAAATCAGCTTCCTCGATCCTGAGCCAACAAGGACCCATAATGTTCTTCCAGAGCACAAACTGTTCGAACAAAGCCGTGTTGGTACCGAAGACATGGGAGAATGTCTCCCCCTTGGTGTCCATGGGCAACCCGGGCTTATCATAAGGGTAGAGAAGCTTCAGATACTCCGTTTCCTTGGGAATCCCGGGTACCTCGAATGCATATTTGCGCGTGCACGGTTTGATTTTGTGCATGCCCACCTTTAACCTCGACATCATCTCGTCTACTTCGCGATAGACGTCTTCCATATCCACCTCTTCGTCGGTCTCACGTCCATGCTTGTGACGGGTTTCTCGAGGGAGGAAGTAGAGTTTCCGGAGAATGTTGTCGACTTTGACGAATGCACTGGCGTAAGAGCCCGTCTGTCGGTTCTTGACCTTTCCAAACAAGCAAAGACTCCCATTTACCTCGGTGAAATCCATCCAGAACATGCGGAAGCTTCCATCCTCCTCAACCACGTCCTGTGGACGTAGCTTGCCGAAGGTGCGCATTTCGGATTGGGCGGGGCTGCTGAGAACGTTCAGCTTGCTTCGAACGTCGTTCCAAGACGCATCGACCTCCGGGAGAGCCTTGGCAGGGGAAGAGCTGGCGATTGAGGGATACGACTCCTTCTTGAGCTTCGGCACAGGTCGGCTGCCTGTCATGTTGATACTTGCTGCCTTGGCTTCGTTCTGCCCGGTAGCTTGTGCCACCTCCATCAAATCGGTGTCGTCCTCATCGGACTCTTCCACCTTCACTGGTACAGTCGTTGTCTTTCTCTCGATGGCCTTGCTAATAGGCGACGAAGGCATCGGGTCACTCATGGGGAAGTCCTCATCCATGCTGGGAAGCGGGCCATCATCGTCCTCGTCGAGAATGCTCTCCGCCTGGTCCTTGACTGGGGATACTGGGTCGCTATTTTCATCCCTCTTAATCCGAACATTCTTTCGCGTTAGATCCGACAGCGGAGGGGAAAGGATGCGGACTTTGCGTCGAGTCTCGGACTTGACAATGTTTCGGGTCGGTAGGCGCTGTGGAACGACATTGGTATCGACCTCTCCAAGGAGGTCGGCCATGAACGCATCATCCTCTGCGGTGGCTACTGGCTAGAACCACCCCAACCCCGGAAAGGTCAGCAAAACTCCGTTCCAAGCCACTCGTCCGCGCAAAGAATGAACAAGCAAGAAAAGTCTCACCTTAGGCTTCGGCGCAGACGGCACAGCCCCGCTGTTAAAGTATTTCGAGATCCCGTTGGTGATTTTCTCCTTCCTCTGCTTCTCTTCCTCCCGTTTGCGCTTGGCTGCCTTGCTCCGGGCGGGTAACTCATCGTCCTCGCTCTCGCTGTCGTAGTCGGCGCCGCCGCGCTCGTTCCAGACCTCGCGACCGTCGTCCGCGTAGCCCTCACCGTTGTCGTCGACCACGAAGTCGTCCTGGTCGAGTCGGTTGCGGATAATCTTCTTGTAGCCTTCGTCGTCGACCTCTTCGTAGACGTCGCCCTGTTCCTCCACCTCATAGGTGGACAGGCGTTTCTTTCCGGCGGCTCGGAGAGCGCGCAGCTCGGCCAACTTGGCACGGGCAGCAGACATGGCGAGGCCCCCGACTGTCCTTGAATTTCACTTATGAAGACGCAGAGTCCATCAAATGGCTGTTGATTCCCTAATGTTCAACCCGAAATAAGACCTCGTGACTGCAATGGAGGGTTTCAAAAAATAGTGGGTTTGAAGAAGGGGGGCTGCGTGGTGGGTGCCAGTGATGCTGCTGTTGCTCCAGAAGGCGCGGAGGCGGAGGAAGCCAAACGCGTGCGGAACGCGGTTACGACGCGCAACCCGCCAATCCCGTCAAAGGTCAAGTAAAGTGGTTTCGTTGCCTTTTGCGGTAAGCGAACATCGGGACGGGATCGGACAGGACAGGACAGACTAACCTGTCACTTCGACACTATCCACCAAATTGATACATTTACAGATACAATTTTTTTTTCCCAATTTGAGATCTATTCAATGTTCCTTTTATGACATGATGCTACCCTAAGTTTAGTCGGTAAAAGACTACATTTTCTGCTCCAATAACACGACTGAAGCTACCAACATCACCAATAAACCCCATCCTCGGGCACACTCGAGTCACTATCATCCACTGCCGTGTGTTAGCACTATCTGACCCAAGCAAAGTACCAATGATGCTTACATGGTACAATTCCATAATCGAATGATCCATCTACGCTCGCCTTGAGGGTTTCACTGATTAGGAGTTGAGCCTCTTCAGTGAGAGTGCTATCGACCGCATTCAGGATCGAGAGGCTGAAGCCCGTGTTGCCCGGGCCCAGATGTGAGATGAAGTCAAAAATCCCATCGGCTGTAAATTTACTGAAGGCGGGGATTACAAGGGCTCGAAGCTCCCTGAGGTGATAGAAGGCCTGTAATACGGTATCGTCGAAGAAATCACCGCTGATCCATAGGCATTCGAGATGCGGGAGCGATGCGGTCAACGTTATGACATGCTCTTGGGCAAAGCCATCCGAGATGTCCTTGAGATCCAAGTCACGTAGCTCATGCAGCTGACCTAATGCTTGTACAAGTATCTCGATGTCCTCGGGGACAAAAGAGGGGTCACCGCTCAGACAGAGACTGCGCAAACTCTGCTGGCGGCCAAGGGCTTCATGGAAGGCATCGCTGCCAGACATATCATACTTGGCTAAGGAAAGATTAGTCAATGTGAGTCCTTCCTTGGACAACGTCTGCGACAACAGGAAGGGGTCGTCGACAAATCTCCGCAAGTCCAGCTGCCGCAAAGACCTACAATTGCCGATCCACTCGGCGACTTGCGAGACGATTGCATAAAAGCTCTCATTCCGCGGGCTTGGGACCGAATCCACTAAAGCCAGAGCTCTCAATGATGGAAGTGGCTTTAAAGAAGGCAGTTCAGCGATGGCTTTGATCGTTAGACTCGTTAACTTGAGTTCTGATAACGATTGCAATTGTGAACCCAGAGCCGCGACCGAGCGAGGTCCCAATTGACTCAGGCTGATTAGGTCGAAGCATTCTAATGTATCTGGGCTTAGCTCTTTGAGAAACTCTTCAGATTCTGCTTCTGCGGTGATGGGTGGACGGTCTCTCCTGCACCCTCGTCAGTCTGGCATGCATCGAGTCTGCACAAGCAGTCGAATCATACCAAGAATAGATCGTGAGCTGCTTGAACTTCGGACAATTCTCGCGAAGCTGGGCACCGGTGTGTTGACTTAGAGCTGCGCCGGACCATACTGTCAATGATTGTAGCAAGGGCAACCCTGCAACCCATTCAGATAACGTTTCCGGAGGGACTATTGGAGCATGATAAGCAGAAGACATAAGTTGAAGATGCACATGCAATGGGTTGAGGACACAATTGAGTCAGCTTACCATGGAGTGACATCCCTCGTATAGAAGTAGCCTTCTTGACGATAGCTTTTCGGTGTTAGCTCTAAACTTCAGTAGTCCGAATGACACCACCGAGGGTGCAAGGAAGAGCCCGCGGCGATGCCATTTGCTTAGGATCACGAAGAGTCAGACCAACCGGAACCAATCCTGAGCTTGACCAAATCGGCGCTGGGGTCAGGGCCCTTGGCTGACGAACGCAGCCGCTTGTTCCCTTTGGCCTCATAGTCGGAAGAAACAGTGTCCAAGAGTTCTGACGAAAAGAAGTCCCTTAGATCCGCCAGTCAATATCGGATTCGGGCGCACTTCTAGCTCATAGATGATGGTGCATGCTTACTCTCGTATCTGCCCACTAAACTTCGGATCTTTTAGCAGATCCCCGAGATCATCCAGATCTAGATAGCGGAGATAACTGCAATAAGGCAGGTAGGTGTGACCCAGAGAGGACAGAGCAAGGGAACGCCACAATAGAGCCCACTTATGGACTGCAGGATCTACCATGCGCTTCAGAGATGCATTGAATGGAGGCCGTTTGAGAGGGTTGAAGAATTGCTCATCCTCGGTTCCCCCGCCCCGTACGGGTGATGCATGACACACTCTGCAGGATGACCATCAATACCAACACTGCTGTGAGGAAGGACAAAGTCCCAATGTGAGAGAGGTTTAGAAGTACTTATATAGCACAGGTATCGAGTGAGCTGCAAGATGTCTCGACGAAAGCGCGCATTGAAACAAGCTGTGGTGGTCTCGCTCGTCGCCCAGGATATCCAGGATCATACAGAGGACGTCATCGGCCAAGACGAAACTCATTATCGCGACACGGCGCTCTCGACACGGTCAGATGCACCGCAATCCAGCCAGAGGGGGTTGCTACCTGCGTCTAAAATCTTGCTAAAGGTAGTTAGTTTAGTTTCGAAAACTCCTGTGGCAAATGTACTTTGTCAAGGTTTCCTTGCTGCAGGCAACAACTACAGTAGGACGCCACGGCCTCAGCTGAGAGTATCTGCTTATGTAATCTCCCACCATGTTCGCGGTCGACGTGCCGCTGGTTCGTAACAGAGAATCCAAAAGAGATACCAACAAGTATACGTGGCACTCTGATTAGCTGCTTGCTCAGAGACCTTAAAGGTGACAAAGAAAGGATAGGGATCTAGCATCAGGACAATCAGACTTGCTTTACATCTCCAGTGGGGCACGTCTATGGCGTCGCTATCGTTCTCCCTCTCCCCCGAGGCGATATACCAATTACACGATGCTCTGATGTGTCTGGGCAGATTCGGCGATAGTGTATCATTTGAAGCCCAATTTGATCTCGTATGTTGCTAAAGCTAGACAAATGACAAAAGTACCTGACGAACGACTCCAGCTTCGTTTGAGCGTTCTGAACGTCACCAAGACAGCCTACGCCGCTTTCGCGTTTGACGCCGACAAGTTCTTCGAATCTTACTCATTCGGGGTGAACAGAAACCATCTGTCTCCAGGGGTCGAGACTCACAAGTTCTGCTGCCAGATCTTGATCAAAGTGGGTGTTTGCCGGATTCGAATCTCAGCCGCCATAGATGTCGTGCAGCAGCTAACAGCGAAGCAGGCGCTTGTCTCCGTCTTCAAAGGAAGGGTAAGCGGGCGCAACAAGGACACATCGGTCGAGCGCTGTGAGGTCGAGCTGCAGGACGATCCCGATGAGACAGAGTGCCGTCTCATCATCAGGCTGATCTGTGGACTGGGTAATGAATCCTGCGTCGCACGCATATTTGATTCCTCGCACTGTGATACTGACGGGGACTCAGGTGTCATCAAACTGTACAGACTCTCATACGAACCTGTTCTGGTGCAACATGCAACATTCGACCGGTCTAGAGCGACGAACGAATGGAGCATTGAGCCCAGGTTTCTGAAAGAAGTCACAGATCACTTCGTCCCGTCTGCCGAACAGCTGGACATTTACTCGGAGCACGGCAAGACCGTCTTTACTAGCTTCACTACCAAGATTGTCGAGGGAAAAGGTAGAGGTCATCTCCTGATCTACTACTCATTGATGTCTATGCTCACGTCCTCTCCCCTATCCAGAGATCCTGCGGCAACCGGTGCACACCTCGGTAGCCATCGACAAACGGGACTTTGAGTATTATCTGGCCGAGGACAATCTTCACATCGCGATCAACTTAAGGGACTTCAAGGCTGTCCTTGCGCATGCTGATCTTGTCCACGCCAGACTTACCGCCCGATACACCACCCCATGTCGCCCGCTGCAGTTTGCATACGGGCTCGAGGGCGTGAGCTCCGAATTTACCGTGATGACGAGAGGTGCAGCAGTTGAGGATGATGGTGTGAGCTCGTCTCGAGCCGCCGCACCCCAATTGTCAGCTAGACAGACACCTGCTCCCGTGCAAGTGAATCAGCAGCGGACAACCGCAACCGATGCGAGCCGGATGCCACCGCCGCCGGTGCGGCGGAGTCGGTCTCTCCGCCCTCTGACGGGGACGTCCGCGCGGGCTTCACAAACGCAAACCGACACAGAGTCCCGGAGACCTCAATCGCCGGCCGAATTTGATAGTCTCTTTGTGCCTGCAGATGACGACAGGCAGTGGGATGTGCCGAATGAGGAGGAGGAGGAGGAGGAGGAGGCGCAGGCCGAAGACAAGCTGGGCTGGGATGCAACAGGTGATGATGTACGACTCCCAGAACTACCTGGTCGATTTTGAATTCGTGTTACTGACGCAACCACAAGGACACTTTCACCGCAAGTCTGGGGCCGCGGGTACCGAATGAGGAATCCGAGGCTGCCGAACTGGGCCAGGAGGATGAGACGGGCATTCCGCCTACCCAGCCCATTTCACAGGTATTTCGAGCCTCCTTCCCCTTGACAACGACGAAGGGAACTAACGCCGTCAGCTCCATGGGCTTGGTCTGTTCGATTGAGCAATCGAGCATAGCCGTCCTATCACCCTAAGACAGCCACACCGGTTGCCATCCCGTGAGCCACACACTCTCGCGTGAACAGAGCATCACTCCCTCAAGAAGTGATAATCCAGCTTGTCGCGCAACCAGCGCCAACTCCCACGATCTCGGACTCACCCTCAGGCAGGGGAATCCGCGTGGACTCGTCCTTGACATTGCCCTGCGCATCGGTATCAGGGCCACAGTTACCATGCTCGCCCCAACCACAAGCTACCACCGAGTAATCATCCAGCCGAGCAAGAAGATGCTCGCTGCCCACCGCCAAGTCCCTGACTTTACCCAAGCCAGGCGCTGGCGGAAGCTGTCCGCGGTCATTCCTGCCCCAAGCCACCACCTCCCCAGCATTAAGATGTACATAGATTCCATGCCAGCTAACCTCGATGGTCCGATACCCTCCGGCGCGTAGTACCCTCTCCCTGAGCGCAGACGCAGACGCCCCCGATTGAATCCCCCACTTATCATCCGCAGACCCCAGCACGACGAACTCCCCCTTGGCACGATCCCCCATGACCACCGTAAACTCCCGCCCACACGCCGCCCCCGTCGCGCGGAACCCTAAGCCCTGGATCCTCCGGGGAGTCCACACCACCTTATCGGGGATATTGGCCTCGCCCAACTGGCCCTTCCTCGCCGCTCCCCAACCCCAAACACTTCCGTCTGCAAGCACCACCACCATGTGGGCCATGCCACTCGCAACACCCACAACCTGGGAGTCCGGAGGTGGGAAGTCCGGAATCGCCACGCCGCCGCGGCGAGCGCGCAGACAGTCCTTCCCCAAGCCCAATTCCCCTTTCATTCCCGTCCCTAACACAAACACTTGATCCTGCCTCTTCGCTGCTTCTGTCGTGGACGAAGAACCCACCAGAATTGTCGCCTCCCACGTAGCCGCCACCCCTGTGAAAGTGTCATGAACCCGCGCCCCATCCCCACAGCCAGTAGCAGCATCATCATCACCCGCATGAACAACCACCCTCCTGAAACTCCTCACCACTTCCTCTTCCCCCTCCCCCTCCGCCTCCCCTTTGTCCCCCACCTCATCCCCAGTACCCGGACCTAAGCTCAAACCCAACCGCCCATCCCCATTCAACCCCGCCGCAAACACCCTCCCCCTAGCGTCCAACACCAGAGTATGATTCCCACCGGCCACGATCCTCACCACCTCCGCACCCTGTGGCTCCGCGTCCTGCTTGCGGGAAGCGTCTGCCTGAAACACACATCGCGTCGGGATCGAGACGTCCTCCTCGTGGCCGAGGCCTAGCTGGCCGGATCCGTTGGAGCCGAAGGCAAAGAGGGGCATAGTATTTATTAGGTACTGCTGCGGAAGGGGTTATTTGGTTTGTTGGTAGATCGATTACTCGAGAGTTGAGGTGTTGAGTTATCTGATTGAGAAAGAGTAGTCGATGGATCTGGGAATCTAGACTGGGATGGGTATTTATCCGGCGAGAAGAGCTAGGAGGTTGTAGTTTGACCACGCCGCTTCACGGAGTGAGGGACCACTGGCTGAAACTTGAGGAAAGAGGTTTAATTAGCCTTGGTTATACCACACACCATTGGAAACCATGTAGGATGGCAGGGACAAACAGAATGAGAGAACCCACAAGTTACTGTATATCGATAATGATCCGAGATGATGCTTATCCTTAACAATGCAGTCGTACCTTGGCTTCTCTTAGAAACGAGACCACCTCGGAGCACACAAGAGGCGACGACGCTCCCCCGCCCCCAAAATATCAGATAATCTTGCAGGAGATAATCGAGCTAGTGGAGTGGAGAGGAATCTCGTTGGCAGGATTTATCCATTACTGATAACAACCGTCGCCTAAACATGGCCCTCACAAAGAGTGATGGGTTACCGCCTTCTTTTATCGTTGACCGTATCACAGCGGGATGAAAATTCCGCTTGTCTGTCCGGCAGAATCCTGCCGACCGCAAACGGCACACAGGAAAGAAAAGGTCCGGGCAATGACGACCTCGGGGGGGTGAGAGACGCCGTGGGCACGATTGTCGATGTAACTCGCTTCCCCATGGAATTGCAACGTGTCGAGTCTGGGGTAGAAATGTGGAGACAAGAGATGTTACACGGTGCTAAAGTAAGATCCATGGGAAAAGAAAGGTGGGAAGTCAAGTCGAGATGAAAAAATATGTATAATTTCCCAGCCGTGGGAATGATGCAGTATTAAGCACTTCTATATACTAAATGTAGGTATGTACCTGGGTATTGGAGGAGGTGTATAGCCACAGCCAAGCAAAAACAAAGCAAAACCACTCGCTCGAAAAACCACAAATTGCGAAACAGCAGCAGAAGGATAGAAGAGAGTAAGGCATCACCAACGCGAAATGAGGTATGCCACATGCCATTAATGAATCACGCATATGTTCTTTTCAAGGTGCTAGAATAGGAAATCATTCAATCGACGTAGCCTAATGAGACTTCTCATTGAAGGACTCTTCCGAGTCATCCTGCGCGGCAGGAGGAAGAGCAAAGTTATCCGTTCTCGTGGCTGGCTTCTCTTCCATTCCGCGGAACATGGGGCTCGTGCGGTGGAAATAGGAGTGGACGTGGCCTTCCAGAAGAGACTCATCGGTGTCCTGCAGATAATCCTCATCCTTGGTAGTCTCATCCATCTTGCGAGCCATGGCCGATTCCCATTCAGCACGGAACTCCTCAACCTTCTGCTTGTAATCAAGTTCGGCATTGTAGTTCTTGCCAACGCCACGCAGACGTTCCCAGACAGACAGGTGCTTCGAGTGAATAGCAGGACCGTGGTAATCCTGCTCACGACCTTCGCGGATGTACTGCCAGCGACGTTCCTGCTCCTTCAGGTCAAGGCCAGTGGTATCCGGAAGGAAGAGCCAGGTCAGGACCATACCGGCCAAACCCCACCAAGGCACGAAATAGAACTTGGTCTGGGTGCCGATGTAGTTGTACAGCACCGAAGCGAGCAGCGCACCGAGTTTACCGCAAGCGGCAGAGATACCGTGAGCTGAGGCACGGATGGGAGTAGGGAACACCTCAGCGGCAACCAGGAAAGTGATGGAGTTGGGGCCAAACTGGTTGAAGAAAGAGCTCAAGAAGTACATAGCCTGGAACGCATGGATGTGCTCCGGCTGGGTGTAGTAGTCATAGTGGAAGGCGGGGATGATGAACATGATAAAGCACATCAAGAAGCCGACGATCTGCATCCACTTGCGACCGTAGAGCTTGTTGTCCACGAAGAAGGAAGCACAATAGTAGCCGGCCAAGGAGACACCCACATTGCACAAACTCCACAGCCAGGTAGGCATGATAGACTTGGTGCCAGGGCTCAGAACGGAGATGAACTCGGAGCTGAAAAGCTTGTTACCGTAAAAGAAGACATCGTTGCAGAACCAGCCACCGGTGGTGGCCAAGAGACGAGGGCCGAAGTACTTCAGGGTGAGCTTCAGAGAGTTGATATCATATCCAGTAACCGAGGCCTTCTTCTTAGCGGCGTCGAGCTGCTTACTGGCGGCTTTCATGTGGTAGGCACGGTAGTAAACAAGCCACAAAGTTCCGACGGCGGGAATGGCGAAGGAAATGCGGTAGGTCCACTGCGCAGCGACGGCTGAGTAGGGAGGGTTACCACTCCCATGGTGGAAAATCAACAGCAAGATGATCAGAATTGCCTGGTTGAAGAACTGACCCCAACCCTGCATCAGGAAAGCGCTGGTAACCTTACGACCACGGTGGAGACGATCCTCTTTGGTCGAGACTTTTCCAGAGCCGACGGCGTTCTCCATACCGCTAGTGGCAGTCATGGGGTATTCACCACCGACGCCAATACCATAGACGAACAGGGACCAGGCATAGCAGATAACCCAGCCATTTTCGGTAACACCCCAGGCTGCGACGAGCATGACCAGACCGAGCAACATGATCGTGGCATCCTGAATCAAACCCCAGCGACGACCAACCCTGAAGTCCGAGGGTCAGCGAAAAATTCATTCCTCATGCTGCGGAAGAAAATGGAAAACATACCAGTCACCAAGAACACCAACCAAGATCTGACCGACAATGATACCGACAATCTCCAGGTAGTCGATGGCGTAAATCCATTGCTTGTCGCAGGTGTCGTATTCTTTCCAGCAAGACTTGAAAGAGTTCTGAAAGAGAGGCTTGATGTTGCCGATAGAAAAGAGCACGTAACTGGAAGATTGCAGAGGCAATGTGAGCAACACTAGTGACATTGTCGAGGCTGCTTATGTGATGACTTACCCTTCAAGACCCAGACCGGCACCAGGCAGGACCATATTCCGGAAGTAATAAGAGACAGGTGAAAGAGGATCCTCCTTGATCATGGCCCAGATTCCCTTGAGCTCACGCTTGGATTCCTGGGCATCGTAGGAGCCAACGAATTTGACTCGCCTGACCAGGGGCAAATCAGCCCAGTAGGTGCCATCGGGGGTATAGCTATCATCGGGGCGGATGAGGCGATCGAAAGCACCCTTTTCGTGAAGATCCATATCCTCGAGGGGATTATGGGTGCCGGTCATGTCAGGGCCATGAGGGGCCTGAGCACCGAGGGTAGCCATCTTGTCGGACGGTGTATGAGATGACAATCGACTTGGCTGTCGCAACAAGACTTTGACAAGACGAAGAGGCGCTCTTGGAAGTGTCTCCTAGAGAGGAGAAGAGAGAGGAACGGGCGAGTTGACCGTGATGGGGCGTCACACACGATGCAGGCCAAGTTGTTGGACAGCGGCCAGCCGTCAATCTTATATTCCGAAAATCTCTGGGCTGGGCGGACCAGCAACAGCCCACCGTCACGCCCCAGGCACATGTGCAAATGGTGGGACGTGATAAGCCAAAGGCCGGTCTTGGAGGTGGTTCATGGATGGGTCGACTTGGCGGGGGGGGGAAGGAGGAAAATTCTGGGTACTGGATTTCTACTGGGTGAATTCTCGCATTTTGGTTAGGTAGAGCGAGATCCAACGTAGTGGCGGCGGGTGGAGAAGAGTAAGAATTAGTTTTAGGCGGAGTGGGGATCGAAAAGAAGGGTTCCACCGCACTGCAGGTTCGACTGGGAAAGAAAGACTCGGGATGCTGGGAGGCGGACTTCTTGCCAACCCGCAGTGGCTAGGCTCTAGACCCAGTTGAGCGCCTATTCAGTAGGTAATACCTAACTAACTTACTGGGTAGTTAATATCTTCCCTCGGTCTTTCATCGCGGCTTTTCGTCCGGACAGCCCGGAGCGGGTGAACGTTCCAGTTCCACTATACAGTACGGAGTACCTCACACAAGAGTTACTGCCGTTCCCGGGCTGCCTTCCTCCCACCTGCATTGCACCCTCACACTGTGACCCATAGATTTTAGAATGATGTGATAACATAATTTAGGCACATTGATGGAAATTGTCAAAAAACCTGAGTTGTCCGCCTTGTGTTGCCTTCTCATTTACAGTTATCCCCGAAGTCATGACTAGATTAATTCTCTCTAATGCACAGCACTACAGTACCTAATGCCAAATCAATGGTGGCGGAAGTCACTTGGTAAGGCGGGCGGGCAGCACCGTGGATCGAGAGGGGCGCTTCCGACTAGGAAAACTTCCGCCGCCGGCCAATGAACGGCGCACGTGGCGGCAGAATCGCTTTCGATCGACATTGACCGCCTTCTAGAATATCCCGGCCCGGGTTTACCTCGGACCAATCAAACCAGGCTACCCCGAACCGTCCCCCACGAGCTGGTGCAGTGCCTCGCCAGCTGGTGGCATCATCCGCCTATTTTTTTCCTGTACCTCCGGGGATGATAACAGTACGAAAGGGATCGATTGGATCTGGATCTAAGAATCCTAATCATCATGTTGCTGTGACACTTAACACGCCAGTCTAATTTGGCTCCGCTTCAATTGTGGTCCCTTGTTCCCCAGACGGGAAAGAGAGAGCGTGCGCACTGCGTGGTGAGGAGGAGGAGACTGAGGAGAGTACGGACCGGCCGCAATGAGGGCTCCGCTTGGATCATCATCAATGTGTTACAAGTTACAAGATGATGTTCATGATGATGACTGCCGGCCGGAGTACAGCTTGAAGAGGCAGCTTATGGAATGTTCAAATCCTTTCTTCACCTCCTCAACCACCTGACATTGGCAGACAGTCACCTCCCAAGCGGCCATGATCAAAAGGGACACGAGTGCATGGATACCTTGACACGGGCTGAAAAGTCGTGGTTGAAGTTAAAATTGTCCAGTATATTCAGTTAAAACAGTTATTCAGTACATGGCTCCAGCAGGGCTATATGCATGCAGTCTCGATCAGGTTGTTTTGGCATTTCTTGGCACGTCCAGTTGTTTGTCCACCAGCCAGTCGTGTCTCGTCGTGCCAGCACGTTCCCGCCAACGCCTTCCCCAGTCGTTACCACCAGCATCCCCCTCCCTCTTCCACTCCCCCCAGAGACCCCCATCTCCTTGTTGCCCTCGTGCCCTCGTGCCTATCTGGGGGCTGTCCACCCCTCCCGTCTTATTCATTGTCTGATTCAGGGCTCCATTCGGTTTCATGGCTCTTGGTTGTATCCACGGATGGAGACACTGGCCCGACCACCACATGGCACTACGTCGGTGCTCCCTCCTATCATAGACCTATCCCTTGCGTGCATTGTGCCACGGTGTACGGGCTTAGGTATACATCAGACAGGTCCTCGACCTCGTACAGCAAGCCCCAAACGAGTCGGAAATCCGAGACTCTCCGATCCTGTCCGGTCATCATCATTGATGACGGCGCACATAGAGTTGCTCTGGCTGGATTTTTACCGACCTTCAATTCAAGAGTGATGGATGAATGGTCCAGGTCCTCCCAGGGGCTGTCTCTCACTCCCGAAATACGACGCCCGCCATGGCTGGGTCCAATGACAACCGTTGATTCCACCTCGTGGCTACAAGGCCCTTTTCATCCGGCCCTACCTTAGCACCTTGAATGCTGACAGGGACTCTCTTATGAAATTAAGTGCTGATCGAAATCACGGATCGCCTAGTTATCGAACTGCTTCTTCCAGCTCCACCCCGAGCTTTCTGGGTCATCGACGAGCGTCATCCTGCGTATGCATCTAGAAAGAGTTACCCGGCCGGCCCTAGTGCAGCCTGTTGGCCACGCGCTCTGTAGTTGGCATTAGCTGGAGGCAAGGCTGCATCAGAGCTCTGAACCCCTGATCCAATTCCCATCAAATGAAAGGATCTAGGGGCTACTCATCACCCGGGAGTGGGCGGCATTAGCGAGGCTGCGCAATTATTAACTGAGACTGCAGCCGGGTGAGATTCGGCGGAGCCGATGGTGGTCGGACACGGTCTACTCTCGTGATCGTAGCTTCTGGTCGCTACGGAGTACAACTTCTGGGACGAAAGCGCAGCTTTCCAGTCCTGGATCGATGATGAAGCACGCGGTGCGCAGGCAGATGTTCTTGTCTCAGCCATCCAAGCAAAGCTTGACCCAAGGCGTCTCACAAGCCTTCTTGGCCTCATCTCATCCAGAGAACACACGGCTTGTTTTCCGCCACCGATATGGATGAGGTGACACTCAGGCTGGACTGACTTTCGCCGCCCCGTCTGTTTCCGAGTTCTTGGCGTGGAATCATCCTGGCGCCGCTTATGCCTTGCCACTCCTTGACCCTGCATGCTTGGAAGGCCGCTGGGCTGGGCCGTCGAAGGAATGCCAACGCGGCAACCGATGTACCCGCTCTGCGTTGGACTCTTTCAGACAGTTGTCGCCCCCAAGCTGAGCGGACCCCTTACCTTAGTCATGCATGATTACTGTCACCGAGTAGCGAAGTGAAGTGGCTCGCTCACACGATGACTTCCGAGTACTTGGGGGAGGGTGGTAGTTCGGCCGGCGACACTAGTCACTCGGTCGGTTGCCTTGTGTAGTGAATCCAAGACCCGGCAATGGCATTGTTCTTGTTCTTTCGTAGTACGAGGCCAAGCCCTTGCATAGATCAAGCTGTCCCGGATGCAGTCAAATTGGTAAGCTGACGGCTTGGCCGGTAGCCTCCTTGGCCGGGTGCTTACAAGACCAATCCAGCCCGTAGATAATATCGAGTCACCCGGTGTTTCACACACCCATGTATGATAATTTCAGGCTTTGCTAGCTGAGCAGATGGTACAACGTAGTCCGGCTTAATAGGTATGCTACGGCTACAACAATCCTCTTATCTCTGAGCACCTCCATCCAAGAAGGCAACCCTTTCACCCGATTCTATATGAAACCAAGCACAGGGTTGGTTTCAACCGCTGAACCAGACCATTTCTTTGATCTGAATTCCTCAAACCCGTCACAACCATACATAGCCTCCTAAAAGTATAGACCAAACCAACGGAGTAGACTGAACCAGATTGTGCTTCTACTCATACTGTACCTGGTACATACGACTCATTATGACGAGAACCATTATCCATAAACAGTATAGACTGGCAGTCAATCTGCCCGCGGGCCCCTTTGAAGGAATCCCCTCCAACCCAGCAATCTCGTAGCCTCAAGTATCGGCTCCGATACATCATCTAATCTCACCCCCCCCCCCCCCCCCCGACACCCTCCCAAAAGCGAAATCGACTCGACACCAGGCCTAGCGATATATATCTGTATCTTTGGATCCTATCGATCATCGAACCACACTACCTTGATGATCACGCGGCAGCATCTGCTAGTGAGAGCCTAGAGTTATATGTACGAAGGCACTAAACCGTAGGAGAGGGGGATGGAAGAGTAAACGTCACTCTCCGCGCTCCTTTTGAGAAACGATTAGAGTCCGGGGGGGTTGTTTTTGTGGGTAGCTGCAGTTGCGTTGGTGTAAGGTGTGCTATTCCTGCTTGCCAGGAATCGCATGTTGTTTAGGTGCTGTGCAGTATGGTCTGGCCATGTACTACTGAATGTCTTTTGTGGGTCGTGTTGTCAGGCTAGCTGGAACTCTTCTAAATGAAAGGTGATGATTTGCATCGCGTTGCCGGGTAAATTATGAATATAAGGATGGGATGGGTTGCAATGCCCGAGCACTCAAAAGACATTTTGCAGTTGGGGCGATTAGACCAGTTATCTGCAGATTCTAAGTCTGAGTCTGTGGTGCTTGGCTCTAAACAGTCATCAGACACTACCTGACTCGCCATGGCATCCTGCTAGCAGTCCGAGGATAACCAGAGAGGCATGCACCTCTGTCAATAATTACCGCTCGGTTCCGTGGCTTGTTTGGACCATGGGTTTGTTTCGTAGGGTGTTTAGTTCTCCATACATGATGCTGTTTATCTGCGCCCACTAGTCTATCGAGTTGCCGCTGCTAGCGAAGCTCAGTCCAGCTTCCGCGACCTCCTTCACTTCAGCCATGCGCATGGGGATCAACTGAAATGCTCAATGCTAAATCGCTCCTAGGCCAACCAAGTCAACAGAAGCTCAAGTGTTCCTCCCTGCCTGCCGCATCTTATCCTCAATCACCGCATCAGCGCTCGTACGCTCCGCCTCGTGCAGCGCCAACCGATCCTCGACTGTTGAAAAAGGGCCATAAACCCTGGATCGATGACCTTCCAATAGATCTCATCGAGCATGGCACTATGATGCGAAGCAAGACAGAACCAAAACCAGCAAGTCCGCAGCGCGTTCCCCGTAACGACGGCAGCCGCTTCGGTTGCAATAAGGAACCATCATCCCGGGCCTTCTCGACCTCGCAATCCCTAGGGACATCAACAAACGGGCGTAATCTCGGCATGGCCGTGACATTGTTTCGTGGAGTAAGCCCGTGAAAGCCATCGGAAGAAACAGCTGCGATTTACATCTTGCGGCAATTAGCTTTATCCTCTACCGCATCATGCGGTGTAGTTCGAGCTGGTGGAGCTGGTTGAAGGTAAGCTAGTCGAAGTAAACCGAGACATTATCCAAGCGCCGTTGCTCAAAAAGTACTGAGGGCTGTTCCATAACTGCGCAAGGCGTTTCATGTTGCAGGTCAATGGTCATTTGTGCACCGTCCACTCCTCGGACCTTTGTCCTGTCCGATAGCGCGAATTAGAGGGATCTCAGGCTTCGGCAGCTTCTTATAGAATCTGCGCCGTTCGCCAGTATACGCTTGTCACAAGACAGACATGCGCATAGCTGCGTAGAGGGTGATTACCTCCTGGGCCTGTTCCAGATATCCGCGGATGGCTTGCGTTGAAAATAGTGCATCACAGTATATGAAACCACCGGATGTACCTGCACAAGAGGACAGACCATTGATGCACTCAACGGCCAATCGTTATAAAGCATAAGGTAGTGATGTGACACAAGAAGCCAAATCATGATTTGCTGCAGTCCGGATTCATTCCGTCAGCAGGCCCAACTAGCACGTCAATCGATATCAAGCGGGGTAGGACCGAGACGTATACTTCCTACCAAGCCAACATCAATCCGGATCAAGCTTGCACCTTGCTTATTTCACTGGTAGAAAGCATACTGCATATATATTTTCACTCGCGCACAGATACGACATGGCGATTCAAGCACCAATTGTAAATCATCCCCCGCAAGACGATGTCTCGAGCAAACCGCTACACACTTACGTCCATCCACCGGAGACAACGCAACCGCGTACGTCCTTCACCCGATGGCCATCCGTTGATGGAGATCACTGACACTCAAGCCAGTCGACTATGCAGACCTCGTCACACTTGATCTCTCCCGGTTCGATACTCCCGAAGGCAAAGCCCAACTAGTGGAACAATTGAAGCAAGCTGCGCATGACGTGGGTCAGTGATCGTTCGCATCCCACCATGAAGAAGTTGGTCCCAATTGCACAAAAACCAAGCTGACCGAAGTGGGGGGGGGGGCCGCAGGTTTCTTCTACATCACCAACTTCGGCCTCACCCAGGACCAAATTGACCGACAGTATGCCATTGGGGCAGAATTCTACGCATTGCCATTCGAGGAGCGACTGAAGTACCGCGCTCCGCTCGAAGAGGGCAACTACAATGGCTACCGGCCGCTCGGAAGCGTCGAGCTCGCCCCGGGCCAGCCAGACAAGGTGGAAATGTACAACCTGTTCAAGTTCATCCCGCAGACGCAGCGCTCCCAGCCGGCCGTGATCCGACGGCACTGGGACGAAATTGAGCAGGTCCATCGTCACATCCATGAGAACGTGGCGCACAAGATCCTCAGGCTTCTTGCGCTGGTTTTGGAACTGCCGGATGAGGAGGCGTTGATCAGAGGCCATCGCTACGAGGCAAACTGCGACAGCGCGCTGCGGTATATGATGTCGAGGGCGAGGTCGGCGGAGGAGAATGAGAGGTGCAACCATATCTACACGCGGGGTCACACGGATTTCGGTACCTTAACGTTTGTCTTCCAGCAGCCGGTGGCGGCGTTGCAGGTGAAACGGTCCAAGGAGGCCGAGTGGCAGTGGCTGAGGATTCCCGAAGGTTATGCGGCCGTCAACATTGCTGATATTGTGGAGTTCCTCTCCAACGGCTATCTGAAGAGTGGGGTCCATCGTGTTGTGTCTCCGCCGATGGATCAAGTCGGGCTGGATCGTTTGGGACTGCTGTACTTTGTAAGGCCGTCGGATGAGATGAATCTTGGTGCCATCGATAGTCCACTTCTCAGGCGATTGGGATATTACTCGCAACAAAAACAAAATGAGGAGGTGGCTATTCCGGCCACCGAGTGGGTGAGGGCGAGAGTCAAGAAGAACTGGGTGAAGACTGAGTCGAAAGAAGTTCTTTCGTTGGGTCGATTTCAGACCCAAGTCTTGTATGACTAATATTTGCATTCGACTGTAACTCCATGCTGTACTCCGATCATCGTATGACCTAGAGACTAATATGATATTGGGCTATGAGTCTTCTCTTGTCAGCACCAATGAGCGCCACGTGCCAAATCCGGGGTAGCGTCCAGATACGAGCACTGCGGCACGAATACGACCCCCAGATGGCATCGCAGTAGGTTCCCCGCACTGGTCGAGACAAGCAACATTGCGCTCGGATACGGACCATGGAAGTGCATAGTGCTATCATAAATAAGTCAAAGACGACTACATCCATCTCGTCTGCAAGTGTTACATCCACGGAGACCGAACTCCGCAAATACTCACTCAACTTTGTAACCCTTGATCCAGTGCGCTCATGGATTTCGGGTAGATTGAATGTCAAGGAGGTCACCATTTCGCTGACCCTCGGCCGCGACAACAGAATCTCTCTATGAGAAGTTGAGCCCTGGGGGATTAATGCCAAGAATGCCGTCGGTGGGCGCACACATTCTTCAAGCTGGCGGTCGAGGCGTCTTTCCACCGGGCGGCATTCGCTGCCTGACTGTTCAGGCTGATGCATTCCGACGATATCCCAGGTCCAATTGGATTCATCCTCATGTCAACACGGTCACATCGTGCGATTTGATAAGTACTGAGACGTGCCGGATCAAGTGAAGCTTAAGACGATAGCGTCCGTGTATTGATTTCCCGATGTCGACTGGCCATCCCAGGGAATGCTCGAACAACCTCCAGGCAAGGCCACAAACACTATACATGAGATCTCATTGCCGGGCTGATGCAGCTGCAATGAAACTTGATTTTCACCGTCTGTTTGTTGACCGCAGAAAGTTAATCGACATCTTTATACCATGAGCCGTCTAGTAAACTGGTTGCCGACCGTGTCGGCATTCATCGCCTTCATCCTGACCCTGATATGTCTCTTCGCGGGGACCCAAACGGATATACTCCCTGACACTTCCATTTTGACTGTGAGTGACCTCGCTTCCATCGTCAGCACGACGCCGAAGTTGCTTGAGTGGTCAAGACATCCCTCTAACATCTACGATAGATCTATACATCAAACATCAGCGAAAGCACGGAGCTAGCCGGATTCTACTCCGTCCATGTCATGTCATACTGCGAGGGAGAGCTGCGGGTCAACCACAAGGATTTCAACAACTGTTCCGATCGGACGTTATTCTTTTCCTTTGACCCCGATGCCGCGATTCGGGCCGACACGGGGAATGTGACCTCCCCAGCAGAGCTTGGGTGGCCCAGCGCGATCACCGACGACTTCTACGCTTTCCGAATGACATCGCGCAGTATGGGAATCTTCTATTGTCTGGGCGCCGGGGTGGCCGCACTGGCGCTGTTTGAAAGAGCGTGGTGGGCGCTCAGACGCGGACCGCGACAGACGGTCACGGAAGTCTCGTCCATGATGGTATGATTCATCCCGTCCCAGTTGCGAGATGTGTGGGTTTTTTTGTGAACGGATGATACTGACCCGCGCGCAGCTGAGTTTCACGATGCTTGGAATCTCGTCCATCATTGCGACGGTGATTGCATTTCAGTTCGTCAAGCTTGTCAACTACCACGGCCAGGAGGCTGGAGTGACGGCGGAGTACGGGCCGCAGTTCCTAAGTCTTACTTGGGCAGCAACAGGACTGTATCTGATTGGGGGCACCACTGGGCTAGTGATGGTGCTGATCGACCGCAGTCGACCTCCAGTAGACGACGTTCCTGACCTTGAGTTTGACGAGGGCCCTGACGATCTGTTGGAGGATCACGCCAAATCGGAAGTCCATAGTCACCATAGTGACGATTCGGCAACCTTGCGATCACACGAATAGCACGGGACGACCAGGGACGGGGACCAAGGAACACGGGAATTATCAACGGGAATGTAAAGCGAATCGGAAGACGTAGACCAAGAGAAGAGAGAGAAAAATAGATCAGGGGCCGATCGGACGGATAGAAAAGGGTGGAAAGTGAGGGAAAAATTCGATTGGGTCGGGCGGCAAATGGCGATGAAGCCATTGGTGTGTAATTATTAGTACCTACCGAGTTACGACTGCTCTTGAACATTTACTTGGCTTGAATTGAGACCACTGAACAGTGAGCCCTGATAGCGAGGACTCGAGAAGAATCGAGAAAGCTGGGGGGGGAGACATTAGGGGTATCAAGACCCCACATAAAGTGTCCTCAACTGGTCGATGAGGGTCGAATTTGATGTCTGGCCAGCATTGGGAGGGATGGATAACGTCACAGGGTGGAGAGAGAATAGAGAGACTACGACGTATGTGTAAAATTGTAAGTATGAAAGACTAGAGAGAGAAACTGACACCGGCAATCATAGTGGGTCGCCCTCCTCGTTTTCCCCAGCGGCCATGACGAGGTGATCTTTGATCAAACGACTACCCGTCCACACTGTCTGAGAATGATGATGATGATGACATTCCACTTGAGACTCTCACCACTTTGACCTGCTAACAATGCCCAATACTCATTACTTGGAATGAAAGGTCTTTGTCTCCCCTCTCTTTTCGTCTCTGGCCCTTTTCTCTCAAGCCGAATTGTGCCAAGGAAAGGCATTCCTATCCGGGCCGAAGTACTCCGCAAAACCCGGGGAAGTGCAGAATGACCAGGGCAATATAGGCCAGGATAGGATAGGCCAGAGACGCTAGGGGAGGGTAGTAGAAACCAGTCGTAGTCGATATCAACCGCAAATACTGGCCGGGAGAGATCGGGAGACCGGCCGTGGCTGATTGGGGGTGTTACTACGGAGTAACTACAACTGTCCGGAACTTAGCAACCACCAGACAGAGTCAGAAGGATAGGTGCAGTCAGTAGGGTCTATCCACAATGCAATGCAATCATATTGATTGGCATCTTGTTAGAATATCCTGTTTGGATCCACCGCACGGTTCTTGCCGGTGATGTTCTGAGATGAGAGGGGGTTCCCTCACGTCATCTTCGGATTGGTGAGTCTTGTTTGAGGTGGAAAGTTGAGGTCATTGTCTGCTCCACCAACCAATGAAGTATGCAATCGGCTGTCATTCCCATGTCCCGCACGTTCCTCATGTTTCTATCGTGCCTGCCTGCCGGCCTACCTACAATCCAACCATGAAGTAAGTACGCAGTCAGTTTGACTGTGAATGCTTCTGTGTGTTGCTGCGCCCCTCTTTCTTCCCCTCCCTTCTTTGCCCTCTTGCCCTCTTACCCCTCTTCCGGCAGCTCCTCCCTCCTTTGCAGCTTCATATATTAGTCCCTCTATCCCCCCTCCATCCTCGTTCTATTCCTTTTTCATTCATCATCAACCTCACTCTTCTACAATCTCTTTCACATCAATCAATCTCATCTCTCCCTCTCCTCCTTCATTCCCTCCATCCCCACTTGTCTCGTTCTACTTCATCTCTAGAATAGATAAGACATCCAGCCAATTACTACTATACTGCCCCACCCCACTCATCCTTTCTTCACTACCTCTCATCACAACAATTCATCATGGGTAAAAAGGCTATTCAGTTCGGCGGTGGTAACATCGGTCGTGGCTTTGTGGCCGAATTCCTCCACGAGGCTGGCTATGAGGTCGTGTTCGTTGATGTGGTCGACAACACCGTCAATGCTCTCCAGAACGCAGAGTCATACGAAGTCACTGAAGTTAGCGACGAGGGTGAGAAAACCAAGACCATCACCAACTTCCGCGCCATCAACTCCAAGACCCACGAGAGCGATGTTATTCAAGAGATCGCCACTGCCGATGTCGTCACCTGTGCCGTCGGCCCCAACATCCTCAAGTTCATTGCCCCGGTGATTGCCAAGGGTATTGATGCCCGCACCATGGAGAAGCCCGTGGCTATCATTGCTTGCGAGAACGCCATCGGTGCTACCGACACACTCCATGGCTTCATCAAGCAGCATACCGCTGAAGATCGTGTTGAGACCTTGTACAACCGTGCTCAATTCGCCAACTCGGCCATTGACCGCATTGTCCCCAACCAGTCTCCCAACGCCGGTCTCGACGTCCGCATCGAGAAGTTTTATGAATGGGTTGTCGAGAAGACTCCTTTTGGCGACGTTGGCCACCCAGATATCCCTGCCATCCACTGGGTCGACCACCTCGAGCCCTACATCGAACGCAAGCTCTTCACCGTCAATACTGGCCATGCCACCACAGCTTACTTTGGTCACCTCCGCGGCAAGCGCAT
Source organism: Aspergillus saccharolyticus JOP 1030-1 (assembly GCF_003184585.1). Lineage (NCBI taxonomy): Eukaryota > Fungi > Ascomycota > Eurotiomycetes > Eurotiales > Aspergillaceae > Aspergillus > Aspergillus saccharolyticus. The sequence continues at coordinate 658,667 of NW_020290617.1, forward strand.
GATTGCGGAGGCATTGGCTGACCCGGAGATCAAGGCGATGGTGCACAAGGTTCTTGACGAGACTGCCTCGCTCATCACAGATAAGCACGAGATCTCGGACGAAGAGCAGCAGGAGTACGTCAACAAGATCATCACTCGTATCTCCAACCCCTACTTGGAGGACAACGTTGATCGTGTGGGACGCGCTCCTCTGCGCAAGCTCTCTCGCAAGGAACGTTTCATCGGCCCGGCAGCCCAGCTCGCTGAGCGCGGGCAGAAGTACGATGCCCTGATGGATGCAGTCGAGATGGCTCTGCGCTTCCAGAACGTGCCTGGTGACCAGGAGAGTGCCGAGCTTGCACAGATCCTCAAGGAACAGTCCCCTGAGTCGGCTACTAGCCACCTGACCAGCCTGGACGAGAGTCACCCTCTGTACCCTGCGGTGCTGGAGCGGGTGCGCAAGGTGCAGGGCATCAAGAATTGAAGGCTTGAATCCCGGACGGTTGCCTCGCCGGATAAGAGGTACTTTTTTTATGTTTTACGATGTTCACGAAGATCATTGCGAGTTCAGCACATTCCGAGTTGATCACGGATCGGGAATCCGGAAGCATGTACAACTGGTTAAGCCGCGGGACGGCGAAGAGCCATACGGGATACGGTGAACAAATGGTCGGCGCGAATGGAGCATGGGATACCAGCATAGGTTTCATTTTTCTGTCTTTCAAAGCCCCTCATGTATTTACGAGGCACTCAGCATTTCATATACCAAATGCCATGAATGAGTTATAAATTTGGTGTTCATGCGTAGTCTGTAGGCCCAGTGAAACTAGTAACTACAACTTACTGTCCAACCACTTGGGATGTCGCTTTTCCACAAATGCCCTCAAACCCTCCTTGATATTCTCGCCCGCATTCAGCTTGTCCATCCAATCCTCCATCAGCTTGACCGTCGCCTCGTCGGCCCCGGTCCCCTCCCAGCCGAGATTCACTCCGGCACGACTGACCATCACTGCATCGGGACTATTGGCCGCAATGCGTCCAGCGACCTCCAGCGCGCGGTGCACCACATCCCGCTCCGGCTCCCCCTCGGCATCCATGGGCACCACCTCATTCACCAGACCCCACCGCAGCGCCTCAGCCGCGCTGACCTTCCGCCCCGTCAATACCATCTCCAGCGCCCGCTGCCGCCCCACCGTCCGCACCAGCCGCGGCAGCGCCCCCGCCCACGCCACCACCCCGCGCGCTACCTCAGGGAACCCGAAATATGCCCGCTCCGACGCGATCACCAGGTCTGCGTTGACAGCCATCTCGCTGCCGCCTCCGAGGCATAGGCCATTGACGGCCAGGATGATGGGTTTCTTGCCCGTGCGGCGCGAGAGGCCTCCGAAGCCCGTGGGTGGGGTTGTTGGGGTGTCTTTAGGTTTATGAGTTTGGGGGGTGGTATTGGTGGTGGTGGTGGTGGTGGTGGAGAGCCATTCTTTTTAGGGGGTTAGTTTGCGCTTTCTAAAAGGAATGGTGTAGGTGTAGGTGTAAATCCCCCGTTCCATTGTAGGCGTAGGCATAGGTGTAGGTGTAGTTTAGCCTCACCTTTTAGATCAGCACCAGCACAGAACGCCTTCCCTGCTCCGGTCAAAACGCCGACTCGCAACGCGGGATTCTCGTCCATCCAGCGCCATATGGCGTCGAGTTCGGCGTGGCCCTGGGAGTTGATGCAGTTGAGCTCGCGGGGCCGGTTGAGGGTGACAAGGAGGATGTGCGGGAGGGGGAAGGAGAGGGAGGCGTGTTTGGCGGTTGGGGGTCGGTCGGAGGTCATTTTGGAGGAGTTTTGGTTTGTCGTTGGAGACGAGGTTGATTTCTGGGAGTTGACGTGCTTGCTAGCTAGTTCAATGGTTGTTCTAGATTGCTGTCCGTCTGTACTACTACGTGGTATTTATGGGGAATGCTCAGGAAGATAGTTATGATGCGGAGACGGAGGTGGAGAAGAGGGCGGTGGTGCTCGGTGCCGAGGTTCGCTCCTCTCTCTACCTCACTTTTGTAGTAAGCTACTCAGTAGGCTCTCTTGTAAAACTCGAGTCCGTCGCCCAGCAGCCAATAGACTTGTTTAATCACCACATCTCTACATTACTATCGGATCAAGCTATGCATCATTCGTGTCGTCAATAAATTGGAGGCACAGCATCAGAACTACACAGTCCACCCCGCCCAACGCCTCGCAACTCCAATAAAACATACCCGGGGTATTTCATACAGGCAGTCACCCCTTGTTAATCCAGCCACTGTGCACCATAAAGTCATAGATCCGACTGGTCTTGGCGCTGTCAATCTGCGAAATGTCAGTCTTCACCCAGAAACCAACTCAAAAGTGCACAACGTACCTTGCAGATCGTTCGCGCATCCTTCTTCTTCAGACTTCCCCCCTGCTTCATCGACTCCTTCAGCAGCGTTTCCTTTATCACTAGGTACGGCTTGGGCTGAATATGAAGCACATTGCACACCTCGACCTCCTCCTTCGTCAGGAGATGCAAATCTGGAGCCGCTTCGTTCTCCAGCTTCCATGGTATCACTCCATTCAGCGGCTGCACAATAAACTTGGTCTTCGCCAGCGGCGTGGGCGTGCTGACCCCGTCCCCGTTGGTGGCAAACATTCGGTCAAAGTCGTTCATTGGAGGCTGGCTAGGAGGCTCGGGGGCCTTGGAAGCCCCCGGCGTCTTCTGAAGTCGGAGCGGGAGCTCCGGCGTGGTCAACTGACTAGCCGCCGACGGCTGTTCGGGCTGCTGTTGCTGCTTCGGCCGTGTGCTCGCGAACCGGTCAAATGAGCCCTGCGGCATCATTCGCTGAGCGCGCTGCTGCTTTTCTTGCTCATACTTCTCGCCGCCCTTCAAGTCGCCAATGCCCATCTGCCGCCATTCCTGCAGCTGTGCGATAGCCAGGCGCAGGTTGTGCTCGTACTCCAGTCCCTTGTTGAATTCTTCGAAATCGTCGTGGTTCATCATGCGGGCGAACGGTTTGGCCTTATTCAGCAGATCCCGTTCTTCTTTCGTGCGCTTCTTTTCCAGCGCCGTGTTCTTTCGGTATTCGAGCAGGTTATGCTCAAAAAGCACCTTCTTGCGCTCCGTGCGCGCCGTCAAGCGCGAGTTGTAAATGTCCACCACCGTCATCTTCAGCTCCATCTCCGCATCCATCTCGCCATTCGCAATCTCGCCCGCACCGGGCTCGAAGGTCATATGCTGCACGGCCTCTTCTGCATCGTTCATGAACTCGGTCTCAAACTCCAGCCGACCCGGCATGTAACCCTGTACTTCGTGACACGCCGGAACACTAGCCGTAGGCTTCTGCTTGGGGGTGGTGGGAGGGGCCGCCTTGGCGGCCTCTTTGCGCTCCTCAATGCGGCGCTTCTTTCGCGATTGAAACTCTTCTTTGGAGATGGAATCTGACAGGCGCGTGTCTTCTGGATCGGCGCGTTCCGGGAGAGGGAAGTTGGGGCTGTCAATGTATGTGCTGATGTAGTGATCCCGTACCTCCTCCTTGGTACGATATCCGCCAATATGATCTGCGATGTCGGCCCACGACCCCAGCCCGTAGATGTCCGCGCCTTCCAGTAACAAGAGCTCCTCATCAGCACCCCAGTCTTCTTGGAAAATAGGCACGGAGTTCTGCTCGATAACCTGGAAGGGATGTGTAGACGGATCATGGTTCTTAGACTTTTCTCCGGCCGCAAAACAAGGGACGCAAAGATCGTATTCGTGGCAGGAGGGATGGGCACAGGATACGCGAACCTGAAGGCGCGGAAGAGGTTAGACATTTAATAAGGAGACAAGCAGAGAGTACATACCGTCGAAGTCACATCAACCGAGCAGATATCGCAGTGGTATTTGGTGCCTGCTTCGGTGCCGCGCGAGGCGGTCTTCTTCCGTATTACACCCATCGGTTGCGGTGCCCTCTCATCCTCCAGTGTTCCCGTGTCCGTTGCGACCACCCCGACGCGCCCTCCAGTCAAGGCCGAGGGCTATGTATTCTGAAGAAGAAAGCTTGGCGCGAGTGGAAGGCTTTAAGGCTTTGGGGGGAAGCCGATAAGAGACCGAACAGTGGTCGAGACCGCTCAAGGGATGTGTCTGAAGGTCTCCGCTAAGTTACCGGGTAGGAATGAGTAAGGAAGTGCCGGGGAAACCACGGGGAGGGGGAAAAAAGAAGTCCCGTCAGATTATGCGAAAAGTTGGGTATGATTGAAGGGATAGGAGCGTTTCTGGACAGGCGATCAAGTAGCGCAGAGAACAAGGATGATTTTGGTTATACTTGAATAGATGATAAGTGTTGAGCTGACTTGAGGTCGGCAGTCGTTCCCCGTTCCAATCTGGGATGCTGAGCGGATGGGGAAAGTGGCTGAGCTACTGGGGCGAGTGTACTATCGTTTCCTATTGAGGACTAGTTGCACCGCCGCGGATTTGTTCCAGGAGAATATATGCCTCAGGTGTCACGGCAGCGATGTGTTCCTGACCCAATCATTTCTTTTCCCCTCCTCCACTTCTTCCACATTCAGTTCAGCCCTGAGGCCTCCATCGCTCCCGGTCTGTCCCTGTTGGTTCAACTTGACTCCCACCCCCTCCTTTCACCACTGCCCTGCGTCTCTCTCCCTCTCCATTTTCCGTTCCTTCTCACTCTTTCGGTTCTTTATCGTCCAAAGTCTTTCTCTAAAACTACAAATTATTCGACTTTTCTTTGTCGTGTCGGAGGCAGATTTATTGTAACTGTACATTGGAGAGAGTTTTGTATCGCTGTCCGGTGTTATCGTTCAATCTTCCCTTCTCCTCCTCTTTCCTCCCCCCCCCCCCCCTCCCCTCTTTCCACTCTTACTCCCACTTCTCCCCCTCCTCCTCCCTCTCTTGTTGCTGACCGCTGTGGCTGTGGCGGTTCTGCATTCTATCAACTGCACTTGACTGGTCTGCTTCTCGCTCGTCCTCTGCTATTCCTAGACCTCTTCCACCAGACTCCTTCTGGCCTCTCCCTCCTTATTCTCATCCTTCTCTTGTTCTTTCCCCGGTTATAAACATCTGTCTCTGGACAGATCGATTTTCCTCTTCTCCTCCCCGTCTCCCCTCCTGATTTCTCCCCCTCACCACCTCTCGTCAAATTCGCCGCAATGTCGTGGAAAATCACTAGAAGTATGCAATCTCCCCCTTTCAAGTCCGATCGTGTCCCGATTCTTGATCCTGCATAGGCTAACCGGACGCTTTCTCATCTGTCCTTGACCAACAGAACTAAAGGAAACCCACCTCGCTCCTTTGACCCAAACCTTTGGGCGGTCCTCCTCCACATCCACCATCAAGGGTGATTCTGGCGAAGAAACGCCTGTGGCCTCGCAAACACCTTCTATCTCACCCTCCAACTCGAACGGGATCAGTATGTTGTTTGCTTTTGCCCGCTTTTTTTGCCTCCCCCTTTCCCCACCGCCGACCGTCCTAACATAATCTCCCGCTGTAGATGCCTCGGAATCGTTGGTCTCCCCGCCCGTGGCCCCTGTCAAGCCCGGTATCTTGATTGTCACTCTTCATGAAGGTCGAGGCTTCGCTCTTTCGCCTCATTATCAACAAATTTTCAACTCCCATTTCCAGAGCAACAATGCCTATGGCATGCGTCCCAGTTCATCATCCTCCCATTCTGCCCATGGCCAAGCCGGCTCCTTCGTACAAAGCGCACGTCCGCAGTCGACAAGCGGAGGCATAAACGCTGCCCCCACCATCCATGGTCGCTACTCCACCAAGTACCTTCCTTACGCCCTTCTTGATTTCGAGAAGAACCAAGTCTTCGTCGATGCCGTGTCTGGATCGCCGGAAAACCCCCTTTGGGCGGGCGACAACACCGCTTACAAGTTCGATGTCTCGCGCAAAACGGAACTGAATGTTCAGCTGTATCTCCGCAATCCTGCCGCTCGCCCAGGCGCCGGTCGCAGTGAGGATATTTTCCTCGGTGCCGTCAAAGTTCACCCTCGGTTTGAAGAGGCTTTGCCTCATGCGGAGGACCCAAAGAGCAAAAAGGATAATAAGCAGCCGCAAGAACGTCAGCTTGGTCAACTCGGGGCAGAATGGTTAGATCTCCAGTTCGGCACCGGGTCGATCAAGGTTGGTGTCTCTTTCGTCGAGAACAAACACCGCAGCATGAAGCTAGAGGACTTTGAACTCTTGAAGGTCGTCGGTAAGGGTAGTTTCGGTAAGGTCATGCAGGTCATGAAGAAGGATACCGGTCGAATCTATGCCCTCAAAACCATCCGCAAAGCTCACATCATCTCCCGGTCAGAGGTGACACACACCCTTGCGGAAAGATCAGTTCTCGCTCAGATCAACAATCCTTTCATTGTTCCTTTGAAGTTTTCTTTCCAGTCACCGGAAAAGTTGTACTTTGTTCTAGCCTTTGTCAATGGAGGTGAGCTGTTTCACCATCTCCAGCGGGAACAGCGCTTTGACATCAACCGTGCTCGGTTCTACACGGCTGAACTTCTCTGTGCTCTGGAATGCTTGCATGGATTTAAGGTCATCTACCGTGACCTCAAGCCCGAGAACATCCTTCTCGATTACACTGGCCATATCGCGCTGTGCGACTTTGGTTTGTGCAAGTTGGACATGAAGGACGAAGATCGGACGAACAGTAAGGCTCCTTCCCGCAATGCATATCATTTTCAATTTGGCTGACCTGTCTTGCAACAGCGTTCTGTGGTACGCCCGAATACCTTGCCCCGGAGCTTCTACTTGGCAACGGATACACTAAAACTGTCGACTGGTGGACATTGGGTGTTCTTCTCTATGAGATGTTGACGGGTCTCCCCCCGTTCTACGACGAGAACACGAATGATATGTATCGCAAGATCTTGCAGGAGCCTTTGACTTTCCCTAGCACCGACATTGTCCCTCCCGCTGCTCGAGATCTCCTGACGCGCCTGCTCGACCGTGATCCTCAGCGTCGACTAGGTGCAAATGGTGCTGCGGAGATCAAGTCACACCACTTCTTCGCAAACATCGACTGGCGCAAGCTGCTCCAGAGGAAGTATGAGCCAAGCTTCCGGCCCAATGTGGTATGTGATTTCCTTAACCCCCTTTGTATCGTCATACGCTGATTGGTGCAGTTGGGTGCTCGCGACACCACCAACTTCGACCGCGAATTTACGTCGGAAGCCCCACAGGATTCTTACGTCGATGGCCCTGTTTTGTCGCAGACAATGCAGCAGCAGTTTGAAGGTTGGTCTTACAATCGTCCGGTTGCTGGTCTTGGCGATGCTGGTGGCAGTGTCAAGGATCCCTCTTTCGGAAGCATTACCGAGTAAGAAGATCCCTGCCTGCTACCACCAAACAAGGTCTGTTTGGTGGGCGTAAGAAAAACACAATGTGACAACAAAATCTGGCGAAGAAACTGTTTGAAACAATCTCTTCGTCTTGTTCTCTTTTCATCGGCATATCATGCCTTGCGATGTAGCTCGGCTTTCTCTCATCATCTTCGCTGTCTTTCTATCTCCTCCACTTGCACAGGGAGTACATGGGGCTTTTTGTCGAGAGTTTTGCTTTCCTCTTCCATGGCAGTGATCTTAGCTGAGCGCTTTGTGTGTGTTCCTTTCCAACCTAAATGGGTTTTGCATCCAATACAATCGAGGCAGGTCCCTTTGGTCCATTTCTCATTTCCTGTCTTTCCCCTTTCTTCGTCGCTGCAGAATCTGTTCACGCAAGTCCCGTTTGGATCCAGACCAGATGTGTCTTACAGCCCAGTCCCTTTTCGCCAGGGAGACTGAAGCGGCGAGAGCAGCAACACGCCGCTCATCTCGCGTGCTCACCAACATAGTGGGTCGGAACAAGCACTCGTTGACCTTGTTGGGTTTCGGTCCCTATACACTTTGGCGCTTTTGACTTTGGTCTGTTGGTCTGGACCAATCGGACCTTTGCTAGGGCTTCTCTTCTGTCACATCAGGAGGGACTGGCGCCCATCTGAGACCTTCTGAACTCACCCTGCCCACGAAAGGTCAAATTTTGCATGAGTCTCCGTGTTAGCGGTCTCGACTTAGACCTCTTGTTTCCATTTTCGCTTCAGCTCGATACCTTTCCTACTGTTGCCTTTCGGTTTGTTTGTTTGGAAATGTAGGAACTCAAGAATGAAAGAGTCATGGAGGATGATATTCCCCTGCTCTGTTAGCTCATGATGTGACCGGTTCATAGACATCAGTTGATTTTTCTTCTTGCATAACGGTTGCTTGAAATCTATCCTCCAACGCACAGTAATGGTCCGTGGACATCCGGTAAATCATGTAGATTCGGGGTAGGTTTATCTGGCGGTGTCGGTCGAAAATGGCTTATACTGAAAAAAAGATCGTTGTCTGGATTGCGAGGGTACAAACAGGACGAGAGCATCTTCTCAAAATGTAGGGGTATGCTATATACACTCCACACATAATGGAGTGTCAATCGAGATCAAGAGCAGTGATGTACATAGGACTTTTGCATAAAGAATTAGGCGAAAGGAAGAAGCTATGTAAAGGAGAAGAGGGTGAACGGGAATTGGCTGGAGAGAAAGCAATAGAAGGAGAGGTTTTTGGGTGGGGCCGGAAATTATCCCCACGCAAGGCAGATTGCAATGTGTGCAAGGACATGATGCACAATAAAAACGGGAAATGCAACGCGGGAGGATAACAATAAGTACTGGGTAGGTATAATGGAGCAGAGGGAAGTGAAGCGAGTCAGAAGGAAGGAGGAAGGAAAGCATCACCGCGTCGGTCTCTTACGTCAGTCACATTTCCCTCACCATCGGATTTAGATACAAGCACACGACACATACACATATCATGCCATGGAAAGGGATTTAAAGGGGAAAAAAAAAAAAAAAACAGAACAAGTGGGTTTTATCTGAAAAGCTGATGGCAGGGAAGTAAGTAGTTTACTCGGATTTCTCCTCCTCATCCTCCTCATCCTCCTCCTCCTCCTCCTCCTCCTCCTCCTTGGCTTCGTCCTCTGCGGTAGCTTCTGCAGCCGCCTCAGGTTGTACCTCGGGGGCACCGTTGTCTGCGGTCTCATCGTCTCCGTGAACGTCAATCAAGGACTCCGAGGATGGGGGTTCGGGGACGGCAGCGGCGCCGCCCTCGGATTCGAGGCGGATGTACTCATCCCACTCGGGAAAGAGGTCATCATCTGCGGCGGCGTCGGGCGTGCCCGGAGGGATACCGATGAGGCGGGCGATCTTGGTCTTTCCATTAGACTCGAGGGAGGTCTTCCATTGGGCGACGAGTTCGGGGGCTCTCGAGGGCTTGTAGGTCTGGGCGAAAAGGACGGTTTCGGCTAGACGGTTCGTCCGCACCAGGAGGTCGATGCAGCCATCGACGTCGCCGAGGGACCAGAAAGTGGAGAAGGCAACATTGTGCAGCCCGGCTTCCGAAGCTTGGGCGGCCAGCTGCCGGAGACCGTCCTTGTTGCCGCTGGCGGTGTGCAGAAGGAGAAGGGAGCCGACGTCCTTGGCATTGGTGAAGCACTCCTGAGCCAGCGCAAGGTTCCAGTCAGCGAGAGCGGCGTCACCCACCGTCTTCCACTTGTGCTCGATGTTGGCTTCGCGGGCAATCTCGAGGGCGATCTCGAGATTGTTGAGGGCAAGGGCCAGTTCGAAACGATGCTCTGGGTCGGTTGCGACTTCGAGTGCCATTTCCTTGTACCCTTGGCCTTCCAGGAAACGAGCCACTTTGTTCATCTGATCTTGGGGAACGTCCTGGAGCAGCTCCGCGGCCGTTTCCAAATCGCCGCGCAACACCACAGTCTGGTACTCGACCATGCTGAGAGACAGGCCGAATGACACGACATTGACATCCTTGTCGGCAAGGTAGACGCGACCATCACGGGGCAGGTAGCCCAGGACGTACATACCCTGATCGAAATGGGAGATGGTGTACGTCTGGTCGCCAACCAAGTAATTGAGACGATTCGTCGAGTTCGTGTAGATGAAACAATCTCCAACCCACTGGCCGGTGCGGACAGACTCGTTGACATCGGTCACAACCTCGAAAGCGGCCTCCACACCATCCTCGTCGGCTTCACCGGCATTCAAGCCATTGATGTAATTTTCCCGGGAGTATCGGAGGACATAGAAGGAATCTTCACAAGCAAGAGTCACCAGCTCTCCCGACTCAGACCAGTAAACCTAGATGAGCTGTTAGCGACAGTCCGGCGGGCTAATCGTGGTTTCTATTGCTTACAGCCTTGGGATCAACTTCAATGCGGCGAACCAAGTTCCCAGTCTCCCAGTCGAACATACCAATTCCGCCCTGGCCCTTAACACCCAGCAACACACCATCCGTTAGGCCTTCAGCTTGGAAGCCTACATCAAGTCCGCCGCTGACTTCCTTGAAGTTCTTGAAGATCTTAACACTGGTGGTCGACTCGCGAATGGCATAATCATTGCTGTTGTCCTTCGAACCCCAGGCAAAGTCCAAGGCTTGACCAAAGGCCTTGTTACGCCAAGCAAGAGCAGTATAGATGATGTACTCGCCATCACCACAGACTGAGACAAACCGTCCGTTGGGGGAGTGTGAGAGGGTCTGAGGGTATACTTCACATGATCCCAACTCTTTCGTGGGCAGAGAAAGTGGCGCACCGTCCTTAATACTAGCATCACCGCCCTTGATCACAGTAGAGACAACCTCATTGTGTCTAGCCCAGATAATCTTTCCAGAACCGTCCATGGACACAGCTGGCTCTTCCCGACCCATCTTGACTACTACGGCACCATCATCAAAACCAATCGCAACTCCCTGCCGGCCGCGCTGGTAGGAGACACACCATGCTCTCTCAAGGCCATAGCTCAATGATTGCTCAAGTCTGTATGTGTTCGCATGCCAAATCTTGATAGTTCCGTCTTCAGAACCAGAGATGATCACAGGTAGTTCCGGATGGTAACAGGCGAAAGAAACGTTGCTTGTGTGGCCTTCCAGAGTCGCAATGAGCGCTTTCGTGGTGTAGTCCCAGACCTTGACGGTCCGGTCATCGGAAGTGGTGAGAAGATATGGTTTGTCCGCCTGCGGGTAATAATCAACATGGTTCACACCCTTGGTTTCATGAGCCTCCAGGGTAAAGTTGGCATGTGGCGAGCCAAGGCTCCAGATTTTAACGGTCCTGTCCAAACACGCCGATGCAAAAGTGTTGGTATCCTTAGGGTTGATTGCAAGGCCCATCACATAGTGGCCGTGACCCTCGTAGACCTGAACACACTTCCAGCCTTTCTCCCAGTCCCACAGCTTGATAGTCATATCGTCCGACGCGGTCAGAACGAAGGGTTGCGTGGGGTGCACCGCGATTGAGCGAATGTAATCCGGATGAGCCTCGAACGAAGCAATCTTCTCGGAGGTGTTGTAGTTATAAACGCGAAGTTGGAAGTCATCGGAACCGCAAACAATCCAGTTCTTGCGGGCAATAAACCGACCGGCTCTTACAGGAACATCAGTGAGCTCGAAGGTTTTGATTATAGACTGATCAACCTAACGTCAGCGACCTTCGCGTGCGGAAATTGACGGCAGGGCAGCGTACTTGAGTTTCATAGGACCAGATGTAAACGTGACCTGTGTACTCCTATTAGCGCGTTCAGGGCGTTGGTCGAGCTGCGACTCCTCGGCGTACCGCTGTATAGTGTGGTAAGAATCTGTGAGATATCAGCGCGTGTCCAGAGGTACTCATGGCTAGAATACTCACCCATGGCTCCGTTGGGTGGAAGTCAATGCCCTTCACCCGCTCGGAGCGGGCGAACAGCTGTCTCTAATAGAACACAACAGTCAGCATTCTGGTCATTGTGCATGAGCACTGGTACCAAGAATATAAGAGCCACCCTCAGGCAGACTCCGCATCCTCTCGAGGGTCAGAATCCGTACCTTGACATCCAGCTTCATCTTGTGTGGGGAAAGAAGCTCGCGATGATGTGCGGCGTCGGAGGACGGCCTGTGTGAAGGAGGGGAAACCAGGCCACGAGCCGCTCAAACAGCCCAGCCCGGGAACGTCAGAAACTCCCGAAGGAAAGATAGGTAAGAGGCGCAAAGAAAAGATTAAAATCCTCAGCCCAAATGGCCTCCGAGGTCAATGCAGATTGCTTGTATCTGACAGCGATGTGTCCACAAGGAGACGGAATCCCGCCAGCTATCTGGAATCGGCTAGCGACAGGGGGAACTCACCGCCTCCGGTTCTGGATCGTTACCCTCGTGGCCGGGATGTACAGTCCCCAGTTCTACATCAATCAATATGCGCATCTAGAATTGACACGCCTCTCTCCTGATCAATACTATCATCATATGTACTATAGCATGCTCTACACCAGTTATGTGATGCTTGAATCACCGTGCACCTGTAGTACGAGAAAAGGGGCTCAATCAGCGTTCAATAGCATAGTAAAACACATTTGCCAGAGAGCTCGGCAACACATTATCGTGGGACTATGATAAATTTTGATTGGACACACGTAAACTTATAATTACAAACAATGGGAATTCTTAAGTCAAGTCTGTCATTTATGAGAACACCAGCTCCTCGAAAGCTTACTCGGGGCGCTCGAAGTAGGACCACTGGCCAGGTCTAGGCTTCTCCTCAAGTTCCTCCCAACTGTGACCATATCAGTATTGTGACCTATACCAATAGTTAACCAGATCAACGTAGACTTACGCTTTCGACTTGTACAGCTCATCCACCACCTTCAATTCACCCTCAGCAACCTGGATGACCTCCTCAATAAGACCAGCACCGATTTGCTTCTCAATTTCAGAGATCCTGAGTTCAAGAGTATCAATACCTAGCACCGAACATTATACTTCTGGGGAGGACAATATCGACGTACTGTTCTGCCGTCAAGGCGGGCTCGGCCTCCCACTTCTTCTCCTCGACGTGAAAGTCCGATTCATTGTTGCGAGGGGAGGCGGATTCCTCCATCAGCTGTGCAAAGCGGGCTTCTTCTTCCGGCGTACGAGCGGGACCCTCAGTGGTCGCTTCAATGGCCTCACCGTCCCACTCCTCTCCACGGGCATTGTCACTGCCATCGGGTTGCTCAGCCGCTGCATACGTGCCGTCGCCCCTCAGAAGACTGGAGAAACGTTCGGGCTCGGCACCCACAGTCTTCTTCACGCGCTCCAACCAAGCTTCGAATCCAGGCGGCTTCGTGGATTCGACGATCTGCAGACGCTGGCGGGTCAATGCCTCGGTGGATTGGCGGTAGACGGAAGACTCGGGGAAGGACTTGAGCTTGTTCAAGGTCGATGTGTAGAGGAAGATCAAAGTGGAACGCGGACTAGGGTGAGTGTTGAGACCGGTCAGGCCGGTGGGAGCGAAAGGCTCCAAGTAACGAGCCGGCTTGACATTGGCCAGCAACCGGAATGTCGACCTCATATTGATCGTGACTTATGCGAGGAAGTAAAAGAAATGAAAGGAACCCAGAGGGACGTGTATGTATCAGACCCAATGGCAGGCGGAAGAGGGGTGACTTATCGGGTCGTCTTTCACAATGAGCAGCACAACTGCATCGGGATGGATGCACGAAGGGTTGAGGTTCCGTCCCCGGATCGCGGAGAAACCCACTTCCGAGTCTCCTTCCTGCGCCTCTTCCTCCTCCACCATCTATCATGTCGATATGAATGACTAGTTAGATGACTGTCTTGCAGTAGGGGTGGCCTCATTCTTGCCTGCCTTCGTTTTGCAGTCGGTACCCCGCCTTTTTCACGGGGACACTTACGAGACGCTTGCTGAAATTCTTCGGAGCAGCGACCTCTGTCCGATATCCCCTGTCTGGTTCCCCGACTCCTGGCGATCCACACGTTTCTAGACCACCCGTCACTTTCAGTCCGATGTGCCACCCGTGAACGGGTATTACTTATTCTCTGCTAGTCTCCTTCTCGACTCTCCCTATCGACTCTATCCCTCTTTTCCAGTAAGATCAAAGGCTCTTGGCCCTTGACCTATAGCCAGCATGAAGGCATCTTTGCTGGCGTGGTCTCTCCTTTCTCTCCTTTCCATCCCGACGTGGGCTCTGTCCGCCAGTGATGCCTCCTCGAAGCACCATCTCGTGAAGAGAGACAGCTCATCCGAAGCCAAATCCACTCTCTTCAATGGCATCGAAGTCCCGCCCATCAAATCTCTGACCCCTGAGGACTTCGACGAAACGGTTAAAGATGGCTACTGGTCAGCATCCTTTCCAAACGCGCCAGGTCAGCTTGGCCGCTTGAGGCTGACAGATCTCTCAGGTTTATTAAAGAGTACTCGCCATCATGTCCGCACTGTCAGAAGATTGCGCCCACTTGGCAGACACTCTATGAGTTCTACTATGTAAGTTGGCAGACTTGTTCACCATACTGCAGATCCTAATTCCATGCAGACCTCGGATCCCTTGTCCTCGTCCTCTGGAAAGTCTTCCGATACCAAGTCCTTGAACTCCTTTGATAAATTCTACAACTTCCACTTCGCAGAATTAAATTGTCTTGTGTACGGTGACCTGTGCCACAAGTTGGGTGTGAAAAATTTCCCCACCTTCGCTTTGTTCCACAATGGCGAGAAGGCCGAGGAATTCAACGGGAAGAGAAATATGCAAGGCTTGAGCGACTTTGTTGAAGAGAAGCTCGAACAAATAAAACCTGGATCCCGACCTGCACAAGGCTTGATTTTGCCCAAGCCAGGCGACACAAGCGTCGACACCAAAGCCCAACCTGACACTCCTGCAGCCAAGGATAAAGATCCTGAAGCTGGGGTAAAGGCTGGCGAGAAGCACAACGAGCAGGCTGCGGAGCTCGCCGCTAGCGATTCCGTCATTGCCAAGGATACCACGGAATCCAAGGTCAAGTCTTCTGGCCCGATAAATCCTCAGGGCATTTCTGTTCCTCTCACGGCGGAAAGTTTCCAGAAACTTGTCACTACTACGCAAGACCCTTGGTTTATTAAGTTCTACGCTCCCTGGTGTGGCCACTGTCAGGCATTGGCGCCTAACTGGCAAGAAATGGCCAGGGAGATGCAGGGTGTCCTAAACGTCGGAGAAGTGAACTGCGATGTTGAAACTCGGCTTTGCAAGGATGCCAGAGTCAATCAATTTCCCACAATTTATTTCTTCCGTGGCGGTGAAAGAGTGGAGTACAATGGTCTACGTGGTCTAGGTGATCTAGTCAATTATGCCAAGAAGGCCGTCGAGATCGGCTCTGGCGTGCAGGATGTGGATGCTACCACTTTCAAGGAACTGGAAGAGAAGGAAGATGTTATTTTCCTATATTTCTATGATCACGCAACCACTTCTGAGGACTTCAAGGCTCTTGAGCGTCTGACCCTAAGCCTGGTCGGCCATGCCAGACTCGTGAAGACAAGCAGTGCCGCTCTTGCCGAAAGATTCAAGATCTCCACCTGGCCTCGCCTTTTGGTGTCTCGTGATGGCCGCCCAAGCTACTACAATGCGCTTGCTCCTAAGGATATGCGCGACTTCAGGCAAATCCTGGGTTGGATGCGGTCTGTGTGGCTTCCTATTGTTCCTGAACTCACAGCGTCCAACGCTCGTGAGATTATGGATGGGAAATATGTTGTTCTAGGTGTTTTGAGCCGTAAGCACTCTGACGAGTTCTTACAGTCTAAGAGAGAGCTTAAGAATGCTGCCCATGAATGGATGGACAAGCAGGTTCAATTGTTCCAGCTGGAGCGCGCTGAACTTCGGGATGCCAAGCAGCTGCGGATCGAAGAAGCCGAGGACCGCAATGACCAGCGTGCACTCCGCGCTGCTAAGAACATGCGTATCACTATCCGCGAGGATGACAAGAAACAGGTTGGCTTTGCCTGGGTTGACGGTGACTTCTGGGAGCGGTGGCTTCGAACCCAGTTTGGCATCGATGTGGAGAACGGTGAGCGTGTCATTATCAATGACCAAGACGTAAGTTTCTTTCAGACTGCTGAATGCTGTACTCGTATCATGGAGCTGACATGTTCTAGAACCGACGCTACTGGGATACTTCCTCCAGCGGTGCATCCATCATGGCTTCTCGTACCTCGATTCTGGAAACTATTCCTCTTGTGATTGCGAACCCGCCCAAGCTCACTCCCAAATCTACTATTGGCACTTTCGAGTCTATTTTCTTTTTCACTCGTTCTTTCATCAGCGGACATCCCATCCTGTTCGTCATTATCTTGATCCTCTCCATTGTTGGGGCCACATTTGTGGCGAGAGGCAGAGCGGCGAGACGTGGTGGTCGGGGCGGTATTCTTGGGGTGACTGGCAATTCTAGCGGAGGATTCTTTAACCTGGATGGTAAGGAAGGTCTTCTGAATGGTGGCTCCACGGGCAAAGTAGATTAGATCGTGGGAAGCATTGGTGTTGTACAGTCATCTTCCTTTTCTTTCTCTTTCTTCTTTACTCAATATTTCTTCTTCAATTTTATTTTGGTGTCTATTCTAGGCATAAAATCCGATGAGGCTGGGTACTTCTTCTACCGTGAAATTGATACTCCATACTAAGGTAAACTCCAATTGTGCAATGCAGTGCAGTGAGTAGGTAGTATACTTCCATACTTCTTGTGGCATGAGGTGTGGAAATGCGCAAGATTTGATTCGACGATCTGTCTATCACGTGACTAGTCACTTGGACGGCTGATTGGCCGCGGGCGGTCGGACGAGAACGTCGCGGAGTCTCCCGGTTTTCCTCGACAGCTTCAACGTGTAATTGCAGCCGCTACATCAATCATTTCTTGGAGCAGAGTGTGCCTCCTTCGATCTCAAGCAAAATGGTATGTACAAGATACAATCTTGCACCCGTCTATCAATGGGGTATAGCATGACTTCGGGGTGTCGCATCATGCGCATTGGTGGTCTCCCCCGGGACCCGGCTATGTCACGGTGACAGATGGAAAGGGATAATATTTGTCAATTGTTGCTAATGTGAATCTTGCTCTTATATAGGTTTTCTCTCAGACTCTTCGCCGCGCTGCGGCTCAGCAGGCCGGTGGCTACCGTTCTCCTTTCGGTCCCAAGTGAGACCCCCCCGCATATCTATCGTCTTCGTCCCAACATCATCATAAATGCTAGCACTGAGCCGACCCTTTCAGGCTCTGTTTGCTTCTTCCGTCGATTTTGATATGACGGACGACTGCAATGATGGTCTACAGCGATGAGGTCTGAAGGAGGACTTGTCATGGCGGAAAACTAGAATGCACAAAGCGAAGTAAAGGACGACAAATGGCCTAATCGCGCTGACGGTTGATTCTCGATGATTTAGGTACTCGACTCCCCTCCACTGGCACGGTCTTACCGCCCGGTCTGCTGTCACTGCGTGAGTGTCTACCGCCTTTTAGCTGAAAGTTCCATATCCGCACATTACCGGATATGGCGACTGCAGTGCTTCTAGCGTCTACTAACATGCTATCGCATACACAGTGGTACCATCGCCGCCGGCTTCGGTGTCAGTGCCGGTACCTTCCTTCTGTTCTTCTTCGGCGAGGTCCCCCGTGTTCGCCGTGACATCCTCCAGAAGCTCCCTTTCCTCGATGAGTACTTTGACCGCACCGTCGCCCCCGAGGACAACGTATGGCAATCCTATCTCATTGTACCCATAGATTCACTAACATCTGGGACAGCCCTTTTAAATTATATCTTTGAAATTGAGACAACTGTTTTTATAAATATACACACAACCCACACACAACCTGGTCCCCTGGACGGATTACCGCTTCATAACTGGACAGCAAAAGAGACTTGAGGTGCTGTACGTGTAGACTAGCGATGATTTTTTGAGAGCACATACTAGAGAATGCCTGCTTAAAGAAATATTCTCCTACTATTTTGCTGGCCATTTTTCGTTGCTGGTCGCTGTGAAAGTGTCTCAACACTGAGACAAATACTTAGATAACGACAGACTTATAATGCAGCTTGAATGAGTATTGTGTACTGTTGATAGACTCCGAGCGTGTTAGTGTTATCAGCTGCAGCTGGCCGAATTTGGAGTAAATGCAAACATGGAGAATACCAGTACTAAGGCAGCGGGTAGATCATAGTTCCCTTCGACATTAAACCTCAAGAAATAAACCTCACCGGCTTACGCGCCCAGATCTGCTCGAGCATGAACAACCAAGTAATGCGTTATAGTCTTGACACATTCAGTGAACAATGATAAGCTAATGCAGAGACCACAGTGAGCGGGTATCAAAGCTCTCGAACCTAAGGTCATAAACATCGGATCTCGGACACACTCGGTGTGAAAGGCGTGGCTGTCTGTCTTGAAGTCAGGGGAATCGCCTATCAATATTCCAGTGACTATTCTCATTGAAGTAAGTCCAACCTGGCCAATTCTCTTATCTCTGGCCATTTGATGGCTCACGTCTCACGTCTACCAAGTCAACATCATCCTTCCCACCCAACCTTATCATCTGCAGCCCTGCAGCCAACCATCTCCTCCGATAAGTACAGCCTCTGAACATCTGGCCGGCTGTCCGAGCACCAATACGTATCTGTCGCGCTATGCTTTCTTCTTCCAACGCGCGAGAAGTTTCCCTACTCAGTAAAGTCGAATTACTAGGTTTGAGATTTACAGGTTTATGCCCCTGTGGAAGTCAACTTGAGCAGATGAATTTCGGCTTATTGGGCATTTCAACTTGGACCCGTGGGAGCTTCTTTCCAGATTCCCTCCAATCCGATTGTCCAGGGTATTGGTGAATGACCTGGTGCCAAGCGCATCAGCGTCTGTTTCCCCCGCCTCGGCTAGTCACAACATCAAGATCCATACTATGGGGTCGACAGATGTGTATCGCCGACCATAGACATTGATTGGTGCCGTCTCTGAACTCCCTTCGCCTGACGCGGAACAGCTGTGCTTCCATAGATAAGATGGCTATATTACATTACAATGCATCCTCAGCGAGATGTGCTGGCCCCAGCCCGCTCGCCTTTGCTCGAAAAAGAGCGTCTCACAGGACTCACCTGTTGTGTGACCTGGCTGTCCCGCACGGATTGTTCTTTGTCTCAAACTGGTTCTGCAAATGCTCTCCATCGAAAGCTTGGTTATTAGTGACCCTCTTCATCTTGCTGGCGTTTCGGGTCAGGACGCTTAACGGAGCATTTCTCAAATCATCATCATGTCTGTCTCCGAACATAATAGCAAGACTGCCCTACAAGCACCTGTCTATGCGGACATCAACCATGCGCCCGTCACGAGTATCTTGCCAGAGGGTGACATCCCTTATACCGATCATGCAATGGACGCGGACGAGAGGGTGATCGTGGCTCTCGGATACAAACAAGAATTCAAGCGCGAGTTCTCGCTTTGGACCACATTCTGTGTTAGCTTTTCGGTGCTCGGCTTACTCCCGTCATTTGCGAGTACAATCTATTATGGTACTTCTTCTTTCTTTGCTTTGCCCCCGCTGTGACGACAATGGTTAACGAGGAGAAGGTATGGGCTATGCAGGAACAGCGGGTATGGTCTGGGGGTGGATAATCGCTATGCTCTTCATTCAGTGTGTTGCGATGTCTATGGCTGAGCTATGCTCCGCAATGCCTACCAGGTTGGTGTCTCCTCTCCTCTGTATCTTAACCTTATATACAAGCTAACCTTCATCGTCAGTGGTGGTCTGTACTATGCCGCCGCCGTTCTTGCTCCCCCAGGCTATGGACCCTTTGCTGCGTGGATCACAGGATGGTCCAACTGGATCGGACAGATCACTGCAGCACCATCTGTCGACTATGCTCTGGCGGCCATGATTCTGGCAGCCGCCTCGATTGAGAACCCCGATTACGTGCCCACAAATTGGCAAACCTACCTGTTAACCACGTTCATCATGATCATTCATACGGGGATCAGCAGTATGCCCACCAGATGGGTCGCCCGGGTTAATTCGTGGGGCTCAACGTTCAACATCCTTGCTCTTATCGTGACAATCATCGCTATCCCCGCTGGGACGAAGAACGAGCCTAAATTCACTCCCTCCAAAGAGGTTTGGGGCACCATCACCAATCTGACTGACTTTCCCGATGGAGTGGCTGTCCTTATGACTTTTGTCGGTGTCATTTGGACAATGTCCGGCTACGACTCGCCTTTCCATCTTAGTGAAGAATGTTCCAATGCCAACATTGCCTCGCCACGAGCGATTGTCATGACCTCGGGGGTGGGAGGAGTATTCGGCTGGTTCCTGCAGCTTGTTGTTGCCTACACAGTAACCGACATCAATGCGGTCCTTGACTCTGACTTGGGACAGCCATGGGCATCATATCTGCTGCAGGTCATGCCGAAAAAGATCGCGCTGGCTATTCTAGCTCTGACCATCATCAGCGGTTTCTCCATGGGTCAGGGCTGCATGGTGGCTGCATCACGAGTCACCTACGCTTACGCTCGAGACGACTGCTTTCCTCTTTCGAGCATCTGGAAGAAGGTCAACCACCACACTCAAACACCCGTCAACGCGGTCATTCTCAACGGGGTCCTCGGGATTTTGATGTGTCTCCTTATGCTAGGCGGTACGACCGCCATCGGCGCCTTGTTCTCCATTGGCGCCATCGCGCAGTTCTTCGCCTTTGCCGTCCCTATCGCCATTCGGGTGTTCTTCGTCGGGAATCGGTTTCGCAAAGGGCCCTGGCATCTGGGTCCACTGGGACCCTGGATCGGCGGAGCAGGCGTGGCTTTTGTCCTTTTGATGATCCCGATTCTCTGTTTACCCAGTTCCACCGGCAGCGATCTGACGCCCGAATTGATGAACTGGACGTGTCTTGTCTGGGGTGCCCCTATGCTGGCCGTGATCATATGGTGGTTTATTGATGCGCATAAATGGTTCAAGGGCCCCGTCGTCAACGTGGAGCATGCAATTCATGCCGTCCCGGCCGAATTGATCATCGACGGACTCGGGGAGGATGAAGTCATTACTCAAGAGGGAGCACCGGCGGATCCGTCGAGTAAGTCTTCTGCAAAGTAGTCAATTTTAGGACCTTGTATTGCCTCCTAGTGTATCATCTCCAGCTTAATACCTTTGTGCTTAAATCGACTTGAGAGCCTTACTCGTTCATTCCAGTCCGTGAGCTCAATGTGAGGGAAATTTGACTGAATTAGCATCAGGCCAAGTACTCCGTGCGCACGAGTTCGTATAGTTTTCGGCTTTAGCATGCAATAGCCATCCCGTTCTTTCGTACCTGGTCGACAGGACACGACAGTACTATGGTTATTAAAGGAGAAAACGCGGTACAGCTCCTACATATACACTGATGGCCAGCTTTCTGTTCACCCTGGGAGATATGAACGGGCGCAAGTCATTTCGTTTGACTAGTGCAGCCTCTTCGTACTAAGCCTGCCGTGCTAGCAGGCCAAAGAGCTATGCGTAATTTGAGGCAATCGACGTGCAGCACAGTAATTCCACCTCACACCTTTCCCCTCCATTGGAGAACATCTACATGCAAGGGTAAGGTAAGGTGTATACTGCCCGCACAGAGAAAACCACATTCTCCGCATCCTTGCGGGCTACAGTCCCGTGCTATTGTCCTGCTTACCCATATCAACACCTAGCACACACCTCTATCACGAAGAACCCCCTTCACATAACCTTACCCAGCCATGACTCCAATCAGATGCCAATGACTGTAGAGAGGCAAAAGGGAAAGACATACTACCACACGAGATAAGTGGGAAAGCCACGCGGGAGAGTCAAATCTACCGATAGGCTACGTGCTATTTCGGGTGTAACCCTCGGAAAGCTTCGTCGGCCGGGTATTGATAGGTCGAGCTGGATGAGACAATGCAGAGCTTTTGTGTCACAGAAGGATGTCTGGCATTTTGTATGTCTCGGGAGTGTTTGTTGCTGTTTCATTCGTCCAGGTGATGCTGCAGGCTGGGTGGGGAGGGGTATAGTTGTAATACAGTTATATACAGTACCTAGAGGTAAAGTTAGGGGAAATAGAGGGTCAAGCATGGTGTTTCGAGTGCGATGGGCTTTTTTGACTTCTGATCACTGCATACAGTATGTGAGAATTGTTTGGAGGGCTACTAAAGATGCCGTGGTGTTTCATAATATATGCATGCGGGGTCAAGTTCGGGTCAAGTAGACAGATATATCATCCGGATGATACAACATGGACAGATCGTGCACACCATTGAAGAATCATAGTCTTTCTTTGAAGATAATTTCTTCGAACTTCAGTGACTTAGTTTGGTTGTACTGTCAATGATCTACTGTTCAAGTTCCTGATAGTGGAAAATCCTAATGAATGGAGACATGCAACTTGCATGCATAGACGCAAACAGCATGTGCAGCACAACCCCATTCAAGTCTCCCGCCCTACCTCACTACCTACTACTAACGGGGATAGTAAGTACTGCGTACAGTAAATCAACCACCAAACATACCTCAAAGCAGTCAGCGCTCCAGTGTCCAGCCAGTAAGCAGGAATTAGTAACCACCCACTAAGATCAAGCTCATCGGGTCTCCTTCCCTACAGAATACCCACCCCGTCATCATGGTGCGGGAGACGGGCGACGGGCGACCGGGGGAGGGGCACGCAGTGAGTGGGTGGGCAGGTAAGGCGGGCTGAGGCGGACGCAAGAGCAAGTGAGACCAGGCGGGAGGACAGCCCCTGAGGCTGGTGGCTCTGGCGGACTGACCCTGCCTTTAGTTATAGTATACAACTACACTGTACAGGACGGAGTATGGAGTACCCAGTCTTCAGAAAACTATCAACCCAGCAGACTGTCGCATCTTGCCCAACTATCGCTTCATGGAGCCTACAAACCTAATTGATCCCGGTTGGATCCAGCCGCACCTCAAAGAGGAAGAAGTTCATTGGCAGGTATTGTTGGAGGGAGAGAGGGGGTGGGCAATGTGGGCAGGGCAGTGGGCAGGGCAGTGGGCACCTACGGAGTAGGCTGGTTTCCAAATTACCTGCAGGTACCAGACCAGCGCTGCTTTAGTAGATTTGGCCTCTGGGGGCCTAAGATGCATGCTGCTTGACGCTTGTTTCAAGTTTCGACGTGATGCTTGTGTGTTTGCGGCACATGGTAGCCTACTGGGCGAGGTGAGCGAGGTGGTACACTATGTACTATTAGGATACTGTGTAGAATTTGTGCGTGGTGGTGGGATTGGTATATTCTGAGTACTGCATGAATAGGTGATCGCCTTCAATCAAAGCAGGTTGAGCAGGATGGGTGACTGCTATTTCACAGCAGTAGGTACAGTATAGCAACACTTTCGACCATATCATCATACTCAGCAGCACCACTAGCATCAATGCCTATGTCACATACTACTACGTATCAGTTGCCCAAAGGTAACATGAATGATCCTCCAGAGTGGTTCTTTACCTGCCTAATGCCTGCTTCCGAGTCATCCGCTTGCTGTTCGATCGATTCATCAGGTCGGCCAATCCAAGATTTGTTGAGGCTTCTTGGTGAGGATTCCCCAGTCCTCGACGTCATACATCTCTTCCTCAATCGCCAAGTGACGAGAGCAGAAAACATGATACAACGATCTAATCTGAGGAAGCAGTCCTCCGGAAGATTGAAAAACATGGACAAACAAACTACTCTCAAACAACTACCGTACTGTACTCGTGTACCCAGAACCAGTCAGTACACTTGAGATAAGTTAATCTGATCGAGCACGGAGATAAACACCCCTCCCCTCCCCTCCATCCCCTCCCCCTACTCCCTCAGCCCCTCCCTTCCGTCCCTTAGTGACTAATCATGATTGACAGGGGAAGACCGGGCTCGGGGAGGGAGACAGAAAATAGAAAAACAATGAACCCAGAGCCATGGGTATGGAGGGGCTGGGACTGGGATATTCGCGAAAAGAGTGGATTTCCATGCCACTTGGCCAGGTTTGAAATCCGCCCCGTTCGTCCGCTTGAGCTACTCTTCCGTAGGTACCGGTCGGGAGTAGTAGTTAATAAACGGAGTCTAATACACACCAAATCAGGGATAGTTACTCTTTGGTCTGTGTGTATGCTATTGACTTAGTGTCCACGGTGGATGTGCTGTTGGCCCGAAAGAGACATTAATTCAGGATGTTATTTCACTCACTTCCCCAACCACCATGATTATCTCGAGCAATTGGAAGCAGAGTAAAAAGGTCAACAAGTACTTGTAAGAATTTATCCAGTCATACGATTTGCAAATTTGCTCAACGGAAGAGTAAGAAAGTATTAGTTAGTTTCCTGTCGACTGCTCACTTACTCACTCACTTGCTGCCCGTCTAGGATACTTATTCTGGAAGGTGGTGACAGCTGAGCAAATGTACGGAGTAGTAGGCGATTTCTAGTTAGGACAGATTCAGTAGGCTGCACTGTGTTGTGGCTTAGGTATTGTGTGTGTGCCCAGCGGTTTCTCATGCTCGTACTGGTCTAATTCCTCTCGGTTTTTTTGAACCATGTTTACAAATTCAGAAAGTAGAAGAGATGACACTACGGAGTACTTACTCGACGCTCCTACTCGGAGTTTGCGGATCGATATCAACTATCAAGGTTGACCGGAGGGTTTCCGTATTATCCCTGCAGAAGCGGTCATTATCTGATCGCGCCTCAGGCAGCCAAATTTATGCTCGTCCCTTGCCCCCCCCCTTCCCCAATGGAGGATCTCCATTCTCGCGTGCCGCTTCATTAAACCTTGTTTGTATGATGAAGATGGCTGTGTGAGGCCTTCAGCCCATGGAACGGCAGGGACAATAGAATTCCCCAGATAAAAGATGGCGAGCTACGAGATGCTTCATTTGAGATACACGAGGACCAGGACGCGCGGCCGGATTCCTCTGTATCATGCTGTCCGATTTGTGATGAGCACTGGACGGTAATAAACGCATCGGGATGAAAGATGTTGCTCCAAATGATTCAATGCGACCATGGGTCGATTGTGTCCGACTTCTCTTTTTTTTTTTTTTTCTTCTTTCTGCTTGCTTTGTCCAGATTACGGTACGGTATGTGTAGACTACCTAGATTGAACTAGACTCCGAAGGGTTGAGGAAAGTGTGGTCTCTGGTTTTTCGGGCGAGAGATGACAAAACATCGTGCGATCAAGGACCTCCCATCGAGATGGATAGAGAAGTCCTTCTTCCTTCCGTCGGATGCATGGACTGCTCGCAGTACTCCGTAGATAGGTACAGTACACTAAGAGTAGGCCGGAGAGACAGATGGTCAGTTGGGTATGAGTTACTTACAGTGGTTACTGGTCAGTAACCCCTGACCCGATGTCATACAGTGCATACTCGCTCCGCCATTGCACTCCGGCCAGTCATGGCATCGGAAAATGACACTGGTACTTCCAGTCTACCATGCTGGAGAATCTCTCCGAACGCCAAGTTTGACACTAAGCCGCAACACCCCTCACCAACCTTAGGCAGTAGGATTGTCACTTTTCCAAGCGTGACCAGGAGGACGGTAACAGCTGATCCTGGGTGAGTTAGCGGGGTTTCTGGTGCATTGACTTGGCTTTCACTAGGCTCAGTAAGGGAAGAGTCAGAAGAGGTGCGCTAGTGAGCAGAGAGGGCTTAGGGACATGAGAGACCCTGGCTAAATCTAACTCCAGTTCAAGCAGGAGATGCTATAGTTTAGCCCTATTCGGCACCCAGTTGACAATTCAATGTTGAGTTTGATTCTGCATCGAGGGAAGCAAGAGATAGGCACAAAAGTCAAAATACCCGAATTACACCCTGAAATTAAGGACCATACTCTTCGTACTCTTCAACAACTCACAACAAAAACAACAACAACAACATTGTCATCATTATCAACAGCACAACGCCCAGCATTGAAGTCCAAGGCTCAGGCCACTGGGGCAGAAAGCCTGGTCATCCTCGGTCGGACTAAGGAGGTTAGATGAGGTGTGTGGCGTTCTCGCCTCGCCAAATCTTGAGATGATGATTGGTTCTTTGCTATTCCTCAGTGCGCTTCCGAAACTGAGCCGATACCTAAAAGGTGCAAGATGAAGACCTAATTGAGAACAGGACAACGCTGTTTTTCGGCATTACTCCGGTCAGCTTCGGAAAAACACCTTGCCCAGGGTAAAAGTGCCGAGGAAGGTTCCCGGTCAATCCAACTCGAGGAGGCCCCGACTTCCTGGTCGACTCCGTCCGATGTTTTTGACCCCATCTCCGACTCGGGCGAAGGAATGAAGAGAAGAGGGAAAATCGTCGCGCAGGTTTAAACGATCTGCAAGCGGTACCGTATGGAGGACCGGAGTACGGAGAGATTGTTGGGGGCACTTCCGCCCTACCGGTACTCCGTCCAGCTTTCTCGGTTTGGGGTTTGATACTTCGGACTAGAGTGCTGACTAGTTCGTGAATGCACTCGAAGCATATTATCATGGCTTCCCTTTCGGAGCCATTTTTTTTTGATAGTGACTGTCGTGATGATGGCGGTTGCTGCTGTCGTGGTTTGATGTCCCAAGCTACTGGCTTGCTTTCGAGACTAGCCACACTACTTCGTTTGCCACGTAGATGGATCACACTGGTAAAGAGTAGACCCAACAATCAGTCCATCAAGCTTGTATAGTAAGCAAGGCTAGATCAGGTCTTTGGCAAGTAAGTAGTTATAGGTCACTGGTGCGGCATCATAGCTCTTCGTGCCGAGGTGCGCATCTATCGCAGCCTCGACTCAACCGGACATTGACTGATTGATTGGCCGGCAAGACTGAGACAGGCATTCATTATTCATCAGTCTCACAAGCGAAAGCCAAGCTTTGCGATGATGAAAAAGCAACAAGCAAACGACGATCCATCGGACAATTTTCTTCACCAACCATTGAGCGAGCGCCCTTTAGGCGAGTCAGTCGGGTTCCCCTCGTTGAGGGTGCCGGAGACCCGTTCTGCTTACAAGTTACCACAAAAATAACTACATACTCCGTAGGATGAATCATTCGGAAATATGATAAATAGGGTGGGTGGAAGAAAAGCTAGAAAATCACACACTTACCAGTACACACCTCGAACTCAAGCGCGCATTATACTGTTCTGCCAGCCTAGGTTACTTGATCACCATGGCATCTAGTCTACGACTGTGTAAGATTTTGGTGGGGGGGAGAGGGGGAAGACCGGGCCTGGGGATCTTCCCACACCGCCTGGGCTTGGTCCGATGGACAGCCAAACCCAGGAATCATTCGTTCGTGGAAGTTTCCATGAGCGGAGCCCATCCCATCGGCTTCCGCTTAACTTTTGTGGAGCATCGGTTTTGGGTTGACCATGCCACTGCACCGTGATCGGATCGCCACTTTGGGCGAGGTGCAGGGATTTTGCGCCGGAAACACTCCCACTGGGATAAAACTTTTGTGATGATGGTACATCATGCCAGTTTTGCTCAGCTTTGAACGATGGTAGCTATATCTCCTCCATACGTGGAAGAAAGAATACCCAACAAAATAGAAAAAAGAAAGCAAACCCCGGCGACAATGCCGATGAGCTAATCCTCACTTTGTTTGGTAACCTTTTCTTCTTCAGTAGTGTTCCTTTTGCCTTGGAAGAAGAAGGCAAGAAAAAAGAAAGCAGTGCGCCAGCGGACGGGGGACAAGGCGTAAGTGGCAAGTTGAGCGAGGATGGATTGTTGCAGAATGGTCTATACGGAGTACACCCTGGCTATCTGACACCTATTCTTGTTCCCAGATAGACACATCCTGCACAGTACTGTACCCCGTACACGAGTAACAATTAGTTACACCTTCAGTACCGCACACGCATCCTTGGAAAGTTCTGCTTGGCTCTCAAGGTTGCTTGCTGTAAAAACGTGCTATTACTCAATCGATTCGTCTCTTCGTGATTGCGTCGTATCTACCCTGAGTAGTGAGGGAATTTTTAGGTTTCTCTCTAGAGTCAACAGAGTCAACAAGAAACAGTAGTGTGATACTCTTTTATCTCCTTGTGGTATAGTATGGGCTTGACCGCAGCAGAGACTTTCTCTAGTTCATTGCCGATTCCTGCAAAAAGGAAAAAAAAAAAAAATGGTTGGTACGTACCGTTACTTTGCATTTCCGTATGGACCATCAATCCAATTCCTGCCTTTCTCGCTCTCTACCCAGCGCGCTCCGCAGCCGCCACGAGATTAAAAGCGAGAGATTGAAGAAGAGCCAAAACTCTAAACCAGAGAAGTGTGAACTATGAAGTAGCATAATGGTCGAAAAAGGTACTCACCTACGTACTGCCTCGTCGACTTCGGGAATCTTCATCTCCGCGCTCTTCCGAATTCGATGGTCATTGGCTTGGTAGGGTTGTTACTGGGGGTTCTCCTCTGCTAGTCTCTTTTATGTTCTAAACATACTGAATTCTGGTTGCACGTATCCCCCGTACCGCGAAATGAATGCTACATCGGCGAGAAATCCTCTCCTGCATTGGGAAATGCCAATGCCGGATGCCGACCGGTATGGAATCGATGCAATGGGTAGGTAGATCAGATAGTCGGGGGTTCGGATATGCCACTGCTGTGATACGGCGCATCATCTGTCCCCAACTGGAGCCGAATCCCACTTGGACTTTGCCTAAGGCTAGGTAAACCGTAGGGTTAGTCCAAAAGGTCCACTATCGAAGCGGGAGAAGCTCCCAGCGAAAATCTCCTGGTGGAGAATAGCCGCCGATACGAACGAAGCCTAAACGGGAGACCCATCCTGATACTACGTACCAGTAAGTACGGAGTGCATAGTGGTGGTGGTGAGTCGGAAATGGGGGTATCATTGGGACCACGCCCTGAGGCAAAGGGGCGAAGGGAACGACAACAACAGAAAATGATCTAGGTGAATTCGACGACAGACTATGCTGTGTTGAATGGCGGACAGCTGGAATTCCAAGCCGTTCGCTTCACTTCCGCACAGCAATTTGTCGACTGCAAGAGAATGATGAACTGAGACAATTTTTTCTGATTCATCATAACTCCCCCGGGGGGGTCCCGAAAGGGGCAGGAATACGGCTCATGTCCGAACCGCGGAAATTGTCCAGGCGCCGGTGGTATTCGGTTCTGAGCTTGGAAATCAGTAACTAAAACAGATGTATGAGATAATCTCCAGCTGGGATGGCATCGGGGGGTGAAACAAGGTGCGTGGCATCATTGAATTGGCAAATCGAATGAGATCCAAAGCAACCTCGGAAGTCCGTCTGACATGGTAGACTCTCTCGAACAGATCAGTCTAGAAGGTCCATGCGCTCTGCAGGTGATGTATATCTGGTGCTGCCTCGATGAGTGGCTGTGTTCTGTTCCACTTGAATCAGTTCTCGCCCAGATCTTTCCCTCTCAATGTTTTCCTAGTCGTACTACGTAGTAGACAGGGACTTGCTTCGTTCTTGCTCCGTAGAACACCTAAACTTGGACAGTTGATAGGATAGGCATCTGAGCCAGGCACTGAGAAGATTTCATTTGTTCATCTCCTGCCGCTGCTTACGCAATTTTCGAATTAGCCAGCAATACATGTAGCACGGACCGAGTGCAGAAGGGCTCTCTTCCGTGTAGATCAATACAAGCAGTAAGTAAGTACTGTAAGAATGCAGGCTCGCCGTTGAGCTTTTCTATGACACCGCAGAATTTGGAACATCCTTTGGCTTCGGCATCTGGCGGCCTAGACATGATATAATGACAAGGAGGACTGAGTGGCAGAGGCGCGCTGAGGCCTGCATATGAGCGGCAGCATGTGGCTTATCCGTCCTTGGTGTGTGGTGGGTATGAAACTGAGGATTGAATAAATGAAGAGTTGTCTCCGTGGACGGATCGCTTGATATAGATATTTACGGCGTTGACATGGACTGCACATGCAGATGCCTGCTGGAGGCCGGGAAGCTCCATACGGGAGGAAGGGGAGGTCTCCATCGAGTCCATCGATGCTCAGCTATGGGGTTTATACTTCCTGGATCGAGATTTGACAATTTTGACAGCCGTGGAGTCGAGTGGGCAGCCCCTACCATTGTTCCTCCCGTCCATCAAGCCAGGAGCTCAGGTTCGAGCAGGATACCACTCCACTTTCTCGCAAATATGATAACTTTGATAAGGTTTCGTGTCGCCTTACCTTACTCTAGCTCATGTGGGATTGTGGATGTGCCATGAGGGACTGAGCGCCTGAGGAACCAGTATGGAGCGAGCGGGCCTGTCAACTGCGGAGAAAGGATGCAGATGTCCACCTGCCTCATGACATCAAGCATATTTTAGTATCTGTATAGTGTATCCTACATCAGGATCCTAACAGGGAACGCGATCGAAAATGCCATGGTTTCGATGGGCAAGTAACAAGGCGAGCCAGGAGGAAGAGTGTAATTGAAAGGCAAAGGCGATCGGAAAGGGAAACCAGAGAGGATTCTTTGGGCCTGAAACCGGCGTATAGTACTAAGAGGGTACTAACGAGTACTCCGTACTAGAGTACTATAGTTAGGTACTGTATACGTCCGGTACAACAACCCAATTGCCTGCTTGGAGGGAGGAAGGGTTCTTTCTCCCGCTCGTCTGGTATGCTTCAGCTGGCCGCTGCTTGAGTTTACTGCCAACTGGGCCTACCAGTCCTAGTCGAGGTTAGTAGGGAACCGTCGCCCCCGGGAGCCCGATCTACGGCTGCATAGGTAGCCTCCTTCCCACTCTTCCGCCCCTCCATCAACTTGTTCCCCCCTCCCCCCCCCCCAAAATTGTGCCCTGAGGATGATACTACTGCCTTATCACCTGATATCATTTTCGAAGTTATAGCATACATTTCCGCCAACGTATGTATACTGATAAAGGGTACAATGTGAGGAAAAGAAACATTCCGGGTTTCACGATCACTTACAGATCAAATTGAGTTCAATCCATGAACACCCTAAAATAGAAATCTTGTATCTGAAGATACTGTTAACTAGTAGTTACCTGTAGCATGTTTCCATCATCGAGATTTAGAACGAGTCATTGGACTCACTACGTATGCTTGACGAGCTCGGCACTAGAAGGCTAGAACAAGTTGATGACGGTATATCTTTCTCCTGCTTGCGTCTTCGCCTGGTCTCTAAGGGGTGCGATTGGCAGGCTGCATGGCCGGTAACGACGAAGTTACTGCCAAGTCGCTTTTACGTAGTTGTCTGCGGCAAGGATACAATCGAGATACCTCGTTTCGGTACACGCCCGATATTGCCCTCTTTTTCTTTTCTTTTTTTTTTTTTTGCCCACACCAACAAGTTGAGTCGCATTCGAGTTTCGATTCCTAATCGAATCCGATGAGCCAGCCAACGAGCATCGGCGGTCGGAACGGCGTCTTCAGCCCTTCTTCTTTTCCCCTGCTTGCCGCTGGTGCCAACCAAATTCGATATAGATTTATTTTCCCTCCTGAAAGGCTCTCGTTGTTTCCCTGCTCTTCCGGGGCGACCTTTCGGACAGGCTTGGGTGCCGAAGTTGCCGTTGGTTTGGCACAGAGCCAGAGATACCAGTAAAAGTCTACCATGAATTGGGTGTCACCGGGATTCGACATCAGATATATTTTCTTTTCAACCATAGGTGTGCAGACTGCGTAGGCTAATTTGCAGAGTCGGTAGACGAATTAGACAGATACTAAGAAGTTGACCCCGTTCGGCTCTTGTTCGATTCTCGGAAACCGGATGAGGCACCAAACAAGTCAACGACACCCGAGTTGGTAAGTATGGTAAGTTGGACTAATATCACGCCGTAAAAAATTCCTCGAAGTACACAGCTTTTTCTGTACGTGGTTTGCCTCCCAGAGTTAGGATCGTCACCGCCAATCCACAATTAACCTTCAATTAGTTGCGCTCTCTCCAAATGTCCCCTTTTCTCTACGAAAGAGAGTGCTTGTTTCTCTCGTCGTTCGGAAGCTGATAATATTCCGTGTTTTTGTGAATTTACAAATCTCTCTTAACCTTTCTTACTGCCGCCGCCGCCCTCCATCCGCCCCCCTTCCCACCCTTTACCCCCTCCATTCTCGTGACTACTCACTACAATACTGCTAGAGACGGCTCTACCTTGGGTGCGGTCTTTTGGGGCAACTTTTTTTCCCTCTTTAATTTTCAGTCTTTTTCTTTTTTTGCTTTTTTCTTTTTTTTTACATTTTTTTTCTCTTCTCTGTTTTCTTACAAACACATCCATCATTCTTCTTTTTTTTTTTTCTCTTTTCCAACAGTACCATCTCCTTTCCCCCTTACCTTTCCTCTTTTCTCCTACCTCCTGGTCTCTGCATCTATACGCGTTGTCCCTGGCAGTTCCTTTATTTTCCTTATCTCATCGGAAACCAAAAGCGAAAAAAAAAGGACAGAAACAGATCAATCCTGCATTGTTGACGCGAAGCAGAATTTGGCTAGCAAAATTTCCCTCTGGTTCTGTGAGACCCACTTACACGCCGCCTCCCTGGTGGATCAGAACCATTGACTGTTTTGACAACGTGCGGATAAAAAGAAGTTCCCACACAACTCGATTTTCTGGTGGGTGACCGTGGGGAATTCAGATTAAGCATCTCGACTTCATCCTGACCTCTTTTCTGCAGTGGAGTCGGACTTGTTCCTGCACATCTTCACTATCGACCTTGGACTGTCTTCGAGTCTATTGTCATTCGAACTCATCATCTCGAACGATTCTCCGTTGCAGTCTTTCCGCGTCTGTCCGGAAGGAACACTCAATTCCGTCTTCGGAAAGAAAAAACACGCAGACAAGTGAGAGCAAGAATCAATCGAGGGGACCGAAAAAAAAAACTCCACGCTGCAAAACTCTTCCCAGCAGGACGCGATCAGAGTCGGTAATACTAGGCAAAAGCTTTTCGCATCCTCTCTCCGCATCGTCTATCGATCGCAACACAACTGCAGAAAGGTTCTAGTTTCCGCTCTGCAATCAATGATCAAGATTTCGTGAAACCTTTGTTCGCGAGTCTCCAATCCCTATCTCTCCCTCACCTTCACCCCTCCTACTGTTTGACATCCTCCCCGCGTCACGATGGATCCCAGATCTCATCCGTCACGGCCCCCATCCACCAGCCTGCCCCAGGGCTCCACGCCTCTTTCCTCGACACCTATCTCGAGCATGCCAATGCCTCAGTACGCCATGCAGCATCAGTACCCAGTGTCCCAGGCGCATACTCTTCCCCCGCTCCAACCTCATCACTCCCAGTCTCCTGCCCCTCACTACATGGGCCAGCCTTACAGACCGGACCTCTCGAGATATCCTGCGTCCACTCACGATGTCTACGCGACTTCTGCGGCTCCCATAATGCCCCATACAACCGTGGGTAGCCTGCCCCCGTCTTCGTTCCTCTCCCATCCCAACCCGCAGGCCCAACCCCAGCCGTCGCAACCTTACCCTCCTCCACACAGCGTGCTCCCGCCTGCGTCGAGCGCTCAGTCCTATCCTCAGCCAATTGCGCCGGCCCCGCCCCGTGACCGTCGCTCAGACTATTCCGCGCTCCCGTCTGGTGCTTTCAGCTATTCGGATGCTAAGGGCTCGCCTTGGATGAATCAGGATCCGGTGGCCGGTCCTAACGGTGCTGCGCCTTATGCCGCGAAGGAGCCTCCTCGCACTCAGGTTGTTGGCTCTCAAGGCCGTCGTGGTATTCTCCCGAGCGTTCCGGGACGCGCGACTCCGGTCACCAACGGCGTCAATGGAACTGCCAAGAACACTACAATCCCCGCCAAGGATGCTGATGGAAAATTTCCGTGCCCGCACTGCAACAAGACGTATCTTCATGCTAAGCACCTGAAGCGTCATCTGCTCAGACGTGAGTTTGCCTTTCCGTATAGCGCTCAGCGTCATCGCAAATAGTATCGGCGCTAACATGATTCTGTGCTACAGACACGGGTGATCGCCCTTACATGTGTGTTCTTTGCAAAGACACTTTCTCCCGAAGTGATATTCTGAAACGCCACTTCCAGAAGTGCTCGCTGAGACGTGGTAACCCCACGGGAGCGACTCATTTGTCGCATCCCCAGGCGCATTTGAAGAGATCCCAAGCCGCGGCAAACGCTGTCAAACCTGTTCAGGAGGAAGTCAACAGTCCCATCCCGCCCCCCAACGGTCTTCCGGGTGGGACATATCCTGAAGGGGCTGTCAACGGGAATGGAATGGCTCCCGCCCGTCCAGGTTACACTGAGCAGCAGCCCATGGGTTTCTCCATGTCGTCTGTGAATGGGATGAACCGCGGTCCTCCCGAAGACGCCTACCCCGCTGGTCAGCCTCAACAGAGAGGGCCCTGGCTTGCCGCTCCTAAGCAGAGCCCGTACCTTGTTCAGCCTGGAGCTGATGCATCTGGCCAGCAGCTGAATGTTGACCGTCCTCCCCTTGAGCAGGTAAAGCCCCCGATTGTTCAAGATCCTAAGCGCCCTGTCATGCCTGGCCCTACCCCCAATCATGCTGGCGAAATTGACTGGACTTCGATGTTTCAGCCCGGAGGTTCCGACGGTTACATCAACCAAGTCTTCCCTCAACATACCATGGCCGCGGGCCAGGAGCCCATCCACGCTCACGTCGATGCCGAGCGCAAGTTCTACCCTACCACCACCGCTGCTGGTCCCCAAGAAGGTGGCATGAACGGACTTTATCTGGCCTCGACCATGAGTGGCGACGGTAAGCTGAACCACATAGATAGGATCGCAAGTCCATGCTAATTCGCTGGTCATTTAGGTACGGTTCAACCTGCCCGCCAGTAGTTGCGAGTAAAAGAGGGTCGATGTCTGTCTCTTGACCACGCTGAGCTCAACAATCAACAATTGGCGCGAAAAGTCTCTCAGACTCAAAGTACGATATCACACTGTCTCCCATCTACGGGATTACGTGTCATACGACGTTACGCATTCAAGATCTAAGGACATGTGCTGCGATACTGGATCTTCGTTGGGAACGCCTCTGGACATGCATCTCTTCTCCAGACCTACCTAGCGACTCTGATCCTCGATTTCAGTGCAAATCCCGGAATTACATTGTTCGATCAATCGGTTTGAGGCTAACATGGATCCACCGGAGAGCCGCTTGGATCTCCGAACGAGATTAGAGAAAGAATAGAAAACGGGGGACGGCGAAACAAAAGTTAGATGAAACAAAAGCAACGAACATAGAAAGAAGTGGCTGTCGGCCAGGTCCAAGAAATTCGCGCAGTGCGCATCGACGTGGTCGGGTTGTTCAGCGTCCGATTCTCTTATTGTCATGAAAACATCTTCTTTCTACAGGTTTCGTGGTCGAAATTTCTTGCGATGAAAAACTCATTTGTCAGCATTTGTACGGCGAGTGCAGCTTTGCGGTGGCCTAGGATTTGTTTTGTCTTTTCAATCGTTTCTTCTTTTTTCATTTTTTTTTCATCCATTATGAGTGGGTTTGATGGGATGGTGTGGCTTTTATCTGGCGTCCAATCATAGACTTGGGCATGTGTTTTTTTATGCGATTGTGTTTTCTCTATTTTCCTTCTTTTACCGTCCCTTTTGCGACGAGGTCACCAAGAAAATTCGAGTGGAAAGCTTCTTGTCGACGCATTACCTTGAACTGCATGACCTATATTCGCGGATTTTCCCCAGCTGCACCAAGAAAAAAAAGGGTGTTTGGGCTCTGTTTGCATAACCATAACGGCCATTCTTCAATTGTTCATGTCATCTCCCCAGTCAACCCTGTATGTAGAGTTGGTGTGCCTTCTTCGAGGGCATGCACGTTCCGACTGGGGCTACCAAGGTGTTTTCATACACATACAGGTCCTTGCCCATACAAAATCATCTTCCAAATTCCTCTTTATCCTCGATCTGTATGCTGTTCCGTCTCTGCCTTTCTCCTGTGTCTTACATTGTTCCCAGAGCATCTTGTGGGTGACTGGGCTTACAATGGGGTATCCGACTACTGCCGTCGGAAGGCCAGCTGTGTTGACGTGTTGGCGCTTCTCGTGGCAAGGGCTGGACAAACTGTTATAAAAGCATCCCTGGCCATTCCTGCATGGTGTTGCGATGATTATTCAAGTTGCAGGTGTTTGTATTTACGGTTCCTGTCTTATGCTGAAGGAAGGCTGAAATCATGGCAAGCCAGTTGTTGGGAACTTGACCTGAAGAAGAATAATACGGATGCTATCTGATCATCACTCATTGACGTGTAAGGGTTTGCAATGATAGGTGCTACAACGAAAATCTCCGAGGCAGAGCGACGGAAGAAGGAAGCATAACCATGTGGCTTAGAAGAGTAATGAGCAAGGGACACCAGGTGATTGAATCCCTTTGGTCCGAGAGAGGGGAAGATCCCGGGAATTCCCTGGTGTTTCGCCGACTTTCAGCACTGGTAAAAGCTGGGGATAGAGAGGAAAGTGTGGAGAGGAAGTGGAGCAGGATCTCCGGGGGGTTGCATCGACTGGTCCATTTATTCCCCTTTGTGTACTTAATTACCCCGTATAAGCTGTAGTTAGTGAGGAGTATACGGTAACTGAGGAGTAAGGCAAGTTGAGTGTCGACGTCACCGCCTGCCCTCGGATCCTGGATTGGGTTTTGCCCGCCGTGATTGGTCGCTACCCACGGGATGCTCCGGAGCACTTGGTTCGAGTTGCTGCTTCCAAATGGATCCCTCCACCCCCGGCCCAAATCCTACTACTTCCTCCTCCCATCCCCGTCATACTTCCTTTTGTCCATCCATCCATCTATCTCCGTTTTCTATGCTCGGCCTGATACATACATTCTTCTCCTCTTCGTTCGCATATTTGTCACTAATTACGCCTTCTCCCCTATCTGTCCCATTAGACACAATCTAGATCTCACGCCTCCGCAACTCCGCGGCTACCCACAATTCCGAACTCCACCGACTTCTCCATTACAACCATCACCTCTTCTCCTCACACGAGATTTATAGACCTGCGCGAGCGTTGCCGACTCGGCTTCGCGATACTATCAACCACAACAAGAGCGTTGATCTACTCGTTTTCTACTTATATCTGAGACGTTCAATACGATATCGGTGGTTCCAGTCCACCAACGACCCTACTACCTCTACCGAACGGCCAATCTCACCCTAAAACTCGCACTCTACAAGTTCACCCTTTCCTACCCAGTCAACACAATGTCTACGAACCGACCATTCCTGGCCAACTTTCTCGCGGCCTTTCGAGCGCAGTCAACATTCAAAGCCTCCACCGCCGGCACTCAGTCTACAACATCAGCCTCGATATCCTCTGCTCAGATTTCCCAGAGCGCTGCTCGAGCAATCGCCACGAAAGCCAGCAACAACTCCGATGCATCCTCCACTTCCTCCTCCACGGCACACCATTACCATCACCACTCCTCGTCCTCACACTCTCGTCCGCATTCCCACCATCGCGGCCCCCTGACCCACGGCCAAGGCCAGGAGCAGCCCAGCCCCGCATCCCCGCCCCCGTCATCAACCGCGACTCCACCAGCCGCATCGTCTCCCCCACCAACCCCAGCCGCCTCGAACCCTATTCCCATTACGAACAACCATGGTCGTCAACGGCGTGGGAGTGATAGCTCCAGCGGGTCTGGGGGATTTCGCGACGCTCTCGGTCCGGAGAAGTGGTATATCGGCGGCCGGACGCCTGCCGGCGAAGAGAGGTTCTACCGCCTAGGCATGGTCACCAAGGGAGGGGGCCGCCTCGGAGGGAGCGGCCGGGTAGGGAGTATCGATCAGTTAAGTCTCTGAGAGTGTAGTAAAAGTCGCTTGATGCGAGCTATTTCGTTCTCATGACTCTTTCTTCTATCCTCTATATACTTTCGGCGTGAGATCCCTATCCTGGAAATCAGGCGGCGAATGGGACAGGTGTTGGGAATGGCTTTCGGTCTCGGTCTTGAGAAAAAAATTTGCTTCAGTTTGTTAGGTGTTTTCCCGTGCGCCTCGGGTTGTTCTTGCAAAGATTGGCGATTGGGCTTGGTGTTCAAGCTTGACCTTATACGCGCGTTGTTTTCGCTCAGTTCTTGGGGCGAAGAGGGTGAGATCGGGCTAGAAGTGAGAAACATGTATATGAACAATGATATCTTCTCTCATGCAGCTAGCGGGTGCGGGCATGTTCTTACTGTATGCTTATCCCTTGAGAGGTAGTTCTCAATCAAGCAAGGAAAGAGGGCATTACGTCCGAGTCCGACAGCGGCATAGTTTCGGCTTAGCTTGGGAGAAACACGATGAGAACTCATCGCTCCTGGTCATGTTTTCTAGGTCACATTGGGGAGTGTGCTGACCGGGTTGATGGAGATCTCCAAAGGAGATCATGTAGTAGCATCGTCAGTCAAACTACTGATGACATTCAACACTTCATCTGACTCCCTCCTTCCCAGTGCCTGCAGGAACAACTTCGGAAACACTTGTGATGATATGCTTGTAAAGAGGGTATACAGCTTTTCTCCAGCGTTTAGAAGACATACAAGTGTCCACTATGGCCCCCTCGGAGAAGGTCGGAGCCTACAGACTTCAATGCACATGATATAAGTGTTTGTTGACTATAGCCACCGGTTCCTCGGCATTGTTCCCTGCTCGCGAGACAGAGTTAATAGTCTACAGTAACAATTCAAGCCTTTTGAAGGACCGTATCTTACCTTATGTCCTCTCCTCCTGCTCCTCCAGCAATGGCTCCCTCTCACCAACACCAACACCATCATCACCAGCACCAGCATTACCCGACCTCCTCCACGGCCACCTCCTCCACCTCCTTCCCACCATATTCTTCCTACCTTTACGCCCCCAAAAACACAACCAACTCCACCCCTGTCTAGGAGAGAAAGAACCCTCCCCCATCCCCCGCGCAACCAAAAAAGCCATCCCCGCCACCAACCCTGCCAAACTCCCCGTCATCACTGCCCATCCGAACCGCCACTCCACGAACCCTCCCCACAGCGGCCCGAGAAACAACCCCAGAAACTGCGCCATGGTCTGGATGCCGAATGCCTGAGCGACGGGGGCGGAGGTGCCCTTGGGTGGTGGTGTCGGTGCGACGCGGCGGGCAGGCTCCTCCTCCGCCGCCGCCGTCGCTGCCACCGCTTCCTCCTCCATCGCATCGAGCACCTGTTGGGTTTCGACGTATAGTGCTGGGGTGCAGAGGTTGATGAGTAAACCGATGGCGGTTAGGAGGGTGAGGAGGAGGATGATGTGGGCGGTGTTGTGGTTGGTGACGAGGCGGAGGCAGAGGAGGGGAATGGTTAGGAGGGAGAAGGATATTGTTGCGATGGGACGGGGGCCGTGTTTGTCTGTTAAATGGCCTGTTTTTGGCGGTGGTTTATTTAGTTTTAGGTTGTGGAGAGAGTGGCGAGAGAGGGGTTGTTTCTGGTTTATCATTCTTTCAAGGTTTGGGGGGCTGGACATACCAAAATATGGCTGTAGGAGTGCGGTCAGGGCTGAGGGGAGAAATGCCATGCTTGCGCCAAAAGTGCTCCATCCGAAGCGGGATTCAACAAAGATGGGAATTGTCTAGGATGAGAGGGTCGTTAATCGATGACTACCTACTTAACACGGGACCAGAACGTACAGCGTCAAAGGCAGAGTAGAGTAACCCGTGCACGAGAAGAGCAGCCGAGGAGACGAGAA
The DNA here is from genome assembly GCF_003184585.1 of Aspergillus saccharolyticus JOP 1030-1. NCBI lineage: Eukaryota > Fungi > Ascomycota > Eurotiomycetes > Eurotiales > Aspergillaceae > Aspergillus > Aspergillus saccharolyticus. Next base: position 698,011 of record NW_020290617.1, read on the forward strand.
CCCGGGGTTGGCTGATGATTGCCAGTATCGCGAGCTTCTTCTGGGATGGACTCGTGTTGGGCGCTGCCGGAGCGGAGCGCCTGGTCGACTGGTCCGGCAGCGGCTGCTGCTGCTGCTGCTGCACCAGATTGTCGCTGGACGTAAACCCGGCATCTAGTGCTGGTGAGAACGACTGCGCCTGCTGCATCCACCGGTTGGCGACGGCTTTCTCGACCACCACCATCCGCATGAGCAGATCAATCCCCACCATCGCGAAGGCGATGGCAAAGACCGCATGGTACCCGGCGACTTGGTAGACGAGCCCGCCCAGCAGCGGACCCAGCAGAAAGCCCAAGGCAACGGCGGAGCCCAGGTATCCGATGGTTTGCCCAAGGTTGCTGGCTGGGACCGAATCCGTGAGCAGGGCGAGACCCGCCACGGCGACCATGGCGGTGGCAGCGCCTTGCAGCAGGCGGGCCACGATGAACAAGGCGATGGTGTGCGCCAAAGCGAGAAGCACCATCGAGGCCCCGAGAAAGATGAGGCCCAGGAGGTAGGGCAGCTGTCGCGTGGGTGCCACGTCCAGCAAGTATCCGAATACTGGACAGCAGAGGAAGGCGACGGCGGCTTCGCACATCAGTAGGATGCTCACCCAGAACTCTCCTGGTCATGAGTTAGCTAGATCCTCGCAAACGCATGATGGGCTCAGGAGGAGCTGTTTGGCCCTTACGATCTTCGTATGGTATACTGGCGCGGTCGACAAGGGCTGTGGGCATGACGGGCACAATCTTTGCAGAGGGTCAGTGACGCCATGACGATGCATGGTATCTCCAACATCTCAGTGATGGATCTATTGCATGGCTTACCATCGCATAGAGGAAGTAGTCCTAAGTCTCTATCAGCCTCTATGTCCATTGCACGCCACAGACAGACAAGCATTGCGGATGGTACCTACCGTGAAGAACGAGGTCCAGACCGTGGCGATAATGAATCCCGTCGACGACCGCCATCGGAGCAATCGTGGAGGATGACAGGTCATGGCGTGCGCATGCGACTTCCACATTCGATCATACTGGTTCCGAAATCAATTGCTGTGCTCGAGCAGATCTGATCTTTGTTGGCTGGTAGGAAGGCGGTCCGGCCATTGCCTCAGCGGTAGCTTGAATTGCATTTTGCCGGGGAGGGTTTGGTTGGAAGTTGCGGGCGGATTCCCTTTTGCCCCTTCGAGCAGCAATCATGACGATGCACTTCTGAAAATCTGCAACTCTGCGCCGCAAGAACAATAAAGCAAAAACTACATCACCAGCCAGAACATTGATACTACGCAGATTTACAGTACAAGGCCGAGTCAATCAAGGCTCTGTCTGACAGCTCGCATTCTCTTCCAATTCAAAGGACCGAAAACAGAACAACAGCCGGAAGTGCATGCCGAAGCACGAATCATTCCATTGGGGATCTCCGTCCTCCGGCGCGAACAGGAGAGCGACAGACGCAGACGCATACGGGCGGGATATGGCCTGACCAGGAGGCTCGAGCAGAATAATAAGTCTTACAACAGGAGGGAGGAAGAAGGCGATCATCAAATCCCGATAAGATAAGAAAGAGAGTGAGAAAACGTGCGGAGGCCGTCGACTGCCCGCGGGTTTCGGAGGTGGCCGATAACTAAGTATTTCTCCCTGCGCAACACTTAAGAACGCCTTTATTTCCCCGGTTGCACTGGTTGTGTACCACCTGCATACCCCCCCCTGCACGAGATACTTGCTCTGTTTTTATTTGTTTTCATTTTATTTCATTTTCAATTGCTTTCTGGCATCCCACGCCTACTTCAACTCTCACAAATCATGTCCTCCCCCATTACCGCGGCCCGCTACGGCAAGGACAATGTCCGAGTATACAAAGTCCACCGTGACGAGAAGACGGGCGTGCAGACCGTCGTCGAGATGACCGTCTGCGTGCTCTTGGAGGGTGAAATCGATACTTCGTACGTTTTTTTCCTTTTATTCTCCTGCTGTTCCTGTTTTCATCTCCCCTCCTCCCCGCCTCCCCATTCTTCCTGGTCAACCAACTAACCTCTTATCTCCCCGCTCTCTATAATACAGTTACACCAAAGCCGATAACAGCGTGGTCGTCGCAACGGACTCCATTAAGAACACCATCTACATCCTAGCCAAGCAGAACCCAGTGACGCCGCCGGAGCTCTTCGGCTCGATCCTAGGCCAGCACTTTGTCACCAAGTATGCGCACATCCACGCGGCGCACGCCCACATCATCACGCATCGGTGGACGCGCATGACGATCGACGGAAAGCCGCACCCGCACTCGTTCCTGCGCGACGGCGAAGAGACGCGCAACGTGCAGGTGGACGTGGTCGAGGGCCGGGGAATCGACATCCGGTCGTCGCTGGCCAAACTGACGGTGCTCAAGAGCACCAACTCGCAGTTCTGGGGGTTTGTGCGCGACGAGTTCACCACCTTGCCGGAAACCTGGGACCGCATCCTCAGCACCGACGTTGACGCCGCCTGGCAGTGGCAGCGGTTCGCCGACCTCGCCGCCGTGCGCGCCGCCGTGCCCCGCTTCGATGCCACCTGGTCCACCGCCCGAGACATCACCCTCAAGACCTTCGCCGAGGACAACTCGGCCAGCGTCCAGAACACCATGTACAAGATGGCCGAGCTGATCCTTGAGAAGCAGCCCCTGCTCGAGACGGTCGAGTACTCGCTGCCTAACAAGCATTACTTCGAGATCGGTACGTTCTTGCCTCACCACCCCCCCCCTCTAAATTTGTTTGTCTTGGTGTTCGGGGCTAACTGTTGGATGCATCGATAGATCTGAGCTGGCACAAGGGTCTGAAGAACACGGGCAAGGATGCAGAGGTGTATGCGCCTCAGAGCGGCCCCAATGGTCTCATCAAGTGCACGGTTGGCCGCAAAAGCAAGGCCAAGTTGTAGTTCGGCAGGATTGTTCTTGTTGTTTCTTTTGTTTGTCCCAGGTCATTTCCAGCGGTTACTTGAGAGTTGTTGCCGGCTCAAAGACACACCCCCTTATGTATATAATTCTTTCGTCGGGATAGGGCATAGCATTCACTGAATTGATCGGTTATGATACAGCACACCCCGCTCTCGGCGACACACTCCGCATAGACCCACAGGTAAACAGCGCAAGGATAAAACCGAAGCGGTGCGTAGACCGACAGGAACCCATCGAAGACCCTAAGTCCGGCGCTTCCGACACATCAGATCAAAGAATATGTGTATAGAATTATGACCGAAAAGAGAGATAAGAGAAATCGAAACATTTGGAACTCCCACCAATGCGCTAGCAAAAGTCATCATGACAACAAGAGACAAAAGAATATGGTACGGGATATAAAAGTACAGGAAAGAATACACAGTCAGATGGTATCCGCGGGAAAGGAGGGGGAGGGGAAGGCGCGATCAAGAAAAGAGAGAGAGCCGAGAAGAATATCGTCTCATCCCATCTTGCAAGAAGAATACGTGTCGCAAATCTTGTTCTTATGCCGACGTCTCCGCCGCCGCCGCCGCCTTGGCCGTCTGGAATGCCTGCTGGACCTCGGGGAGGTTTCCGATGACCGATGACTCGCCGCCGACCTTGATGATATTCTGCTTGTACGGGTGGTTGAGTCCCTCGAAAGCTGGAGACGAGCAGTCAGTCATAGTGTTCCCTTGGATGCATTCTTTGTATCGCATCATCTGGTTGCATGTCATGGAAAGGAAGAGCGGAATGGACTCACTCTTCAATCTCGCCAACCGCTTATCCCTCAGCCGGTTCTTGGGCAGCATGCCACGAACGGCGCGGCGCAGGACCTCACCACCGCCCCATTTCTCAAACATCATGTCCATGGTCATGCTCTTGAGGCTACCGGGCCGGGTGGTGTGCGTGTAGTACTTCTTCTGTTGGCGCTTCTTGCCGGTGGTACGGAGGTCGTGGCAGCCGACGGCGACGACATAGTCACCGCAGTCGGTGGAGGGATCATAGATGGGCTTGTTCTTGCCCATGAGGACGAGGGCGATGGAGGAAGCCAGACGGCCGAGGGTCCGGCCGTCACTGCCTACGTCAACGTAGTGCCATGCTCGCGAGTAGGCCAGACGAGTCTGTTTTGATATCGGAGGTTAGAAAAAGTCAGCGAGACGGAAAGGAAAGTGAAGAAAAGTAGAAAAGCAAAGACGAAAGAAATAGAGAACAGAGGGAGGAAACAATTGAGAGAAGAGGGAGCTAAGACCAACCTTTCCAACAGTCTGCGACATCTTGGATATAGTTATACAACCGAGCAAAGGCAAAGGACGCAGACCAGGTACAAACACCAAAGGGGACTTCTCCAGTCTCTCTCTCTCTCAGTCTCTAACTTACCTAACTGACATCCTCCTTCCGTAACTGGCACCCGTCCCCGTCCACGTGACCAGCCCGCAAGCCCTACCCGCTCTAGCCCAAAGCGGGTCTAGCGCACCGCACTAAGCGAAATCGTCCGCACGGATTGACTGGATTGTGCGCGCGACTCCCTCTGCCCGCCTGCCAGAAATTAATACGCGAAGACGACGACGACAATCGACGACACCCTCTCTCCCACCCCCCCGACGTACTTCCCACCCCCCCAGCACACTCCCTTTTCGACACCCGACTAGGGCCATTCATCATCATGGCTTCCGTCCCGAGTGTGCAATGCTTCGGCAAGAAGAAGACGGGTGAGTTTTTGTGTGTTTTATTGGGTTGCGGAGAATGGAGATAAGGGGACAAGGGAAGAGGAGGAAAAAAAACCGGCGATCGCGGATTTCGAGACACGGCGCAAGAACTCTTGGATGGACATGTGGACTGACTTGCACAAATCTCTTTAGCTACCGCTGTCGCCCACTGCAAGGTATGCATCAGATACTTCCACCATTTATGTCACGTTCCACGAAAGCCTACAACCACCGGTGTCGTTCGTTCGCGGGTTCAGAATCGGGAGATGGAAGGGGCAAGAGGAAAGGGTTATCGAAACCGAAGGAAGACCGCATCCGTCTCAACACCCACCTGGAAAGGAAAAAAGAAGAGATCAATAGGAGGAAACCATGCGACTATGCCGAAGTATCAAAGAGAAGGGCCCTCGGAGCAAGAAAGAAGGATAAGGATTCTAAGCACACGAACGAACGACACCGGTTTCCCATTTGACTCAACACCGCCCAATCCATTCAATCGCAAATCGAAACAAGAAGATCTCCGAAGACTGACGATTCTCTCCACAATTTACAGCAAGGCAAGGGTCTCATCAAGGTCAACGGCCAGCCCCTCTCTCTGGTCCAGCCTGAGATCCTCCGCTTCAAGGTACATACACACCTCTTCCACCTGCACACACATCGACACCTTCCACCATTCCTTCCACCACGTCGCAAAGATCCAAGCAAGAATATTTATGATTGACTCCGACCCCTCCCTGAAACTAGGTCTACGAGCCCCTCCTGATCGTCGGTGCCGACAAGTTCGCCGGTGTTGACATCCGCGTCCGCGTCACCGGTGGTGGTCACACCTCCCAGGTCTACGCCATCCGCCAGGCCATTGCCAAGTCCATCGTCGCCTACTACCAGAAGTACGTCGACGAGCACTCCAAGAACCAGCTCAAGCAGGCTCTTGTCCAGTACGACCGCACACTCCTTGTCGCCGACAACCGTCGCCCGGAGCCCAAGAAGTTCGGTGGTCGCGGTGCTCGTGCCCGCTACCAGAAGTCCTACCGTTAAGCGGCTCAACCTTCTCTTCGGTATTCCTTTTTCTCTCCTGTTGTCTCAGTCACTTTTTGCCTCGGGATCCTCCTGGTTTTTTTCTCTACTCTACTCTTCCTTTCACGAATCAAGGAAGCAGTAGTTGAGGGGGTATCTTTCGAGCAAAGTGTTTCAAAAAAAAGTTGTTTTTTCACCCACCCCTCCATTTCTGATCTTCGGGAACGGGGTGCTGGAAAACGGGTAAAAAGGATACGCAGAATGGTGTCGTTTTAACGGTTGTACTCTGGGGTGGAGAGATCTGGTGCGGTGTGGTCCCATTTCCACCACTGGACAATTCATTCATCGAGGAAGGTCTGGGTTGTTACAGTGGTAGTATGGATTTAGAAGGTGCAATGCTGGCTTGGGAATTAGTATAGGCCAGGATTATCTCAAATATCACCCGATTTCTTTTTTTGTCCATATGTCTCTTTGCTCAAAGTGGATCAGGTATCTTAGCTTCCCTATTTTATTTGATGATCGTCTGCCCTGCTAAAAGCTCGAGCTTTCGAGATCTTAACCATGTGTATTATGCTATTCTCGGAATTGAATACGCTTATGTCAAATTCGGGAAGCTCTTTCGACTTGAATCACGGCCTAGAGCAGTCAAACGGCCCCTAGAGATGCGGATCCCCGTTTAATTCTCAATTCCGCGTGAATATTTAGGGGCTCGGTTCCATGCCGATACAACTTCCATTTGACCCATTTTCCATTTGCTTAAACAAAGAATTGTATGCAATGTCCCCGCGGGGCCCGCATGCCCTTCACATCCACCCTAGTTCAGCTGTTTCAAAAATGCAGCAGGTTGGCTGATGCACTAGACCACCCCATAACTTATTGTGGTAAAGAAGAAGTCTAGCAATAAAGTGAATGCCCAAAGCACCTAGGCAGGTATTCTGTTATCTTGCCAGCGAACGTGGCTATGGAGGCAACTTTGCACTCCGTCATGGCCGTCATAATCTTCGCTCTCGTTGTCATCAGTCCCATCGAGTGAAGGAGATGGAAGCGATTTGGTTTTGATGTTGGTTCTGTGGCTGAAGCTTCTTGTGGTTCATGTCTCGGGCCGGTGGATGCCTTACCCTGCGAATTCGCACATTCGTCTGGAGAGAAACCGATCTTCATACCTTTGTATGTAAGCCGAGACATCATGCAAGATCGTGCGAAGAGCGCATTATGGACTGAGTTGGTGGATATGTAGGCATTGCCATTGCTGAATTTCACCGAAATCACGATTAAGTTGTGGATATGCTCCAGATCTTTCCGGATGACCCACTCTGTGACGTTTGGATGCACGCTGTAGAGAACTAGATTCCTCGAGGCTCCATTGTGAATCTTAGTCCTGACATAGTGTGGAATATAAAACTGCCGGTCGTTCCACAGTGTCTCAACCTAGCCAGATGAATAATTCTCAGCATGGGTGAGTCTTTGACGAAGGAAAATGTACTCACGCGCTTCCCGGCCACAAGAAGGCCACTGCTGTTCGTATGCTGCAGGAAAGAGTGGGCTGCTGCCTCTTCCACGAATGACACACTTGCAAGCCGCTCGCGAGCCCTCAAATAGATATGAACGAGCGCACCACTCCTCACAGCGTCAACAATGTCTCTGTAAGTGACGCGTTCTGGCAGATTACGAATCATCACAGTACGTTGATTCGTGGGAGTAGCTGGAGATTCCTCACTCTGGGAAGAATCATCACGATCTGCCTTTCCGTCACTAGACGGTGAGTCCAGTGACGTGATGTCGTCGCGGTCTCCTTCGGATGCAGCATCGACTTCAGAGCTTTCGTCTGAACATCTGCGACGGGGGATGATATCATGCTTCCTATTAACTTGGCGCTGGGATGCAGCATTTGTAGTGCAACCTCCCGAAGCTGTCTGGGAACTTGTTGGAGGTCCATAGATCAAGATCTAGACGAGGTCAGTAAACGAATAAAGGGCTGTTGCACCCAGAGAACCTCTGACATCGAGAGTCTCCTGCGAAAGCCCCCCTTCGAGGAGCGAGTTTTTCAACCTTGCTGTAAAACTGCTATTAGAACAGATTCGGACTTTGTAACTCGATGAAAGAGCCTACTGAATTGCTGCGACGCTTGAATCTGTTTCCGAGAACAGTGAAGGGTCAGTAGGTAACGTTGGCATGACACTGAGGTAGACTTGCTTACCAGGCGCCTGTGTTCGACAAAGGAGATAGTCACGGAGCCTGGATCGGGTGGAAGCTCTTTCAGTCCTTGAGTCTGCGTGGGCATTTTCAGTCAAACGGTCGCTACAGCTAAGATTAGTTCTTATAGCATCGGATCTAATAAAAGATTATCTATACGCATTTGTTTCTTGGTCCACAAAGGACGGACTCACCTCACAAAGGAAGATTTCAATTTCGAGTTATTACAGGAAGCAAACGAAGACATGGTGGCTAGAAAGAGACGCCTCCGCTGCGTGTCGCGTGCTATGTCAGTCGAGAACAAACGATCAATTGAAATAAAGTGTTCGTCATGACAGAGTATTAGTATAAGAAGAAGACTGGTTGAAAAGTGACGTACTAGCGACAACACAAAGACCTTGGGCAGCACAGACCACAAACTTACCTGGGAACGAGGGGAAAAAAAAGGAAGGATGGGGTGTAGTGAAGTGAACAGGGGAAAGAAAGCAAAAGGGAAGTTGATATCGCAGCGCCACTTCACATGGCGTTTGATTTCTTGTTTGCGCAGGTGCGAACGGCTGGCTGGCTGGTCCAAACACACAATTCCCTCGCAATTCATCTCCGTTTTTCACTCTCATTTCTTCAAGCATTGTTTCATTACCTACCCTACGGCCATACATGGTTGGATTTGAGCTCCCACTCTTTCACTCTTATCACCGTGCGGGCTGCATTCTCAGAAGGGATAGCCTCACGGAAATGCAGATGGCCTGCAGTTACAGGAGAGAGGATGCATCGCGTCGTGTCGCAATCGGGCTGTAACTAACATGATGATTTGTAAGTAGCATCAATACTTCTTGACTAGATATGCAATATGGGTATCAATTTTGTTCGCCTCTGGCTGTGGCATATATAGTATGGGAAACCCCCGCTGAAGGTGTACTAAACATGATAGCTGGTAGTATGCTGATCATTTTTCACAAAACACTCAACGCACCACTTTGATTGGTTCAACGCCTTGGTGGTAGCAGGTCCAGCACAGAACTGAGATCAATCTCGACTTCTTGGAAACCGTGCCTCAGGGTAGTGTTCATATCGATTTGCCAAAGTTCTGCCCAGTAACTGCCGAATTTTTTCATCATAGCGGTCATCAGCTTTGCGCGGCCAGTTTCCTGGTTGACTGTCGTTGACTCTTCATCCAATCTCGTCGCGAGCGGGGTCCGTATCGACTTCTCCCGGCTCAGCTTCTCGCTCAATTGGTAACCTAGTTTCTATATGTCCCAAGTTCAAATCGGGTCTACCCTCTGCTGCGTCCTGTTGCCTCGAACGCCTAATTTGGATAACATTGATGGCCATCTGGGTTGCGAACATCGCCAGGAAGATACCCATTACCAGAGTCTGCGGAATGTACGTTTCCGAATCCTTTTCTTGTATTTGATCCGAACGAGCAGTCTCAGAGGTACTCGAGGACCCAAAAGATATGGAGACCGACATGGTGAATGGTGTGAACGACGTGAAGATCGCCGTTGTTGGCGATAAGAACGATAGGCCAGACAAGCCAAGGCCCAGAATCATGGGCACAAGCGAGAAGACGAGCAGAGGGACGGCTAGTCATAAGGCAGAAGAGAAAGATGGGCGAGAACCGGCCAGCCTGGTTGGTAAAGCTCTTGTGAGTGACACAGAACAATGTTCGAATTCGCATGGCCAGCGCATCTACCTACCATTCTCGAGACCTCGCCTTTTGGACCCATCGAGCCACAATCTTTAGTCGATCCCTGACACTACTTGTAGATAAGAGCAAGTACTTTTCATCTTCCCACAGAGGGTAGACGCTAGCAAGCCACCATGGAAAAGTAGCAGGATCTGTCGGGGCATTGCCGTATGCCAGCAAGACACGGGGATGAAGCCAAGCGACTCCCTTCCGACGTTGTTCGTCAAGGAAGTCTTGAGCTATCTGGAATAATTGCTGGGTCGGGAGAACTTCAATTGGTGTCTCTGTAGGATTAGCATCTCCTGACAGTGTTTGTTCCCGTGCAGCCGACGTTTCTAGTGATTCCAGGCGCTCTTCTTCAGTGACAGGAACATCTTCCACGCGTTGTACCCTACCAACATGATAGCCGTCCACCACCTCCGAGCCAATTACCTTGAAGCGTGAAACGCCAGTAGCCACTATCAGGCTTCTTCCATCTGGGAGAAGCTCATAGCGATCAACCATCAAGACTGTGCCAAATTGCATGAACTCCGACCTTCCTAGTCCTGGCTGGGCTCGGCCTCCGCGGTTGTGTAAGACCATACCAAACTTCTTACCTCTCGTCTCCATGACTCTCTGCATCATAATCCGATATCGAGGTTCGAAGACATGCAAGAACGTTGGCATAGTTGGGAAGGAGAGCGAATTCACAAATAAGGGAAGCGTCTGTACATCGTCAGCGGCAGCTGCCTCTTCAGCCGTTGCCTCCTTCCGCATCGCCAGCTGCTCGGGAAACAGAGTTTCCAAAAGAGTCCTAATTCTCGAATTACTAGGCTCTCTGCGGGAGGTCGAGGACAAGTTCAGCTTCCGGCGACAAACAGGGCAAAGATCGCTGTGGTCCATTACCATAGTCACACAGTCGCGGCAGAATGTGTGGCCACAAGGCGTCGTCAACGGGTCCAATATAAGCGAATAGCACACCTGGCAGTCTAACTCATTCCTGACCGCATCCTTGAGTATTGTATAGGAGCGCCGGGTCGCGCTCGAGCTCTCAGCGGCATCGTCCGTCGAATAGTGCACGTCCGACGCGTCATAGCCGAACCGGCCCTCTTTGATAAGACCGTAGACGCCCTTCAGAAGATCTAGTGCGATGGTTTCGCACTTTGTAGTCATTTCATGCGGCTCGTCCCGCGAGCTTTTCCACGTCACCGTGGACGCACCTGCCTCCCAGCCAGCTTGGCGGTCCGCCAGAGATTCCGCGAACACGTCGACCAGTCGATTCAGCAAGACATCTGCTCCACAGTCACCCAAGCAATGCTCCCCAGCACATGTATCCGTCTTCCCCCAGGGACATAAGAATCCATGCTTCCGCCCTTCGTCCGCGGGGTATGTTATACCTGTACGTTCGTGGATTGGCGGGAGACAGGACCGACAGATCGAGTTTCCACATGGAAGCCGCAGCGGCGAGCGAAAGATCTGAGAGCAACGGGCGCATTGAATACTTTTGATTACGATGTGAGCTGGAGAAGGAAGTTCGGTTATCTCGCTCGTGTTGGGTGGTGATGAATGGGGTACCGGCGCAGATGGCGGCGCTACGTTGCTCATGCCGCGGGAGTGATCGTCCGCTCGGGCAGGAGCATGCGGAGGTGTCGACGCAGCATAGGTGTCTTCCATCGAAGGGTACAGCAGATGATAAATTCGAGAATGTGATGGTGAGATTTGGATATACTCCAGGATGTACCGACCAGCTGTTTTATCAGCTAAGAGCGACGAAAGAAGTCGTGGTCTTTAGCTGGGTAGTCAACTTGGTAGGTGAATTGTTTTGGTAGCGGAGAACCGCGGAAATTGGCTTAGCTCCCCGCCGCTTATCGAGCGCTCCGACTCCCACCCGAACTTACGATAATTGTATATTCGGGCGGCTTGGTCAAACTCATCAATGCTTGGCTTTTCTCTTTCAAGTGGTACATTCCCAGGATAGCATGGTTCAAGAACTGGAGGTAATATGATTTGTCTTTCAGTCACCCAAGTCTGGGCCTATTCTTGCGAGATCCTATCACCAATTCGTTATCGACCAAGATCCTCGTACTTTATGTATATACAGGACATACAGGTGCCAGAGAATGGACAGGACATTCATCATGAGATATAAACATTGCAGTGCTTTACTGACAATGCGTTCCAGTCTTGCTTGCTAACAAGTCAGATTATTGACGACATAGAGGATGTAATGCACCACCGTAAGTGAGGAGGAACAACAAGCACAGAGTAACAGCTGGGGTAATCGGATGCAGAAGAGCAAAATTTCAAGTATGCGGACATCTTTTCATTGCTCGTAATTGAACCATCCAACGCCAAGGCCAAAGTGATATGAGGAAAACGGAACAGATGAGAAGAGCGCCGAGTACATGGAGGCAAGAGCAGGTCCGAGGATCACGCATAGCTGTTCCGGCCTGCCTACTGGGATCGAAAAGCGGACCAAAAGGTGAGAATCCGTGTCAAGTTGACTGCAGCAGAATGCAAGAATACTTCACCCAGAAACTTGGGACGAGGTAGTATCCGAGTCTGTGTCCGAATCGTCCTCGGTAACAATGCGCCGCAGAACGCTTTTATCGAACAGATCTAGTGCGAAGCGGCGAGCGGGTAGGCGAAAGTGATGGCTTTCAAGAATACTAAGAGTCTTGCGGAAGAGGTGGGGCTGGTGAAATCGGTCTGGTTGCTTCGCTTTCATACTATAGACATAGGAAGTAAGTCTCCGTCAGGCATTAGGATTATCCAATGGTATCGCTTACTTGTTGAGATCGCTTGCAGCCCTTTTCGACAGCACCGTATTTCCCATATCGACAATGAGCTTCAATATCTTCTGGTTGGTAGGATCTGGGTCGAAAGTGGCCTCCTTGAACCTCTCTTGGGACGTGCGCTTGGCCTCACGGCTCCTGGAGTGCGACGGAAAATCGACCTGTATTTGCCCTTGATTAGATACTGCAACTGCGCCAGATGTTTCAAGTGGAATCTCTACCAGAAAAAGTTTGTTGAAATCAGTCGGCAGACTGAGCCCCAATGAGTTCCCCTTGTTATCGAGAGCGGAATCCCATCCGAAGTCTCTTAGCACCTTCAGACCATGGCGGCTTCGTGAGATCAGCCCCAGAACAAAGAAAGCCGTCCCCCTCATAGTAAGGACCTCCGCGCTTTCCGCGATCTTCACTATATGCTGGACAATGTCTGACTCAAGAAATGGCGCGCCGAGCTCCATCGAGCCCACATTACCCACAGCCCAAAGACAGCCCTTGACTTTGAGAAGAGCCTCGGTGTCTTCTTCGTCCAGCTGAAAGTCTCGAATTGTCCAAGCAAACTCGTTGAAATGACCAGAATGCTCCAGAAGCTTACATCCCTCTGAGGTTCGAGCGAGCTCCCTGTAGAAATGCGGTGGCACTAGTCCAATGTCCTGGAGGTCAACCAGGTCCTCAGGGACAAAACTACTCCGCCGGGGCTGGTCGACATATGCACGCGAGAGGGCTGCTTCAACGAGTCCCACATAAGCATCATTTCGACCCAGGAACCAATCATCCATTTCCTGTGTGATGTAATCCAGCCCGTCGAGATAATGATAGCCGACAGACGTTGACAAGAAACGCAGTAGCAATGGTGCCCCAATTTCACCTAAATGGTCAAGAGATGGCCGGCATTTCACCACATATTCAAGGTAGTGACGCTGATTGCATGCCTCCTCGAGGATCTTCACAGCCACTTGGCAAACAGACACGTCGGGATCATAGAGCTGGGTGACGAGAAGCTTCACCACCCAGTCCGCATTGTTACCGGCGGACGCCAAAGCGGGAAGAGACACATTCCCTACGGCGTACTTTCGTAGAAGTCGAGTCGCGAAAATGCGAATCTCTTTTGAGCTTGTGGTCAGCGCTTTTGACAGAATGACCCGGAGGTGACTCTCCTGGGTATAGTCCATATTCCCAAGGAGGGTTTGAATAAGGTCGTCACGATCTCGAAGCTCAACAATATGATAGAACATGTTTAGCATATGCCATCGTTCCATCATGGCCAAACCGTTCGCATCACCACTCAGCGTGCCCAGTATGGCAAAGTAACCTCCGCTTAACGTGCTTGCCATCTGCTCTTTGGAGAAGAGCGGAGAGGACGATGTGAGTCCACTCATGCGATCCACTTGAGCAAGGCACTCAGCAACTTGCCTCAAGAATTTGTTCTCGGCTAGATATTTCGTTCCTTCCGGAAGTTGTACAAGTGTGCGCATCAATGCACACGCCGTGCGAACATATCGCTGGTTAGGTTTCGTGTTTGGCACCATGGAGAATCTGTACTTAAAAGGTCGATAAAATCCTATCAGTCGCTTCATGAACTTCGAGCCTTTGATGGCCTCTTCCAGTCGTTTGGGATTCGTCAAAGGTCCTTCGACGATACGGTGAATCAAGTCCCACTTCCATTTCAGGTAATTGACGGTGTTCAAGACATGTGTCTCCAAAATCGCATTGCGGAACTGCGTCTCATCCATAGAAGGACTCAATTTCTCCTTGCCTTGATCACCGGACAGGAGAGAAGCAGAAATGTCTACTTCGACATTGTAACGTCCCGCGCCGTTTGGCACGCTGCGCGCCAAGGTCCGGTTAATGCTATCTATTTGATAAATCGTTGAAGTGGAGACATCATGATTCTCGACATCATATTTGATAGCAGCTGGCAGGAGGTGGGGCAGAACTTGGAGCTTCGCACTGACGTGCTGGGGCAATGAATGATGAGCTAGTTTCAAAACCTCAGTAAGAAGTAATGTGGCCTTGCGCCTAAGTGACAAATCTGTCTCGTCCTCGATAAGGTCCGAAAGTGCCTAAGCCGCGTCAGCAACTACTGAAAGTTTGAATGAATGACATGAAATGACCTTTGATAAACCTGCCTCGACAAGTGTGGCAAGGATTAGCGTGGAAAAGTGTGCTGTTAGGTCAAATCTGTTCCCATCATCATTATAAAATGCTTGTATGTGTTTCGTGTCCGATTCTGTTCTCAGATTGGCCACTCTTCCATAAGTTGTAAGCCTCCGACCAGCTAGAAAAGATGACGACCATGACGGAGGCTTAATTCTCAATGCGTCAAACAAGAGCTCCATGATCAAATCTCTGGCCTGTGGATCTGGATAATGTAATGATTCGAGTAGCGATTGTAAAGGCTTGGCTCCATTCCTCGCGAGTACAATCAGGCCTGGCCATGTCTTTAGCATTGCCGAGATTGCTCTAGCGGAAGACTTCAAACGTCCATTACGGACTGAGTCAGATAAGGAGTCAGTGAATGGTGCAAGAACAGCCTCCAACTCCCATCCGCCTCGCAGGTGTTTCCTGCTGTGGGGGGTATCGAGAACATGAAGAAAACTTGCGACCAGGCTTTCCGAGGCACCAAACGTGCCTTCCGCTAAAGCGTCGTGGAGGGTAGCAAATCCACTAGCATACGCGATCAATTCCGGATCTTTCACAAGAATCTCAGCCAGAGTCATGATAGAGATGTTCCGGAGCCGATCCTCATAATGCTCTGCGACAGAGACAATGGTCCTAACAACGGCGCGCGAGATTTCGCGCACACCATCCTTGACATCTAAGAAAGCCCTGACAAACTTCAAAGCTTGCTCCCGCTCAATGCTCGCCTTGCTTTCCTTGATAAGGGATAGAATGACCAGCTCATCCGTGTGAAATGACCGAATGATCTGAAGGGACTTGCGGTCGGCAATAGCGTAGCGTGTCAGCCGATAACCGGCCGCCACCGCTTCTTTGTTGTCGCTGAGAAGCATAATTTGCACGCGTAGCCCAAACACAGACCACTCAAGGTCGTACTTCAACGTAGGGTGCCGCTTGAAAAGCTCCACAAGACTGTTCGCGCGTTCAACATAATAGTCCGGGGCCATGCCTTCGATCTCCAGAGCCTGTAGTGTTTCTGCAAGGACGTAGGTGGGTGATTCCATTTCTGCTTCTCCCTCTTGAAACTGAGCTTCCTCGATCGTAGGATTGTTGCGGGTAGGCGACCGCATAGAGCTGCTCTGGAAGAGGGTCGACAAGCGACTTCGAGGTGGAGTAGACGGCGCCTGCGCACGTAGCATCTCCTCCTCAAGTTCATGGTGCAGCTCTGCAAGCTTGCGGTTGGATGAACTCAGCTCCGATTCAACTCTTAATCTCTGATCTTTCGTGTGTTTCGGATTCTTCGCGAGTAGTGCTTCCAGCATGTTCTCTGTCCCCGTCTTGATTTTCATTTCCTTGGCGATCTTGTCTCGAATGACAGCTTGCCGCTCCTCGGTGGTGGGTATGTCGTCCTGATCGGTGAAGCTGCTTGGTCGACGATTCGGCGCCCCGTCCGGACGTGGCGTTGTGCTTCGCGACGACTTCATACTCTTTAGTTCAGAACTGAAGCTTCCAGGGGCTCCGACCGAGGTAGTCAATGAGCCTCCCCGGACGCCAATGGTCGCACTGCCTCCGGACTCAGATCGAGCATTTCGCCCGGGTCTCGTGGTGGCATCGGCCCAACTACCGTCCGCAGAGCCATCCTCGAGGCTAGAATATGACGGTCCATCACCCAGGGCACGATGCTGGACAGATGTCGCGGAGAATCCTGAATTATATCCGGACGCCATAGAGCTCCATCTAGCCGCGAGAAAGGAGTGACTATCACCTGTCGCGATTGAAATGAGAAATGAAGGTCTGCATTGAGTTTGCAGGGGCAGTCGCAAGTTCTTTCGAGACGACCAGTTATGGAGGGTAAAGAAGGAACCGTTTTGGTAAAGAAAGGTCTGCTGGGGCTGACTTGCGGTACTTTCAGAAGGGAGGGGTGGGAGGGGAAGACGGGTTCGCGGCGGTCACGCTGGTGAGGCTATGGCGGCGACGGTCGAAGTCTCGAGGCGAGCTTATAAAGATCCTGGTTTTGTAGCACAAACAACGGGTGGCAGGCTCGAGCATATGGTCTCGGAGAACAATTTGTTTGCTTTCTTTGAGCCGGGGGGTGTGTTCTCACAGATCCGACTCTGCGTGATTTCAGCCTGGATTCATCCATGGCTTAGCCAGCGCGCGTTGGCTGACTAACCCAGCCTTATCGCCTAAGGCTCCCCACCCGATTCCCGGCCACATGTGAAGGAGGGCCCATTTTGGTTGGTTTATCTACGCTCTTTGATGTCGTATGAATACTCCTGGGTATTCATCGCCATTGTTTCAGAAAACTGTCAAGTGTCATCTACAATCATCCCTTTTCTATCAAGAGAGCAAGAAGTATGAGATGTCATCACTTGACTAGTTGGTTCATTGAGGAAGAAAATACTTATATACATAGAAATGAAATCCCGTGGGATTACAAAAGTCCAGGAACTTATAAATAGACAAGTCGAAGAGAAAGACAGAGTGGCTGCAGTGATGCAGCACCACAGTGACATGAAACAGGATGTTGGGAGGAAATTAGTGACCCCAAGATGCTGTAGGACGAACTCCAAATATGCAAGACCTGACGGGAATGTACACTTGCTTGGTAGTACAAAAGGGTTGATAACGATCGTGAATGATAGCCGGTGTAACGATGAAATTATGGTTCCCAAGACTTCCTCCGCGACGCATTGACGGCATCAGAAGGTACTGGGACAAGTGTACTATCACTGCAATTGTCCATTCTAGCCAATGGTTGTTTGTTTTCAACAATCTTCGGCGTTGCGATGCTGGCGGCCTGGCGGTTGTTCTTCCGCCTACGCCATGCGATGACACCCACATATATAATAAACATTGCCCCGCAGATGATACCGTAAGCGATCGGTGACGCGGGTGGAATATCAGGATTCTTCGTAGTGGCATAGTGAAAGCCGATGCCTCCATTGATGATTCCGAGTGCCGCAAGGAAGCGGCCAAGGTAGCGGTGCGAGACCCCATAGAGTGATGATGTTCCGGTCTTGCGAAAGTGCAAGTGTTGCATGATGCCCAAGATTGGTTGTATAATGACGACTCCACCCACGGCAACATAGCCAATAACTGGATGATAGCCACCGAGCTCTTGAAGGTCTTTCGATACAGAAACTCCAACACCAAACCCTGCCAGGGCCAAAAGCACAGCGAAAGCCTGCAAGGGTGCATGAATCCATGCCACGGTGCGGCGTGACGGGACGATGTACAGAAGAAGGGCGAAATTAGGAAATAGAAGAACGAAGGCGACAGAGGTCATTACGCCGTGCGCAATCCTCTTTTTGTGAAGAAGGGTATCGCTGACTTGCTGCGGGTTGGAGTATGGCGAAAGATGAGATGAAACGCGCAGCGGCACATAGTACGGATTCGAAAAATTGCTACCAGCATTCTTTGTCAAGTCCAACGTGAAGGAGCCATGCCAGTCATGCTGATAAAGCGTCTCAGAGACATTGCTAGAGAGAAGTGGAGGGCCATACGTCAGTGCCCAGGACCATGAGGTTGATTTTTGCACTGCGCTCTTCCCGTCGGCCAACGTTGTGCAATTGTCACAGCGAATGTTTGCCGTCATGATACCGTCGTGTATACCGGAACCTTCCTCGAGATATGCCTGAATACTTGGATCGTACTGAGGCTGGATGTGACCGGTTGCTCTCCTCGGAGATAGCGTAACATTATTGTCTGGTGCAGAGTAAATGATGAAAAGGTTTCCGTCTGTCATTTGCGATCCTTGGCCCAGTGCAAACCATTTGACACCAGGTGGGGCTCTAAGCTGAAGGTATATGGGGCCTGACCCTGTGCTTGATGTGTTTTGAGGTACGTCAATGCTGTAAGACACATCTTCATAGTCGTAAGACCTCTGACTGTGACTGATAACGCTGCTGGAACATGAACGTGCTAAAAAAGCTCAACGTTAGCGGGCAGATGGGGATTTCGCATTGTGATCAGGCTTACCAAGCCCCAATGTACTTGCAACAGTAATAAGAAAAGAAGATGGTTTCATAATGATGGTGATGATGACGGACTTGAGCCGTCTATCCGATATAGAAGGGCAAGAGAGACGCAGATTTGGATGGGTCCGGACGTAAGTGTGACCGAAAGGATTGTACGCAGCACAGTTCCAGGTCCTTGAATACTTTAGACCGGGATCTAAATAAATGTTAAGAAGGCTGTTGAGGCTAAAGAGTGTCGCTGCGGCAGATCACGAGTAGTCGATGTCGGTCCCTTCCGATGGTGGGAGTTCCTTGCGTATTAGGGTTGAGATCTTTGCTGCTAGAATCTTGAAGTTTGATATCATATGAGGTAAAAAGCATCACTGCGTGAGAACCTTCCGTCAGCAAAGACCGACATTCGAGTAGAAATTTCCTCTTCTGCTGCATGACTTGATGCGAGAGAAACGAATATTCTTCGTGGTGATCTCGCCTTAAGCATTGCGGGGTGAAGCCAAGGCAGTGATGTCGGAGACAGAAGAACCCGGAATTGAAATGTTGAACAGTAGGGACAAAAGGGAAAGTAATCATACTTGGAATGCCGGGATAATAGAATCACATATAGTTAACATAAGCCACATAATGTTGCCACAGGTGCCATGCGACAGATCTGTCTGCATGACAATCTCAACGAGTTGAAGGGTGACGATCACACTTCCATGCGGGCAAACACCATTCCAGATGTCCAGACTAAGATCCGGCAGGGAAAGAATGACTTCAATGCAATTGAAAGAGCGACAATCCGGACTACTCAGTACTCACTACTCAGATCGAGCAACGGATCATAGGAAGCAAAACCAGGCCCACGAAAGGAGAGAAGATCGTCAATCCGAATGGGAGATTGTCAGATAGATATGCCCGGCAAGCGGGTACCTTTATTATTTTTTTCCAGATTGACAATCATGGCGAAAATCCTCGGGCTTTTTCAGAATTAAGTTCCCCGGGCTGCCACGCCTCTCTGGATGTCCTGTCTGGTACGTATTCCTACGTAGTGTGGGCATTTTTTTTAGGGCGTGGAATGGCCACTTGGTCTGTGCTTTTCATGGTTTGTCTGGACACAGGATGAGAGAGGTCACTGCAATGCCTGGAATCATACTAGCAGGTTTTGGCGAATCCAAGGTAGCTTCGAATCGTACTCAGCACTTTGTAAATTAGACTCCTCCTTCTTACGAAGTAGGAAGCCTTAGCCCGGGGAGCAGGTCATAAGCCGGAGAAACTGGACAAACTGGATCTTGGGGCTGGGCATGATTTTTGATCTTTGTTACTGTATCATTTTGATTATCAATACTATGATTCGATCCCTTCAGCATCCATCCATGATGTTCAAGTGTCGGGATGGGGCATACCAGTTACCTGCAGTGCTAACCAAGTACCATTGAGTCGGAGAACGGCAGGTGATCAATCAGACCACAAATTTGTCGGCGGGCCTCAAATGATGGACTTTTTAATTTCCATTTCATAACTAATACGGAGTACCTTACCTAACTCTCTCTGTATCTCCCTTTTCCTCCGGGACTGTCTTTCGCACCTCCTTACCATAATTCGGAGTACTTCTAGAGTAGTCCTGCCTCCGTTTCAAGACACCACCACGTTCATTGGCATCTGTCAGTCAGCAGTAGCTGTCAAATTCGTTCTAGACTTCTCCCAAAAGATATTGGCAGCTTCCTTGTGGCCTGACCAACCCTGTTGCATGTTGCATCGATGGAAGCAGCAGCAAACGGTTACGTCCCGTACCAATGTGGAGACTCTGAAGAATTGTTTTCAATTCACTAAGGTATCCTTACCCTCCTTCGGGGCCGCCCTCATCCTCCCACTCTTACCCCCCCCTCCCCCCACCCTCTCTTCTTCCTCTACCAAGTCTCCAGATTTTATTCTCCTCCCCGAGATCAACACCTTTTCCCTTTCCGCCACTTCGCAAACTGAGTTCTTACCTATGCACTAGTTCAGAAGCTGAGAGCCTGAGAAGCCGTCCGACCTACTCCGCTTAATGTTCCTGGCGCCAATCATGGACCCCTGTTCGCTCTGAAAGCCCCCCGGGTGGCCACCTGCTCGTTCACCTCCGTGAGTTGCCGTCACTGCCAATCAGCATCGGACTCCCATAGCTAAGACCAAGTTATCGGATCTCGGGAGCAAGTCGTATTTGGACCGATCCAGGGCGGTTCTTCTCGCTCGTCGTGCAGCAAATCGCAGTAAATGGTGGGCCACCGGAAGCTCGGAACCAATGATGGAAAGGGAGGAACCTATCCGTTCACCCAGCCAGGTCCGTACTGGGCTTCCACGGTTACGGTCGAAGGGCTTGGTTTGTAAAGTCCCAAGACGGTGATTTTGCCGTTCCTGACATAGGGAGACGATACTTCAAACCACGCAACCTTGGGTGGGAGATTTACCGTGTAGGTTTCTTACCCCTTCTCCTAAAAAGGGGGTTCGTTCGTGGCCGAGTAAGAGAAACTTTATTTATGCACCGCCAATGCTATGTATGCTACCCTTGCATAGGTACTGTATGGGCTATGGAGTACTCCGTACTTCTCTTCTTTGCGCATGTGTTCTATCCACTCTCATTTTATCCTTGGAGTTGGCCGCTCATGACTGAGACAGGCTGAAAAGCATGCCTATGCACGCCGTCTCTCGTTCAAACACCCCGGAGTAACTAAGGGCTCCATTAGACTACAGCATGATGTACACAGGTGGAAATCCGATTATGCGTCGCTCTTGTTTCAGAAAAGAGCAAAGACCACTTAGGCGGACCTTAGTTACGGAGTCCGTAGTGCAGCCCCTTTGTTTTGGACTCCTCGGCCCGTCATCACTTTGATTAATTGGTTTCGCTTGGAAGCGTCAATCCAAGAATGGGCAACAGAGGTGGCCTTCATCCGTCATGGCATCATCAATTCCGCGTCCGAGTCAGTTGTTATTCTTAGCTAGCGCAACAGTTCAAGCGCTGCAGCCCCCATCTGAAAAGCCACCCACCCACTAACAAAAACCTACGACATCATGCTTGTGACTAAAAATACAGGCATTGACATTGCAGTTTTGCCGGAAGCTGTGATTCTCAAAATCCTCCCCCGCCAGTATGCCGTCAACTTGACTGGTCTTTCCTGGCCACTTGGCTGGGCATTGCAACCCGCTTCCGCCTTCAGCCAGCTTCGACTGCGAAAGACTTCAATGAGTCCTGTTGTTGACCAGTCACACCGGCCATCCAACACGGCTGAGCCAGTGAATCCTCTTCCGTTGACTCTCAATCCCCCTTGCGCTTAATCGTAACTTCGTACCACGCTTCATGATAACCCACGGTCCCCCATATCAGTCTCAAAATGCCACCATCATACGGAGTAAGCAAGTACTCCACATTTCCGGTGGCGTAGGGGACGCGGAGGGGGCTGCGGCAGGCAGGCAGATACCTTATCCTACGCTTGGATCTTTTGTGGAATGTCAAATATTCGATATCGGAATTCATTCGGTCCCATCGGCCACCGTGGGCGTGGAGAAGGTCCCGGGGGGGCGTTCATACAGTACTAGTCTCTCAATCAATCAATCCGGGCATCTGCCACTGGGATCGTCGCGAGATCGATTGGTCGGCTTGAGGGAGTGGACTAAGTACAAGTGTGTACCTACTCGCATGGAGTAGTGCTGATGCAGGGATGCGAGCCACTTGATAAGCAGCTAGGATTTCTAAGTAGCATTGAGGAAATGAACATGTGGAAGACGATACCTTTCAAGGGCAATGCAGGGACACCTCCCTGTCAGATGTGGCCTGACTGACACCCCGGTCGTCAATATATAGTTAGTGCATTCTTCCTAATATCTAGTATCTACTGCTAGTGGTACTTAACAAAGAGGGCACTAAATTCGTGGACGGGCCTTTCTCACATAGTCTATTAGAACCACGGCCTGAACTCCTTGGCTGCTCCGAACTACCAACAAACGAGACGTAATCAACCAAGTTGAAGGGCCAACGGCCGAATGAGAATATAGGACCGAAGGATAAGACAATCGTCAATGCTTTACCGTAAGATCAAAAGCATGTCGGAGAATTCATCCCTCGGGTTCCAAAGCCGGTGGTACTTGGCACTACGACAACCTACCGCCATGTGAAAAACGCAAATCATCTCCCCTACTCCTTGAGTAACCAACCTACCTGAGATTAGTTGATTGATCTAATCGAGGTACGGTACGACCCGCGGCGAGAGCCTTCCAGGGCACTCCTAAACTCCTCCCTAAAGCAGTGACTTGAACTGCTAGTCTTGGAAGTCTTAAGGTCTACTTGCGTAAACACGGAGCGGTTCGAGCTGCCCGCCGTAAGAAAGGGACTACTAGCTTCGCTAGGCCTGCGCAGAAGGCTCAAGGCAGTAAGATTCAACTCAGCTTTCCCTAAAAATTGCCGATGGCGGCTGAACAGTGGACATCCCGTTCGCTTTCCACCTCCCCACTCATCCACGCCATGAAACACCGAAGCGTCCACCTCTGCGACTTGCCTGAAAGGGACAGAGCTAGGTCGATCAAATAGATTGCAGCACCATAAACATTGACTTCCGTGCGCAAACGAACCCCTGGACCTGCTCCAGAGTAAAACTGTTAGTTAGTGAATGGATCGTTGATGAGGTGATCTAATCTTCGAAAAGAGCCTTGACTCCCCACTTCGATCAACTTGAAGATATCCACACGCACAGGAACCAAATCACTTTGGCCTCCAGCTCGCAAACAAAACATCATATTCACGAATATATACGAACTGAAAGTCTTGGTGCCGAGACTTACTGCGAAGTCCTTGGCCTGCATCGTCTCAGTGGATTATGAGAGATGCCCTCTTCATTTCGGTCTTCATGGCCCCGTACGGAACTGAAGTACTTTAACAAGAGGTTCTGTCTTTAGGCTAGGCTACTAGCAGGGTATGTACCTGACTACTCCGTACTTGAGGAACATCATTTACGCCTCCCTTGGCACCCGGCGCGCGCGGGTATCTGCAATCGCACTTCCCAACACCCGCCAACTACCTGTGGCGGTTTTTTTCCCTTTTTCTGTGTTCTCCTTTGGACATTTGTGGAATGAGGCTGAGAGTTGTCATGGTTTCTCACTTCAGTTATATCAATTTCCCGGAGGAAAGTGGGTTTCTATAATTAGGAATTCCCGGAGGCGGTCTTTTCCAGGATGGTCTTCATCATTTCGTTGCCCAGCTTGACGGCTTCGGGGAACCGCGGGGCGAAGTACTGCTGGATACGTTCGAAGCGGTCGCGGTAGGACTCGAAATCGCCGAACGAAACACAATCGGACCACGCCTGTTCAGATGATCACATGCGGTCAGCACCACTTCTAGAACAAACACTCGACAGGGGCCGGCCACGACAAACGCGCATCTACGGATGCGAGGCAGAGACAAGGGTTGACCCGGATGCAAGGCTTGCATACACCTGAATGCTTGTCCCGCTAGGATGCGGTGATTCCGGGGGAAATGCATAGGTGCAAGAAGAGGGAAGAAAAAAAAGAAGTCCGAAGTACTTACCCGTGCGGCAAAAGTGAATTCTAGATCATCGGAACGGAATGTCTTGTCATCGATGGCGGTGTCAATAGCCTCCTCAAGGAGCTCGGGGTTGCGGAACAGATACTCTGTGACTCCCAGCCAAAGACGGAAAAGCTATACATGAATCGAACACACGAAAATGTAAGTGAGACTGTCCGGGCCAACATGAAGATCTTCCGCGTGCGCACACAAGTAAGAAGTATGAGGACGGGGTCTCTTACAGGAGTGGAGCAAATCATATGGTCGTACGGGACGATCCCGAGTTTGGACCAGCAGTCCACGATAGCAAGCAGACTGAGGTGACTGTTGGGTGGCGTCTTCTCGCGAGGTCCATTCGACAAAGAGAAGCGGTCGAGAACCTCGTCCCTCAACAGCAACTCTTGACTCGCGGTCCCTGCCTTGAATACGGCCTCTCCTGCAGCCTTCACGCGGCGTTTGAGCTCTTCCCGCCGGCCCTCAATCATGAGCTTGTATAGATCGGTTACCGATTCGGCATACTGGCGGATCTGCTTCTTCGCCGCAGGATTGAGAATGGCCAGGCCAGCGTACACGTGCCATTTGTTGGAGTAGATGCGCAGTGTAATGTTGATTTTGACGTTCTCGATGCCTCCGACCCAGCGCGAAATCTCCCAAGGGAATTGTTTGTTTGCTTGCCAAGCAGTACCCATGCTCAAAAAAGCTGCGTGTGTAACCGCCTGCGTGTCGGCGGTGATCCGATCATGCATCTCTCCCGTTAGATAAACAAACTCGGAGTTGAAGCAAGACAAGACCTCCTCCACAAATTTGAGACTCTCGTCGGAGGCCCGGTGTTGGATCAGGACCTATGAAGCACGGGATGTTACTGGGATGTGTTCAAGAGCGCGGATGGCTCTCGCCATGGGCAGCATAAGGTATCAATCAATCAATCATACCAGTGGTTGGCCCTTGGGATTGACGTTGGGGCCATGGAGCGAATGACAGGATACAATCTCTACATCCCGGGGGAGATGTTTGTCGAATGCGGAGAGCTCCGGCGCCTTGCAGGACGTTTGACCTCCCACTATTGCGCCAACCTTGGTTGCTTTCCACGAGTCAGACAACGTTTGCAGAGTTGTAGGAGAGGGAGCAATGCTGGGCGCCGCGATTCGACAGACATACATGGGCCATATTGAGCGACTACCTTGTCAATGACACCAGCTTCTACACTGTAAATGATGTAATCGCTAATTCTCGAAACCAGGTGTCCATTCGGGTATAGTGTAACACCTTGCTTTTCTCAAGATGAGTTTATGGACAGCACTGGCTGCGAGTAAACAAATACGTACTTGAGATGCAAATTCTGTCTTCAAGTCCTCATACAAATCGGGTTTGTCACATGCATTAATCCTTTATTGTAAAGACATCTAGTCAGTATGACTAGGACTGGTTTGCTATCGAAGAAACAAGAATACTAATCTAATAACCTGGAAGCAAGACAGTCAGCATAAAACTCAACAGCAAGGAACTGAGAATAGTAGGAAGCATGATTGCGTTGCGAGTTCAGACAAAAAAATTTAGGTAGCTGAGATTTTACATCATTGACGACCCGGTGCGTAGCGAATATATCAGAATGACATAAAAGCCGGACACCGAGTCATGCTCGAGCCAAATGCACTCAAGTCATCATTCGAGAGGGCGGAGGGTTTGAAATCAGAACGAGAAGAAAGAGATGCTCACCTAGTACGATAAACGCTGGAGGGTATCTCATTGACGCAAACCAAAGAAAATCTTCGCGTAAATTTACCTCCAGCCGGCGGCACTGAGCAATCGGGCATACATCTTGCCCATATCACCCATACCGATGATGCCAATACTGGCAGTCTCTTTGGTAAAACCCATGACGGCGAGATCGGCTGCGCCTGAAGTGCTGGAATAAGATAAAAGAGTATCAAGAGGTGGATCTGTAAATCCGTTCACTTGTGAGATTCACTGTAAGAAGTGACACAAGGCCACGGAGCCACGTCTCTTGTCTGATTTAAATATCATCGAGAGGAGAAAATGCAAGGCTCACGGATTCCACGGAGGAAATTTAAATAGTGCTGATCTCCATGGACTTCGGGCCGACTGCTACCCGATTACACCTCCGCAACACCACCGCCAATCAACGGCTGTCAAAAACGCGCCGTTCTTTGGTCGCCTCAGGCAGCCGCTCGCTTGGACACGGCCAGGGAGTCCGTGTTTAACCAATCACAGCTTTTGAGGTGGGTAGGGCACACACCGGCCGGAATTTTCTCTATCTCAACCTTTCACATAGCGGGCGCATTCGACTTTTGGATTCTTTCTCTCCTCTCCCATATTCCATTCCACAACCGACAAAAATGGCTCCCAAGAAGACCACCCCTGCCGCTAAGGAGAATGTCACTCTCGGCCCTCTGGCCGGTGATGGTACGAATTGATTCAGCAATCCATTATTTTTCTGTGACACGGATGAATGCTAATATGGGTCGCTTCTGTAGGCAAGCTCGTCTTCGGCGTTGCCCGCATCTTCGCCTCTTTCAACGATACCTTCGTTCACGTCACCGATCTTTCGTGAGTCTCACCTCTTTGCTCGATGGTTTTCGGACTCGTTGCGCCTCCTCGACCTCATTTATTGCGCTTGCGATAGGTTGGGGCTACAAAGGAGTTTGAGACGGCGTGTCGAAAGAACGACCGGGACATGCCCGGAGAAATTTGCTATCACGGGGTCGGAATAAACAACAAGGACTAACAATCATCTTTCTACAGCGGCCGTGAAACCATCTGCCGTGTTACCGGTGGTATGAAGGTCAAGGCTGACCGTGACGAGTCCTCCCCCTACGCCGCCATGTTGGCCGCCCAGGACGTCGCTGCCCGCTGCAAGGAGCTCGGCATCAACGCCCTCCACATCAAGATCCGTGCCACTGGTGGTAACGGCACCAAGACCCCCGGTCCCGGTGCCCAGTCCGCCCTCCGCGCCCTTGCCCGTTCCGGCATGCGCATCGGCCGTATCGAGGACGTCACCCCCACTCCCTCCGACTCTACTCGTCGCAAGGGTGGTCGCCGTGGTCGTCGTCTGTAAGCATGTGCGAGAGACTGCTTTCTTCAAGTCGTGCGGAGGTTTCTGCACGCGCTTGGGGGAATGGCTCCGTGCTTGCCGGCTGTGGATGGAATAAACGCGAAGAACGGCTCTGTGCGCCTGGTCTTCAGATTATTACATACCCAAAAGTGTGTTTAGCAGTTCTGGAATCTGCCTTAGCTAGTTTGGTAATACTATCAACGGCTACATTTTTGATCAATATGAGTGGAACTTGAACTGCACCTGTTTCTTCTTTTTCAGAATGCTTGTCTGGTTTCCGTAGGCGGGATTAAACGTAGTTCATCACTCATCCTTGATCTGATCATCGTGATTCGAGCTTTGCCCAATCCTCTGTGGTTGAGTCCTTTAGGAAGGAGTAAGTTGTTTTTGAAGAAAAAAGAGTGTACCTTCATAGACGGTTTGACAGCCGCTAAGATAAGCACCAGTTATCAATGATGTATCGCGAACCTTCCACTCGATCAGCCAATAACTCAACCCTGGCCCCTCGTCACATTCTGCGACTATTCATCTTGAGAAAAAGCCTGCATCTGCGGACTACTTGGTATGGATTGAGAAAACACAAAGGGAAAATCAAATCGTGCATCAGCATCATCCATTCCTTCCTGTTCCACCCACCTATAGCTCGTAATTGACGTCAATTCTACCGTGTGCGCGCGGCGCGACCCCTCTCTCCAAGAGAACGGAGAAAAAAAAAATCATCAGCCTATACGACCCGCTCTACAAGTCACGAACCTCTCTTGCGACCCTACGCGAGAAACCCTGGGATGAATCCAGCCGACTGAATAGACCAATTTCTACACCTCACGACCAGCGCCAACAGAATAAACAAGCAACCGCAAAAGAACTACGTCAACAGCCATGACTACCCCAACCCCCACCATCCTCCTCCCCCACCTACCCCCCAAGACCCTGGTCGGCATCGACCTAATCACCTTCACTTCGACAGCCAACTTCCACGGTATCCGCGACCTCCCCCGAGGATGGCACTTTCTCTACACCGGCACGACAGAGAGCCTCTCCCTCCGCTGCGGCAGCTGGTTCTACGTTGGTGACCTCGACGCCGCCGCCGCTGCGGGCACACTTACACACCCCACTACAACTATGGATAACAACGCACTCGTCTCGCAGCGCCAAAAACAATCGCAACATTCCGGCCAGGACAATGTCATCGTCTGGAAGTGGGACGCGAAGAGCGAGACCCTCGCGCCATTGAGCGCCGACAGCGATGCGGATAAGCAGGAGGCCATGCGGCAGAAGGCGAATCTTGGGGCGATCTATCATCGGGGCGGGCTGTTCCGGTATCGGAGTCGGGTGACGGAGGCGATGTTGGCGATGCAGCAGCAGCAGCGGGGGGCAGGGTCTGCGGTACGGTTATTGGGAGATAATGGGGACGGAGCAGAAGATGAGGAGGAGGATGAGCAGGATGGAAGGAGGGATTGGCTGGGTTTGACGGATAGAATCACGCCCAGCGTGCTGGATAGGATTGTGGGGGTGCCTGTTGTTGATGTGGATGGGAGGCCGAGGTGGATGGTTACCTCGGCGAGTACGGCTTTGAGAGATAGTGATGCTATTCCTGGATTGACGGTGAAGGAAGGGGTCGAGCAGGAGGTGGATGAGGAGGCGATTGAGAGGGTGACGGGGGAGAAGGAACCGGAGTTCTCGTTCGTTCCTGTGGACTTGAAAAGGACGTGGAGGGAGGGCGCGATTGGGAGGGAGAGGACGGAGGCGGCTCAAGATCGCTCGTGGGCGTTAGGGGATCTGATCAAGAGGGTCGCGGGGTCCAGCGATATTGAGACCGATCAGGGGAGGGAGAGAATCGGGGAAGGCCAGCTGTTGGGGGAGCTGCAGTTTTCTTTCTTGATGATCTTGACTCTCATGAACTACTCGTGTCTGCAGCAATGGAAGCGACTGCTGGAGCTGATTCTCACCTGTCGGAGCGCGATCCGCGACCGGGAGACGTTCATGAGTGATCTGCTGCGATTGCTCCTGCTGCAGCTGCGGCGCTGTGATGATGTGGAAGGTGGTTTGTTCGATCTCGATGGAGACGAAGGCGGTGCGTTCTTGCGAAAACTGCTGATGAAGTTCCGGAAGTCGCTCTACGAGGTTGTCGAGGGCACAGAATCACAGGTAAAGACCGAATTTGAGAAGCTCGAGGCTTTTGTCAAGGAAGAATTTGACTGGGAGCTTAATCGCGATGTGATCCTTCGACGAGGTATGGTACAGTTGGAGGATGGTGAGCAGGTGGAGCTGGAGGTAGAGGGTGACAATGAAGATGAGGAGCTTGGAGAATATGCACCTATGGTGGTAGATCTTGGGGAGGGTACTGGCAGAGATGATAGTGATTCACTTGAAGACTTGAACTGATAGTTGCGAGTGGGTGACTTGGAATGTTGCCAATGGTTTGTACTATTTGAAGCGCGTTATATGGTCTGTAGCACGAGATCAAGACAAATAGCCCAACCAAAGAACCGTGACCTCTCTATTCATAATGGGCTAACCATGCCGTACATGATTCGTATAGAACCTCAAAATAGTCGTATCATTAACCATTGATCATTCCTTTCTAGGATCTAGCTCTATTTTTTGAAAACAGATGACAGCATTATATACAAGGCATGCAGCCCAACCCCGCCTGCACAGAGAGCCCACGTGGCAATCCGTTTCTGCAAGTTGTCCAACATTCCGGGATTATGCCAACTTCCCATCTTTCTAGTTTTCAATTTCATTCTCGATGACAAAGCCCCACTTGTGAGATTCTTGGCCATCCTTGCCATACATAATACTCTCCAGCCACGACTTGATCTGGGCAGCATAACCGGCGCGCTCAGCACCAGCAGTCAGTAAATCCATGTCGACGTCGCCGTTGCGAATCAGCTTCACAGGGGTGATGAAGAACTACAGTCCCATGTCAGTGACCAAAAGGACAGTAGTCAAGTGCGCGCGAGACTTACCGCAGTACCGGAGACGAAGGACTCAACAATGCGGCCCTCTTTCCAGGCCTCCTCGATATCGCTGATGGTGAATTCCTTCTCCACGACCTCAACGGGAGCAAGCTTGCCGCAGGGCTGAGCGAAGTGTGTCCGAGCCAGCTCCAGAACACTACGACGAGTGACGCCAGGCAGAATCAGCTGGTTGTCCAGAGGAGCGGTAATCAACTCCAGCTTTCCAGTCTCCTTGTTGTCCCAGACGATGAAGAAGTTACTGGCGCCGGCCTCGGTGACCTGGCGGTCCTCTCCGAAGAGCCACAGAACCTGGTCAAATCCGAGAGCCTGCGCCTTGCCGTGCGCAGCCAGGGACGGTCCGTAGTTGGCGCCCAGTTTGGCGTATCCGAAACCACCGGGCCAAGCACGGATGGTGTCGGGCTGAGAGGCGAGAAGCTTCAGCCCATGCGGCACACCCTCCTCCTGCTTCTTCTTCGAAGGGTCCGGCCAGGGGACCGCGATGATGAACAAGAGGGCCTCCTTGGGAGTTTGTACGCCCAGCTGGGTACCATTACCGATGACTGTGGGACGGAGGTAGAGGAAGCGACCAGGTTGATCCTTGGGGAGCCAGCCTGCAGAGAGGGAAAGAGCTTGTCAGCTGTGATGTCATGGAGAGATTGTCGACGAGGAATAGGGATGAGGGTTATATACGTGGTCCATCAATCTGCATCAACTTTGCGATAAGGTGCTTCAATTCTCCGAATCTGAAACCGGGCAGAGAGGCCCTCTTGGAGCTCATGTCCAAGCGCTCCCCGTTGAGGTCTGGTCGGAACAAACGCAACTTGCCATCCTGACCGCGGTATACCTTCATGCCCTCGAAACACTCGGTGGCGTAGTGCAGGCAGGAAGCCGTGGGAGGGATGCTCAGATTGGCGAATGGCTTCACTTCAGGCGTATCCCAGCCATTGCTTGCGGTCCAGCGGACAGTAACCATATGGTCAGTGCAGTGCGAATGGCTCAACTCCTCGGGCGATCCGGGGAGAGGCACATCGCGAAGGTTGGTCGAACGAGTGACCTTGATGAACGAGGCATCGAGCTCGGCGAGAGTCGGCGCTGCAGAACCCATGATCGCGGTGCCTTTTGTGGGGTGACAGTTGATTCCGAAAGAGTTGAGGAGGTGACGGGTGTAGGGGGACTTTGAAGCCAATTGATATTCCGTGAAAGGTGGTGAGTCACCAAAGAGATACCTTTCCAAGTGAACCGGCGGGAAGGGGTTTCGCGGAACGTGACTCGACAGCTACAAGTCGGCCAAGATTGAGCCAAGTTTCCAAAGTCGATCACTAGGATGGAAAGGACAGAGTGACAAAGATATATTCTCTCTACAAGTGTCCAAGAAATCTACTTTATGAACTCTGCGCACGATCAGAACCGGAGGCAAAGAAAACTTTTCGACGGGCCGAGTCCATCTTGGGTCTGGGACAATTGCCATCGATATCCGAGCTCGCAATCGAAGTTGGTCCTTCCATAGTGGCAGATACTATTCAGTCGGCACCCCCAAGCAGCAGTAGTTCGTGCCGGCGATAGGTTATTATCGGCTCAGGTCTCCGCAACTTGTGCCATTGCTTCTCTATAACGGCTTTCTAGTCTTCCAGGTGCTTCTTGAGATGGGTCTAGAGAATTATTGTCCCGCTTCAGTTTGTGCCCGCTCCGCCATCGGTGCCCCTCAACCACTGCCCAGACCGAAGCTAACCGAAAGGCGGTGCGGAGTAAGGGTAACTAGATGAGGGTTGCTTGTTATTTCGGTCGCGCGAGTCTCACGTGACTATACTGTAATCAATTAATCACAGGCCGGATAAGCTTGTCATACAGTGTATTTATCTGACAAGTCGAGCAAGCTTTATAATACTATTACATTAGAGTCTGTTGGGTCTTATCAGGGGCTAAAAGTATGTTACTGTACCCTGTATACTAGGATGCCATCTTGTGTTTCAAATATGTACTGTAATAAGCAGTCACATTTTCTTTCAGTGATAGTCACGTGAGATGATTATGGACCGCGCGACCCAACTCGCACTTGACCAAAATTGCTTAAATTACAGGCCGGATCAGCTTAACATACAATGTATTGGAGCTTACAAGTCGACCCAGCTTTATAGTCTTATATGTTAAAGTACTCGTCGATCACGCAGTACCTCGAATTGCTTTGAGATCCCAGGTACCATTCTGTATACAATTCTTACATCAGTGTAATCCTGTGTAAGTTAGTCCGGTTGCATACTGTAATTAACTTAGCTTATGCTTTACCTCATAAGTATCTTTCAAGATCACGTGATGAAACCACGAGTCGTGCAGCCCTTTCTATAGATCACGTGATAATAAATCACGGGCAGGTTGGCCTTAGCTAAGCAACCCTGCAAGTAGCCGCGACTCCCGTACCACTCACCGTACCACTCACCGCCCGGAATAGTTCTGGCGAAAAGCGGGCTCATGGCGGTGTAGACGCGACGCATCGTTCCCATCCTGGGCTGGTAATCAACTTACTCCAGGCTTGCTCCGGAGTATAGAAGGGAGATTGTGGTGACTGACCCTTGCTCATGGCTCCTTGCTACGAGAAAACTACGAGAGATAACCTCACAGGCTCACCGACACTCCACAGACACTAAATAGGCAGGTACAGCAGGTACTCCGCATTCTTCGATCGATCGCAATCATGCCTCGCCATTGGAAAAGAGAAAAGAAGGAGAGAGGAAATGACATAGCAAAGCAAACAAACGGGACGACACTGCAATCTCCGGGGTATCCACCTCCCATCAATAATCGGAAAAGTCGATCCGTAGAGGAGACGGTTTTGAATCATGATCACTGCAACGTGGGGCCTGGAACGAGTCAGAGCGACTGACCTTTGACTAGATTAGTTGACTTCGAATCACTAGTTAAAGCACATGTGCTGACTGACACCACACTACACCGCGTGCTAAGTTATCCTTATGTATATAGACACATGGATGTTGGACTGCGGGACTTTGTTCACTTTGAGAAAAGCACCCAAATGTTGGTATACCGTACACTTTCTTGCAGTCGATCAATCAGACTTTATGGTTATTTCCAGTAGAGCCACTGGTGCAATGCTCAGTCACGGTGCGACCGCAAAAGGAATGTGATGCAATGCATGGGACTACTCCCATTCAGCGCCCGTCGGCTATGACCCGTATACTGCCCTAGCCCATGCGGTAGCTTTTCTTGGCCGATTGATAGTTCCTTTGCGAGACTGGCTCTTCGCTTGCAGACGTCAAGACGGGCATTCGCTTGCCCTTAGACTTATTGTCTCGAAGGGTGGAAAGGCCCTGGCAGCTGGTGTCCCTCGAAGCAAGGCCGTGTCGGAGATACATTCCTGCACAGCATTGAGAGAAAACACGGTTCCAGAACTCGGAAAAACTGTATTCCAAAACCAGAAAAAGCCTGTTGCGCGTGACTAGCACATAAAATAGGATTTGCCGCTTCAATTTAGCCCACCTATCATTGAGATCTGGTAATCATGGATTGTCGTAAAGATGATGTGGATGCTTTTTGGCCTGTGAAAAACCATCACGTGATATCGAGCAGCTATGCATATCGTAGGTCGGAAGTAAGTTCTGTGGCCCAATAGGGCGAAAGAAGATGCACCTCACAGCGTAATAAGAAGTTGGGTTGCCGAATCCCGGGAGCCAGGTATTGAAGACCGCCTACTCAGTATGAATGACCAGCCCTGGAAAACTGGGACCTTTTACTACATTGAGCAGGCGGACAGCCTTGTCGGATCAAGGCCGATCAGACCACTCCTAAAAGAGTCATAATTGTCCGGCCTTAAAATGGATGGATGGGTCTTGGTCCAATTCTGGACACTCAGTAGTCTCGAATGTAGTCGTCTCTAAGTACCTAGCTCCGTGGTAGCCTTACCGATCGGTCACCTTGCCTGGAGAGATTCAAAAAGTTCTTGACTTGCTTCAGAGGCCTACACGTTCCCTTTCGCCTCATACCACATGAATTCATGAAATCACGACTGAATCGTTGTCCGGGCTCACCTTTACCTTTACGAAGTGTGCGTACCCATCAATGCCTCAGTTGCCTGCCTTCCTCACAGGCGAATGTACCTATGATCGTCATGCCCCCAAGACAATCGTGCCTACCGTATCAGGTGATTGGATTGCAGGCAAGTCTTTGTTTTTATTTTCCGGGAGGGACGGCCGTGGGTTCATCCACACCGGCCCCAAGTTCCATCGATCCATATCGGACAGATCTGGCAAACAAATCCGATTGAGTGTGTTTGCCATAGTTGGGTAGCACAAGAGTGAACTACCAGCGAACCATCTTGGACGTAGGAGTGGGTTAGTACAGGACTCCGAACATTAACCGGTAGACCAGCTGAACCGGATTTCGCCCCATGTCGTGCTGGTCGATGCAAGCATTTTCCAAAGCTTTATAAATAGTTTGCTTGTGTTAGGTATAGTATACCCTGGGCAGCCCGCACACCATTGAGACAATTCGCCACAGTGCGCATAACCTTCCAGGTTGTCGCCGCGTAGAGTCGCAGTGTCACGGTATCTTGCTACGCCACGTCAGGCAAGGGAGCTAGACAAAGACCCTTCAACCCCTTTTCCTTATCACAATCTATTGATCACAGGCCTGGACTCTGCATCATCCAACTTGGGGGAGGGGTTAGTATATCTGATGAGATTAAAACTGGCAAGCCTGACACCCAGGCCGCCACTAGTGGAGTCGGGAAATTGTACCACCTGCGAAATCGAGTGTTGAGGCCGTAGGCGCAATTGGCGTGGATTTGCTCCATCTCCGGGTTCCCCTGCTTTTATTATCCACGGATCCATTCTCCAATGCCTCCTTACCTGTCCTTTCATTCGCACGAC
The DNA here is from genome assembly GCF_003184585.1 of Aspergillus saccharolyticus JOP 1030-1. Lineage (NCBI taxonomy): Eukaryota > Fungi > Ascomycota > Eurotiomycetes > Eurotiales > Aspergillaceae > Aspergillus > Aspergillus saccharolyticus. The sequence continues at coordinate 732,887 of NW_020290617.1, forward strand.
CTGTAAGCTAGCAACTTCGGGTCGTCGTCGAGTAGACTTTTGATCCTTGCACTGACCAGTTACTGTTACTAGTGTATGTTGTTTCCCCCCTTAGGTTGAGGTGCAGCCAGCCCATCTGCAGCATGAATGGATGATACTTGCTTGGGCAAGCAATGGCAAGCAATGGAACTCGGTTTTTCGCTGGACAACGGCCCGCAAACGATCGACTTGATGGCTTACGGGGACCCTTCGGCGCTGGTTCCCACTGACCACACCGACGAGAACCATCTATCAGTGTGTCAGTATGTCCTTATGTCCAACCCAGGTTGACCTCTGATAGGAAGAAGCAGCTTTGATTAGTAAGTGGTAGTAGTTCAAGGGACACGAACGCAGGTTCAAGGAAAGGACTGGAGTCGAGTAAGTGACGCGCCTGTCTGCGTTGTGAAAAGACTTGTCTCGATACGTAGCCGATGTGGGAACCTGTCACGGATCAAACTGCCACCGGGATTGGAAGCTAATGCTCAGCTCCAAGCTCAACTTTCAGCAACTCCCACCTGTGAGATTGAACCATAGGTAGCTTCAGGCCGTCAGAGAGAAGCTTGATGTCGTCCGCTTGGGCTGTCTTTCGTTGCTAGCTTCTGGCTCTGCCATTTTCTCTTTCCCTTCCTCCCTCGCTTGTCAGTCGTCTCTCTGTCTGGCTCCCAATCTTGCGCTCTTGCAGTGAACAGCCCACTCCCTGTAATTACTTCTTGCCGAACATCGCTACATTGCTGCTCAGACGAGCTTCGTGCGGCTTCTTCCCTTCCTTTCCTTTATACGCTTCCATACTTCGCTAGGTGGCCTAGCTTATTTGGTCAAGGGTATTTAGTTGAACCAATCACGTGTAGGCTTTGATCTTAGTCTGTCGAGCCATTCCTGCCAGTGTTGGGTGCATATCTCCAGGTTCTTCCCCTTCGATCGCGTCGGGTGCTGTTCACATATGGTTCGCTCCAAATCCAGATATCATCCGTGAGAACCTCCCATCTGTGGTATCGACAAAAACATGGCTTTTGATGACATGCCGCAAGCGGGGCGTCTGTCGGATGACAATTAGGTGATCGCGGCCGGAGCTTATTAGCAGATATACACAGAGACCTGGACCCGCCACATCTGCTAGATCAGGTAAACAGTCACATCTGTGGCGTTCCTTCTCAAGAAACACTTCAAAGGGGGTGTGTTTCGACAGCGTATCCCATGTGCCTAGCTCATTGGTGCTAAACAAGCTGTTCGTGATCGACCGGGGCACCGGCTCTGGGGATGAAATAGACAACCTGAATATATTTGGCCCCTTTCTTCTTCTTCATCGCTGAAAACGGGCACACTGGTTCAAATGAACCACAAGCATACCGGCAGCGTTCTGCCTACTCTCGCTCCAGGACCTGGCGGTCCGGTTGCAGCCCAGACTCCAACACTAGCAAAGTCGCGAAAAAATTCCACAGCATGCTTGCCTTGTAAAGCAGCGAAGAGGAAGGTAACTATCAACTTAACTCTTTCCCTTGAAGGACACATTTGCTCAAGGCGAAATTGCGTCTGGCTAACCATGCGAGTTGTAGTGTAGCGGACGCCCCGCCCCCTGCAAAGCATGTCAAACCACTAAGGCAGCATGTCACTTCGATGAAACCCTAGATCTTAGACGCAAAATCTCCGCAAGGCGCACTCAGACAGAGCTTCAGCATTATAAGACATTGGTGGCCACCCTGTTCGATAAGATTCGAGAGGCGGATGACTCTGATACCGATAAAATCCTTGACGCTATTCGTTTCAATGAGTACAAAAATGCTTTCAGGGCCTTGGAGAGTCTCGAGCTAAGAAGTACGGAGGAGATCAAGGACTCAAGTCCGGAGAAAACCGAAAGTGACGAGGACGGAGACGACGATAATGGCGAAGCTGGCGACGACGCCGACGATGACGATGAGGGCGAGGGTGAAGACGAAGACAAGGACGAAGATGAGGATGAGGATGAGGATGAGGCTGAAGATAAAGACGACGACGATGATGATGACGATGACGATGACGATGACGATGACGATGACGATGACGATGAAGATGAGGAAGCAACTGAAAGAAAGCGCCTAATCACTGAGAACCTAATGCGCATGACGATTGAGAGACTCTGTGATACTCCTCTATACCAGGTACCTTCGTTCTGGACTAATTGCGACACTGATGATTTCATCGTTTCGCATCTCGTGTCCTTATACTTTACCTGGGACCACCCATTCTCCCAAATCCTTGATCAAGATTCGTTTTTGACCGACATGATGGTCGAACCAGAAGCTACGCCGCAATTTGAGGAGTCTGAGATGTCTTCGGAGATTGAGTACTCCTCGAAAGTTGACATCAGCCCAGAAATAGACGAGAATTTCCAGGAGATCAAAGATGACACGAGTGCTGAGGGCCCGCCAAAGTTGGAGCTATCTCCGGACCCTGAAATGTTGACCGACATTAAAGAAGAAGAGGAGGAATTAGGAGATAAGTTGGAGACCATACCGAGTTATCATGAGGAAAGAGAATTTGAGATAAAGCTGGGTTTTGAGGACGAGCCGAACTTCTGCACGCCACTTCTTGTAAACAGCATTTTGGCAGTGGCATCCGTAGGTATCTCTCATTCTCTCGATTAGATCATGACTGAACATCCCCAGGCATATTCCGACTATGGTGAGACTATTGTTGTCCAAGGCGTAAACGCAACACGCGGCCAAGAGTTTTTTGAGGAAGCAGAAAGGCTCTGGAAGGCAGAGGAGGGACAGGCGACGTTGGCCAATATTCAAGCTGTGACCCTGATGAGCCGTTTGTATGCTCCGTAATCTGTGTTTCTTCTATATGTGCCCAGACTGATAATGCTAAGTCTGAAATTCCAGGGCAAGCGACAAGCCAGCTGGTTAATGCTCAGCCAAGCTTTGCAGCTTGCGAAAGACATCGGATTGTTCGACTCTCTAGGGAAAGAATGGGGTCCAGATATGCCGATCAGAAGCAGACATGTCTATGCAGTTGCTGCATGGGGACTGTACATAATGAACTCGTACGATTCCCGACTCCATTCTACCTCACTTTGCTAAAGCATCCAGGGAAATGTCATTCGAGCGCGGCAGGGTCGCGGAGCTTGGGGCTCCATGGTGTGATCCTGAAATAGCGTATGGGTTCAGCGACGAGGTTGTATGGTCAGCATACCCCCGGACCGGGCAGGATGATTTCCATGAAACGCCAGCTCAACTCAGTGTAACTCTGAGCAACACAATCCTCCTTGCCAGAATTGCTGTGAGGATCCAGGAGTTCTTGTTTAGTGAATCACGAAAAATGTCGAAATCTGCAAGGAAAACAGCGGCAGACGCTCTGATAAGACAAGTGCAGCTCGTATTAGAGAGCCAAGAGGCTTCAGAGACTCAACAACGGGAACTTCCACACGTCCTACTTGTGCAGTAAGACTATCAGCAGGACGGCCACTTTTTATCCTTCTAACCTTTCATCAAGTATCAAGTGCCATCACATCATCTTGCTATTTTTCCAGTACCTCTGGGACCACCAACGTTTGGATGCAAGTCCCGAGATGATCCGCTCATGCCGCTTCGAGTCAGCGATGAAAATTGTTGAGTATCTTGGTGTATATGAAGCGAGGTTCGGATTGCGTCGAATACCAAGACAGATGTTAGAACCTGCCCACCGCAGTTTTCTCGCTCTATTGGTATTTATGGACGATGAAGAGGTGTGGGAGCCGATCATGGACCTGTGCCGGTTCATAAAGGCATGCAGCACGAGGTTCGTTCTGGCGGAGCAAATGTGCCTTCAACTCGCACAGCTGAGCAAAGTCCCTGGACTCAATGTACCACAAGAAGTGCATGCGATGCTGAAAGGCAGGGACAAGGATGTGCCTGAGGGGCTCTAACCCATCACCGGTAAGTAATGTGTCACTAAGATGGACAGAGGCACAAAACACCTCAACAAATTCTGTCAAACCGAGCGCCTATGTGACTTCACATACGGAGGTATCAGCCTGGTGTCAACATAAGATGTCATCGAGAACGCGCCAAGTCGAATTGCGATTGCGAAGAAGTATCGTCATCGCCCCGTATGCTGTCCTGATAGTCGTGGTTGGGTTCCTGGTTAGAGACTCCGCGAAAAGTCAGAGTAACAAGACGCCGCCACTACCTTGGGTGACGACCCATGTCAGGACTGACCTTTTACGATAGGTCGCGACGAAATTTTCGGAATATGTGGGAGATAGGTGAGATGCTCTGATGGTCATCTGTTTGCAAGCCTACATCAAGGCCTTTGAGCGATGGACTGTAGGAGCCAGAGCGAGATTGTGGATGGATGATGGTAGAAAGACTCTTGAAGAAGTAGAACAGAGTGTGAACTGGGTGATTGCGGCAGCGAGGAGATCTGAATGTGCATTGAAGTTCGAGACTCACTCACCACCTCCTCCAAAATGAAAATGAAGAATGAACGAACAAATGGCAGTCAATTAAGATAAGGTATCCGGAAAAGGGACATCCAATGATTGCAGTGAGCATCAGTGGCTCGAGCAGCCCTTTTCCTTGGTTTGGCGAAAAGCGGAACTGTCCTCCACCTTTCACCACTGGGCAAGGCAAAGGTCTAGCTTATACTCTCCTAGAGTGAAGAATCGGCAGGTTCGGCCTGACCACTGGTCTGTCAGATTTGCGTACGCGAGTTTCCATGCGCGAGTTTCCATGCGCGTTGGAGATCCTTCTGTAGGGGACCTTTCAATGCAAATAGGCAAGAACCTGTCGAGTCGAGGCCGTGATTATGCCAGTACGTTACAGGTCGAACTTGCTTCTAGCCTTCTAAGGAGGTGTTCACACTCACCCACCGTACCATGCCAGTCCCATTACACGATCTCAATTCGACCCACCAGCTTTCTTTGGCTGCCGACGAGGAAAGTCAATAGTGTACGCCCTGGCTTCATAAGGCCAGATCTAAATGCGTATGCAATTAAGCAAGACATGAGACCTCCAGTTCTCGCGAAAGTCGCTTATCGGGAACTATTCCCAAGGCTGTGGAGATTGAGCCCCTGCCACCTAGTGCCAGTCAGGGCTTATCCCTGAATCCCTACCCTCTGAAGAATTGTGGGACTGACTCGGAATGCAGAGCAGAGAACTGCCTCTTCATTAGTCAGTTTCCTCTGACATTTCTGGTTAAGTGCAAAAGACTTCTACCGAACGGGGTCAAATCAAGGCCCTCGCGGACAATGGACACTTTGAAGGTACCGTAGTTGGTAATACTAGTACGGTGACGGTGTGACCTCTCCAGCTCGTGGCTACCACCATTCAAGGTTCTCGAGGCGGCCGGTAGAAGTATCCGCTGGCCTTCCACCTCTCCCATCCAATCGGAGACGTCCTGCCCCTACCTTACATGCCAGTCAGGGGCATTAGATATTAGCCCTTTCTTTCTGCTCCCTTCCATGTCCATATTTCTAGTATCTTACGGCCGAAACGGCGAAAAGACTTTTGCATGCTCCTCATACTAAAGTCTTCAAATCTGTTCCTACATTGAACCAGGACAGGGCGAGCCGACATGAGCTCTAACCACTTTGTCGACCCTGCCTACTGGCTATGAGCAGAATGTCGGTAGGTGCGGCCTTCCTCGGAACAGATACTTCACCTATGCTTGGCAGCTGTTCTTGTGGGAATTGTAACACAAGGACGCCAGTCAATAAAGAAGCAATAAGAGCCTGATCGTTCACACAATGACAATTAAGTATGTACTGCGCCATGACACACAATATAAGGTAACCTTTCTGCTCCAAGATGATTAGTGTCATTCTCTACTCGACATTGTAAGAAACACAGGTCCTAGTAGGCACCAGCTTGTTGATCAATGGCTTGTTCGGCCTCAGACCAACAACCCTGATATTAGAGGTCACAGAAGGAGTTACAAGAGGGCTTGCTCATTCTGAGCCAACTTTGACAACGATGTGTGACGCTCTTAGTCAGAAGTGTACACAATTAACACAAGGCAAACAATGATTTTATTTCTTCAGGCACGACCTCACGAGCTAAACCGCCGAGGGTACGGAGTAGCTGGCGATCTGTGGGTTGACCAGTCTACTGCATAACTGACTCAGCAATCCGGTTATGCACAGATAAGATAAGCACAAATCCGTCCAAGCGAAAACCCTCAAAATTCAACTCCGCCGAAACAATCCAAATCCCACACGCCGACGCCAAGTAGCTACGCCTGACGACGTGCCCCCCCCCTTCCTCTCTCCACCCTCTCCCGCCCCCCGTTCACTCGGCAACCTTTTCATCTCTGACAGTCGCTTGTCTTTTGCAAATATGTCCTACGAAGAGCGCGCCAACCAGCACCCCAACCTGGGCGACGAGTCCGATGTTGAGGAGGAAGCCCTTGTCAACGACTACCGCGAGCAGGTCAACTATGATGATGGTATGAGTGAGCTGGACCGGACTACATCTCTTGGAGCCGGCTCTCAGGCGCAGGATCTGCAAGCACAGCTTGCTGCTGCTGCGACCCCGCTTGAATACCAGGCCACCCTGGAAACCAAGTTTGCGAGCTACGACAATTACTGCAGCCTGTTCCACTACATCTTGAACTCGGATGGCCCTGTCGAGCTGGAGGTTCCTTCGGTATGTTATTTCCCTTCCTTGTGTAGACCTTCTCGCGCACCGGTGCTTCGCCCAACAACTTGGGCGATCAGCGCGAAGGCTGGCATACTGGACTAGACCGCCTAACTGTATGTTCTCACAGTACTATTGGGCTTGGGATGTGATCGATGAGTTCATCTACCAGTTCGAGTCTTTCTGTCGCTACCGCAACCGTGTCGCCCGCAGTGGTTCCAACGAGGAGGAGGCCCAGCTTCTGCGTGAGAACCCGAACACGTGGGGCTGCTATTCCGTCCTCAACGTCCTTTACTCCCTCATTCAAAGATCGCAAATCAACGAGCAATTGGCCGCAATCAAGCGTGGTGAGGACCCATTGGCTTTCGCTGGAGAATATGGCTCTCGCCCTCTTTACAAGATGTTGGGATACTTCTCCATTATTGGACTACTCCGTGTCCACTGCTTGCTCGGTGATTTCAGCCTTGCCCTGAAGACTCTCGATGACATCGAGATGAACAAGAAGGCCATGTTTGCCCGTGTCATGGCTGCCCATTTTACCACATACTACTATGTTGGTTTCTCTTACATGATGATGCGCCGTTACGCCGACGCCATCCGCATGTTCAGCCACATCTTGGTCTACGTTTCCCGCACCAAGAACTTCCAGAAAGGCGGCAACAGCTACGATGCCATCGCCAAGAAGAACGACCAGATGTACGCCCTGATTGCTATCTGCGTTGCCCTGCACCCTACACGCTTGGATGACACCATCCACTCGGCTCTCCGTGAGAAGTACGGCGAGCAGCTCAACCGCCTGCAGCACGGTGGTCCCGACGCCCTCCCTCTGTTCGAGGAGCTCTTCCGCTCGGCCTGCCCCAAGTTCATCAGCCCCACTCCTCCCGACTTCGAGAACCCCGCCTTGAACGTTGACCCGGTCGACCACCACACTGCCATTTTCATGGATGAGGTCAAGAACACTCTCTACAACCCTACTATCCGCTCCTACCTCAAGCTCTACACGACCATGGATCTGAAGAAGCTGGCTGGTTTCCTCGAAGTCGAGCCCGAGAAGCTTCGCTCTTGGCTGCTGATTAACAAGCAGCGTAGCCGTCAGGTTCGCTGGGTTGAGGGTGGCCTTCTGGAGGGTGAGCCGGCCATCGCTAACGATCTCGATTACGCCCTTGAGAAGGACCTCATCCACGTCAGTGAGACTAAGGCTGGACGCCGCCTGGTGGACTGGTACCTTCGCAACCTCGCCCGCGTCTATTAGATTGACAATCACTTACGTCAATCGTCATCTCCGATGCGAGAGCTTAAGGCTTAAGACTCAGGAGATGTGATGAGCCCCGTCGTTCATGGCCATAAAAGGTCGGTAATTTCCGCGTGGACAACACGGCGTCCTCTCTGGCCGTTTGACCGACACGAATCGAAGGCCAGCAGAAAGATGCGCGGCTTGGTGGCTTAACCCTCCAACCTCTATCCCGTACCCACTGATCATCTCGCTTCATCCGGCTAACCAAGCTATGCACTTTTCTCTCTCAACTTCATATTATCCCTCTACGTTGTTTCCCCTTCAATTGTCCATGATTTGTTTGTCTTCGGGTTGGGACCTCGAAACCGAATAGGTTCTGAGGTTGGAGTCGACACAAAAGAAATTTTCGAGGATTTGATTAATTCGCGGCGTATCCCATTATGCTTGTGCTTTGGTATTTGCTTACTGTTTCGACGAGGTCCGGTTGGGGCTGTGCATCATGCTGTCTTGTTGTTTGTTTGCACAGTGCTCAAAAGGAATGCAGCTGGCACAGAACAAAGCTGCTAGAGATTTCTTCCATGATGAAAAAGATGATGACGTTATTCAATCCTTCCATTTCCATGCATTTCCTGAAGTAGACACATCTTCCTGCGGCCGAGAGCCGAACCCAAGCGGAGTAGGGGTATACTATTTACACTCTATTTGGATAAAAAACAAAAACAGCTGGCTATGTTTAGGGGACTGATGCACGCCAAGCCCAAGTATGATACACCGGCAATCAATCCAGGAACAGGGAAGCCTGACACTATGATCTTATAATCCTGGAAACCGCTACCATTCGAGGCTTGCTCCTAATCGACCACGTCGAAACTCGTTCCACAACCACAGTTGCTCGAGGCTCTCGGGTTGTCGACGATCTTGAACTGACTTCCAATCAGCTCCATCGTGTAGTCCACAGTACTCCCGTGAAGCAACTCCAGGGAAGGTTCATCCATGACAACTTTGGCCTCACCGGGTCCGGCGGCGACGACCTCTTGCTCCTCCGCTTCAAAGACAGTATCTTCTTCTGGATCGATCTTTGAGGCGGCCTCGAGGGACATCATATATTGGAATCCATGGCAGCCGCCGCTGGTCACTGTGATCCGAAGGTGGTGATAGGGATTCTCTTCCTTCGTGGCGGAGGGAGAGGAGGTTGGGTTTGTGATTTCGCGGAGCCGCTATAAGTCGAGCGTCAGTTAGGTGTGCCACGGAACTTCAGTCTATCATAAAAAAACTGCGATGCAGGCCAATGCGAAAAAGCAGAGACGAAGGGGAAAAAAAGGAAAAAAAAAACATACAACAGCCGGGATTCGCTGGTGGTCACCCACCCAACTACTAACCGGCCGGCGTGTGGCTTGAGTACGGCTGAGCGGACGGGAAGCCCTATTTCCCACACCCTGTGGTCGTATGTACTAGACAGGCAAATGTCCAGGTACTTGATGAGGTGATATCATAGGATACCCTCCGACCACCGCCATCGCGCAAGGTGTATAGGACCGATTCTCGTCCGCTTCAGGCGTATCCCTTCCCACCACAAGCTAACAGACTTGACATGGAGGGGGACTGAATGAGAGGTAGAAACCTACTTCTGCGGCCCGCGGGGAGATCTTGATTGTAAGTTCCTTTCCGTCCTCGTCGACTCGGGGATTTTGTACGATCTTGGCGTTTGTCCGGATCGCGGACGAGGAGAAAGGGTGGCGTTGGCAAATAGGATTGGTAGGGAATAAGGCATAACGCGGAGTAATCCTCTGGGTCGAGATGCCTCTCGCGACTCTCCGTAGAGGACTCGAGCTAGATCGAAGCGAAGCCGTGTCGCAAAACGATGCGGCAAGACTGAACGAAGGCGCCGGCGATGGCGAAAACGTGGAGATGGACGAGCGAGGGCGCAACAGCCGACGGGTGCCGGAAGATAAGATCGGACGCGACATGACTGCCTTTGGAGTAACTCAGGACGACCGTTCAGTGAGGCGGCGGCAATGTCTTGGACGTTGACGTCGTGTTTATTGTCGAGGGGAGTGATTGATTATATATCATCATCCCAAAGATACTGCCGTTAGTCAGAGTGAGCGGCGGGGCGTTATTGGTTCATCGGGTGCCGGCAGACGCCGACAGAATGATTGCCGTTCGGCTGCCCGCCTTGTGGCCGATTAACGATCGCGGGGAACCAAACCTAGTAGTACCCGGTATCTTTGCGATCCGAACATGGGAATCTTCTCTTAAGTCTTAGAGATTGACTTTAGAATCTGGCCTAGAGAGCTCTCAGTTGTTCTATAGGCACAAGCTGCTGGCTGAACTCGGCCCACTTGGATATAAGGAGTCTAGCACAGTACTGCACAAATCATGCTATCCGATCTGCACACAAAGCGCGCAGATAGTGCCTCTCCACTTTCTGATCTAACCAGGGACTATGCACAATCGCTTGATGCGCAGGACCCTTTACGCCACTTCCGACAGGAGTTCTTAATTCCTTCGAAGAAGGACCTGAAGAGGAAGACATTGGCTGCACCGGATGAGAGTATGTCACAGACTCATTCTCTTATACTGCTGAGCATAGGTTAACCTGAAGCATTATACGTGCTAGACGATGAGGAGGATGATCAAAGGTCTATCTATCTATGCGGGAACTCCCTTGGAGTCCAGCCTCGCAATGTTCGCAAGTACATTGACCACTACTTACGAGCTTGGGCTCTCAAGGGAGTGACCGGACATTTCGTGCCGCATGATGACCAACTGCTTCCGCCTTTTGTCAGCGTGGACGAGGCTGGATCCAAGTTGATGGCGCCGATCGTTGGCGCCAAACCCGAGGAAGTTGCTGTAATGGGCACGCTGACGGCCAATCTGCATCTTCTGATGGCGAGTTTCTACAAGCCTACCCAGGAAAGATACAAGATCATCATCGAGGGCAAGGCATTCCCTAGCGATCACGTAAGTGTCAAAACTAAGCCCACCAGCAGACCAACCTTTGACATTTGAGGAGATAGTATGCTGTTGAGTCTCAGATCGTGCACCACGGTCTTCGCCCCGAGGATGCTATGGTTCTCATCGAGCCTCGAGAGTCTCAACTTCCCATCCTAACCACCGAGCAAATCCTTCGTGTGATTGATGAGCATGCGTCGAGTACGGCAGTCATACTCCTTTCTGCCATTCAGTTCTATACTGGTCAGTACTTCGAAATCGAGAAGATCACTTCGTATGCCCAGTCGAAAGGTATTTTGGTTGGTTGGGATTGCGCCCATGCAGCGGGCAACGTGGACCTGCAATTGCACGACTGGAACGTGGACTTCGCTGCGTGGTGTACCTACAAGTACCTTAACAGCGGGCCTGGATGTATGGCAGCTCTGTTTGTTCACGAGAAGCATGGCAAAGTAGAGAAGGACAAGATTGGCACAGCAGAGCAAGCCTTCCGCCCACGGTTGTCAGGTTGGTGGGGAGGTGACAAACAGAGGCGGTTTCTGATGGAAAATAGTATGAGTCCCCGTGGTTCCATGGTAACATCTCAGAAGGTTTCTGACTTCACACCTGCAGAATTTGTACCTCAGACCGGTGCTGCAGGCTATCAGCTCTCGAACCCTTCCGTGCTAGATACGAGTGCGCTCGCGGCATCTCTCGAACTATTCAACCGAACTTCGATGGCTCAACTTCGTGAGAAGTCTCTCAAAATAACGGCGTACCTAGAGCGACTCCTGAAATACCCACCCGAGTCACTTCCAAAGAGGACGTTCTCCATAATCACACCCTCGAACCCAGCAGAAAGGGGTGCGCAATTGAGCCTGCGCTTAGCACCTGGTCTTCTCGATAGCGTCCTTGAGGTGCTGGAAGAACATGGTGTTGTTATCGATGAACGAAAACCAGATGTGATCCGAGTGGCACCCGCGCCTATGTACAACTCGTACGTTGATGTTTGGGAGTTCTGCCAGGTCTTCTTCAAGGCTTGTCGACTAGCGTTGGACACCCGAAAGTGATTGCACAGCCCATTAATCTATCTGTCCATAACTCACAGCACAAAACCAGGATTCCAGTCCTTCCACCCATGCGATTGGTTATTGCCCCTAGGATTGGCTTTTCTGACCTAATTAGGGATCGAGTCTTGATAATGTTCATATACAAAAACCCTTGGATTTTGAGGGCTGATCTGGGTCTGGATAAAGAATTTACCCTCCTTTGAGCTTTTAGATTTTGGTAGAAGGTATACTACATGTTCTACAAATCCGACAAGTACAAGTTACTAACGTAACATGTCACGGACAATTTGAGGGTCTGTTGCATCAACTCATTGCTGGATGTAACCGCTGCGGCCTGTTCATGTTCTGTTTGGGTTCTGATATGCCTACCTAAGCATTATATACCCTGATGATCATCCAAACGCAAAATAAGCCGGCTCCAATGGCTGCCGCTCCGACTCCCAAGCTAACCAGTCCGATCTTGTAGTCCTGTGGAATAGAACGTTAGCCATCCATCAATCCATTCGCTGTGTGGGAAGGATTTGACCCACGGCAAGAGGCCCATTGCGTTGACCTTCCAGATACCCAAGCAGAGCAAGACTAGCTGCATTACTACATAAATGGCCTTCACGCCAAGGAGCTTTCCCCGTGTTCCTTCGGTTTCAAACTTGGTGAAGACAGCGTTGGTGTTGATGAGACCTTGGATCGGGCCCTTGAAGAGCATGAAGACCATCATTATGCTGAAGATTTGGAGACTGTTTCCTGACATATACATCATAATAGCGTTCATGGGGATCTGCTTCGAGGGCGCCAGGGCGATCTCCCAGGCTTTCTTCAGCTTCAAGGTATCGGTATCCTCGGGTTTGGTCGGCGCGGCTGTGGTGGACGACTGTTGCGCAAGCTGCGGATGAGATTTGTGGGTCAGTTTCGGAAGATATAGGGAAGAAGGGACTCAAGCAGATGAGGATGTTTAAGGTGGAACATACATGTTTACCGCCAGCTTTTTTTGCGAAACCTGGAGGATTGGGGATATTGGCCGCGTCTTTAGGTGGGCGCGGCATTGGGGTGTTCATCCTGACCACCCATTCCGGGGGCGGAGGGGGGTTGAGAGGTTGCGCAGCCATCATACAGCTCCGTCCTGATATGTTGAACGGATATGAGCTGAGCAGAAGAAAGCGTAGAGCACGAGAGGTGGGGTTTGTTGATATGAAGGGGGAGGGTGGACGATGACATGGACCTCTCCTCTCTCCGTCCGGACTGGGAATTTCTCCACAAGCGGCGGGCGGAGTTGAGCGGCTCCCGATCCACTCCTGATTCTCAATCCAACCCAGACCCTGATCGAGGTTCAGTCCCTTTTCGATCTTGTCAATCTCACCTGAATTCTTGTCTTGACCGTCGCGTTATACTGGGGAGCAAGTATTTGACCCCACTGAACTTAGGTTGGATTCCAATCCCCTGCCGCGGTTGTTCTTCCGTGCGACGCTGACTCCTTTAGCACCCCTCTCTCTCTCCTCTCAGAGGGTCATGGAAGCTGTGGCCAGCTAAGGATTTCCTCCTTTTGAAGCCAGGATACCGACACGAACCCAATATCTCCATATACAGCTTCAAACCGTGCGCCAGCCCTTTTCTGAAAAGTACCACGCCACCGAACCTCGCTCGATTCGTTACCTGCACCCTCCGAGACAATGAGTTCCAGCGGGGGAGATGCGAAGTTGTTTGCAAGGGTATGTACATGCGCGCACTGCTCTCCTGGTTAGCCGGTCGCTTTGAGACTATGGCCTGGTGACTTTCTATCATCCTTCCGCATCTTCCCCTCTTCTGGCTACCAAATCACACTCGACGGTGGCTCTCTTCCATATGAACCGAGCACTATTCTACACTCCTTATCTTCCTCCATCCTTCGCCGACTTGCTTTCGTTTCGCCTTTGACAACTCTTTGCACTTTATCCACTTGCGCCCAGTCTGCTATTGAGAAACTCCTCGTGCTCGATGTTCCTCAGTGTGGTTCCCTACAATCCACAGTATGGCTTACCGTTCTCTCGATCTAAACAGGGCAAAGTTGCCGAACTGCGGCAGGAGCTCAACAGTGGTGGAAAAAAGGACAAGAACCATTCAGCCAAGAAGATCGCCCTCAAGAAGATCGTTGCCAACATGACTATGAGCAACAATGATATGGTGGCCTTGTTCCCGGACGTAATCAGTTGCATGAACCTGCCCAGTCTGGAAATCAAGAAGATGTACGATGAAGCGCAATCTCAGTCATGGATTGAACGACCGATACTGACTATTTCGCTCTCATGATATAGGTGCTTCTTGTTCTTGGTCAACTATTCGAGGGCAAAGCCGGATATTGCGCTCAAAGCATTGCCAATTTTGGTTGACGTATGGATGATACCTCCCCTCCCCTGGCCTTAGGGTTCTTCAATGGGTCTTAACCGGACAACATAGGATATGGAAGATTCCAACCCGCTCGTGCGGGCTCTAGCTTTGAGAACGATTTCATACGTCCACGTTCGCGAGTTCGTTGAAGCTACTGTTGCACCGGTCAAGCGACTGATGCAAGATATGGATCCTTACGTCCGGAAAACGGCCGCATTCTGCGTCGCGAAGCTCTACGAGCACGACAAGAAGATGGTTGAGAGCTCCGACTTGATTGACCGGTTGAACAACATGCTTAAGGATGAAAACCCAACAGTCGTATCCAGTGTCCTTGCCTCCTTGGTCGACATCTGGGGACGCAGTGAATCAATCTCCCTCACCATTGACTATGCAAGTGCCTCGAAGCTGGTTTCGATTCTACCAGATTGTTCCGAGTATGTTACTCCCTAATCGAGGAACTAGTTCTTTTTTTTGGCTAACAAGCATAGGTGGGGTCAATCATACATCCTCGAGGCCCTAATGTCCTATGTTCCCCAAGATTCCGCCGAAGCGCTGTTGCTTGCTGAGCGCATTGCGCCCCGCTTGTCACATTCCAATTCTGCTGTTGTGCTGACCTCAATTCGGGTCATTCTCTACCTCATGAACTACATTGCCGACGAGCGACATGTCACGTCTCTAGCGAAAAAGCTCTCGCCGCCCCTTGTCACCCTCCTCTCCAAGCCTCCCGAAGTCCAGTATCTGGCGCTCCGCAATGCCATTCTTATTCTTCAGAAGAGACCGGAAGTCCTGCGGAACGATATCCGCGTCTTCTTCTGTAACTACAACGACCCGATCTATGTCAAAGTGACAAAGCTGGAATTAATATTCATGCTAACAACGAAAGAGAACATTTCTGTGGTGCTTGCAGAGCTTAGAGAGTAAGTGCACCTTCAATCTTCGACAATAGCACTGTTAACAAAGTGTAGGTATGCCACAGAGATTGACGTTCATTTCGTGCGCAAAGCGGTGCGCGCCATTGGCAAGTTGGCGATCAAAATTGAGTCAGCTGCACGGCAGTGTATCGACACCCTTCTCGACCTTGTCAATGCCAAGATCCCCTACATCGTCCAGGAAGCGACCGTGGTCATCCGAAACATCTTCCGCAAATATCCCAACCAGTACGAGAACATCATCAGTAACGTCATCCAGAATATCGATGAGCTCGACGAGCCAGAGGCGAAGGCTGCCATCATTTGGATCATCGGACAATACGCCGATCGTATAGAGAACTCCGACGGACTTCTTCAGGACTACCTCGCCACTTTTCATGATGAAACAATTGAAGTCCAGCTTGCATTATTAACAGCGACGGTCAAATTTTTCATCCAGCGTCCGACCAAAGGCCAGCAGCTGGTCCCTCAAGTTCTGAAGTGGTGCACCGAGGAGACGGACGACCCCGATCTCCGCGACAGAGGCTACATGTACTGGCGCCTGCTCTCCACCGATCCAGCTGCTGCCAAACAAGTCGTGATGGGCGAGAAACCGCCGATCAGCGCAGAAAGCGAGAAGCTCGACCCGAAGACCCTGGAAGAACTCTGCTTGAATGTGGGCACCTTGGCAACGGTATATTTGAAGCCGGTCCAGCAAGTCTTCCGCTCTGCGCGGACGAGGCGACTGCAGTACAGTCCGGCTCTGCAGAAGCCGAAAGAGGAGGCCAGCACGGCCGCTTGGCAGTTCCCTGCCCCAGCCCAGGTCGCGGCCAGCCCGACCGCGGCCTCCAATCAGACTGGCTTTCCGCCAGTAAACGGCATGATGGGTGCCCCTGGGGATATGAACGCTGCCGTCAGCGCCGCCGACCATTATTTCAACAGCGTTGGCAGCCAACAGATGGCCGCGCTCGATCTGGGTGGCCGTGGGGATGGCGGTGCCGGCGGCGGCGGCGCCTCCCAGACACAGTACGTGGTCAATCAGAATCAACAGCAGGTCTATCAACCCCAGTTGGCTGGTGGAGCTGCGACGGGAGAACTTTTGCTGCTGTAATATCCATTCTTCCTGCTTGTACCATCCAACTTGTTCTTCTCCGGGATACTACTTCTTCTTGGCCTTTTCTCTTCTATATTCATTCTTTGAGCGATGCCAGTCTGATCGCAGGCAGGGACTTGTGATACCTCTTGACTACTATTATCATTCCTATTATATGTATCAATTTAGCTTTGCACTACCGCAAAAATATAAAGACGGAGAGGGGTTGAGATAATGGACATACATTCTTCATCGAATATGTGCACGTTTGATTCTTCAACCTGCCTACTAAGTCTAGCTAACTCTCGAACAGGACCGGGTGTATGAATATTATTCACAGGATGTCATGGTAATCACAAATGATTTTAATGCACGACATACGTCGGGAAGCATAGATGTGACGTCTGGTAATAGAACGCTGTACTGAATAACGAATCATTCATCGTCCAATCGAGCAAGTCCGCCACGACTACGCTTGAGACGATCGTCAAGATTATCCTCCTGGAGTTTCCGATGCAGACCAGAAACAAAACGACCCTTTTCAGAGCGATGCTTCTCGTCCTCATCGAGTTGCTTCTGTTCCGAGGCTGTGACTTCCGCAATGCGCTGGCGACGGGACTCTTCCATCTCGTCGGCGTTCGACAGCATCTCTGCCAATTTGCGCTGACGTTCTTGCTCCAAGTCCTTGGATTTCTGCCGCGAGTCCTCATCGCGCCGTGGGTTTCCGTCACGATTGTACGAGTCTCTTGAGGCTCTGTGGTCTCTTCTGTCAACGAAGCGATCGGATCTCTCTCGTCTATCTCTGTCAGGTACGTCTTGGCGAGCGCCATCTCCTCTGTCGTCAAATCGACGTCGGTCTGAGCGGTAGCGATCAGTTCGCGGTGAGGGGGATCGATTGTGGGGGCCATCGCGGCGGGAAGGACGGTCGTAACGATCCTCTCGCTGGCGGTGCCTGCTCGAGTACTCCCTTTCGCCGTCTCCGTCGCCGCGGTCCCTATCCCGGCGATCCGGGTCCCTTCTGTCGTAGTCACGATCTCTGCGATCCCTGTCATCTCGCCGGTGGTGACCACTCCGCTCTCTAGGCGACCTCTCCCTCTCCCTCTCCCTCTCCCTGTGCCGATGCGACGACGACCTCCCATCGTCCTCACCACTATACCTTCTGCTCCTCCTACTGCTCCTATGATCTCTCTCCCTCTCCCTACTATCGCGCCGATGCCGCCTCTCCCTATGCGACCCCGCCCCAGAACCAACAGCAACAGCAGAAGATGACACCCTCCTAACACCCTCCTTAACCGCCGTCTCCAGCGCCGCCTGCTCCCTTCTCCGAATCTCCAACAACGGATCCGCCAGCACCTTAGTCATAGTATCTCTTGCGTTCGTTCCGGCGCTACCAGCACCAGCACCAGCGCCAGCCTCTGCCCCACCAGTCACCGCACCACCCATCCCCCCGGCCCCCTTCTTCAGCGCCTGACTCTCGTCATTCTTCAGCAGAATCTGGTCGAATCGCCGCTTCCCTAGCAGATACCCTTCCATCTCCTCCGAGTAGTGACCGGTCGCGCTCGACGGCTCCTGATACATCCAGTCCACGCGCTGGATCTGGCGCGGCTTGCCCGAGTCTTCCTGCAGCCGCTGGAGTTCCTGGATCTGACGTTCTTCGTCCCGTTCGCGCCGCAGCTGGTCGATGCGTTTCCGTTCTTCGAGGGCGCGCTTCTCTTCCGCCCAGACGCGCTCCTGGTTGCGGAGAAGAGAGGGGTGCCATGATCTTTTGTTTTTGGATTGCTCCGGATTAGTTTGGGTGTCACTGTGAGTGGATGACGGTGTTTTGGGAAGGTGGGGGAGAAGGAGGAGATGGCAGAAGGAGTGCGATAAGAGAAAAGGTGTTACAGGGTGGTGAAGGGTGGAGGGGAATGGGGGAGACGCACTTCTTCAAATTGAGATCGCCACCCATCTTGACAGGTGTTGAGAATGTGAAGATAGACTGAAGGGCGTGATGAGAAGTTTATTCAGTTATTGTAAGAAGAGAAGATGGATGGTAGAATAATGGAGCTCTGAGCTGGCGATGATTGATGGATGGACATTCCCAATGAGGAAGGATCGGGGGGGCGGTGGCCGGGGCGGAACGGACTGCAATTCGGGCGGGAAGTTCTGGACGCCACCTGCGGGTCACACTTTTCTGCCTTATTGTGGCTGCATGGAGTCGTTAGGCACTGATTATGGAGTACAGCCAACCCTGAACGGTGTAGCAATCGCACCCAAATAATGGCAAGTGGAGAAATGTCAATGGTTGCAACTTAAAACCTAAAAACAAGCAACAGTCATGGCGATGCATTGACATAACACTGAATGATCTTCAATAGATAGGTACAAACAAGAAAGGTAAATCATAGTGGAAGCAGATCATAAGAACAACACTGCCCGTATCTTCACACAACACCCCCCCCCCCCCACTGGCAAGCTTATCTGCACTACAGATCCCAACAAAGCTCTCCACCAGCCTCCGACGCTGACTAGGTCTATGTCCCCATAGGGAACATTGTAGTCTCGGGGCCACACTCGCCATGCAATGATTAGTTCTTCCTCTCTATTTATCCCAGCTAACGTAACTCCGAGGCATCACACGCCACACCTTGCATTCTCCACTACGCAAGTCATTCAGCTTGAAGCTCTCCATCTTGACCTTTTTGCTTTCTCTGCCCTGTTCCCAAGCACGAATTTTCTTCTTGGTGCCATCCCAGTCGAAGACAATGCCGACATGATCAGGCTTGCCGACCTCGGAGCTGTACTTCTGGTGCATCGTGCCACGGTGGCCCTGGAAACGTGCGTTGCGGAAAGTCACAATATCGCCTGCGCGGATCTCGTCATTTTGCTGCACTGAAGCATTGGCCAAATTGGAGTAGACCAGAGCACCGTATGCGCGCGTGCCAACAGGAAGCAGGACGTCAGATAGGGGGCTGAGCAGATGCTGCACCAAACCGTGTGGCGTGCCATCTGCGACAGTAGTATTTTGGATATTATTGACAGCATTGGCAATACGCGTGCCGATCTGGTTGTGCGCAGTCTCGAGCTGATCCTGACGAGGTTGATGAGGGGGCGCTTCGTGACGCTGCTCTAGCACCGCGTCACTCGGATTACGAGGATCAAAATTGACAGTAACCACGGTCTGCGAGTAGTCGATAAATAGAATGTAAACATCTTTGGTCACAGTAGTTTTGCCCCCGCGTTTGGAGGAATTCGACTCTTCAAACTCGAGCAGAACATCCCTTCGATTTTGGAAAGCAGGTGGAGGGGTGTTGGGTTGTGTCCACCAAAGAGTGTTTTCTGCCAAATCAACGTCCGTAGCAATGAAGCCTAAGTCAATCGATGGACGAGAGACATCCATCGATCTGCGGACACTGGGCTGGGCTCTTGGAATGTCCAGCGATGCACGGTTGCTCCGAGGTGTCGGCGGAGGTAGGCTAGGAGGCGGGGGAGCCATTGAGGTACGTTTTTCGCGAGGCGACAGACTGGACGTTTCGCCATAGCTTTGAACCGGTGAGGCTTCGTACATGTCATCAGACTCCTCTTCGACAGGCTGAGGGGGCAGAGGTGGAGCTTCGATAGGGCCACTGGGGATTGGTGGCGGTGCTCTTGAAACAGGCATACCATGCTGCGGGGCAGAGTAACGGTAAGGATCATATTCATCATCATCATCATCATCACCGCCATATGATGGCTCTCGTTGCGGTGGAGGAGGTGGTGGTCCTCGTGGCGATTGGATAGAGTCTCTACCGGCACTTCTTGGTGGTTGAATTGGGGGCGGAGGGGGCACTGCTCGTGGAGCAGAGACAGGAGGCGGAGGCGGGAGACGAGTTTGGGGCGGGCTTCGAGGGGACTGAAGGGAGTGTTCGTCAGTCATGACACCTTCGTCAAGACTAGAATCACGGCCATGAGACTTCAAAGCATCCTTGAATTTAGCACCAGATGCAATGTCCGTGTCGTAGTCGCCATCATATTCAGTAGTTTCACCTTCGACCCCCTCTCCCGCTTGACGTGGCTGCGAGCTCATGCTTGTTCGACTGTCGGTCGTGGACCTCCGCCGGATAATGACTGGCGGAGGGGGAGGAATTGGTCTGCTTTGAGATGGCACTGGGGGATTGGTTGGCACCGGTGGGGGAGGGCGACTCATTCTCTTATCTGCGGGGAGCGTGGGTGACTTAGGGGATGTTGTATCGTAAGTCGACGCTCGGCGAGAGTCGAGATGGCCAGGGAGCGGAGGTGCCGATCGTTCTGCTGCCGCAATGGTTGGGGTGGCGTTCGGATGAATAGATAATTCATCATCAGATTCCTCTCCTGCATCACCAGGTGCGGTGCCCTTAGGTGGTGGCAGAGATTGAGCTAGTTTTTTCCAGTTTAGTAAGACTCGGGATCGAGCATAAGTGGATCGACTTACATCCGGGAATTGGTGGGGGTGACAGAGGATGTTCATGCGAAACCGGAGGTGGTACTGGGCGTGTGTCGAGAGGAGGAGGAGGTACTGCACGTTCTGCGAATGCATCGTAAGCCTTGGCTTCTGAAATCAATGATTGGGATCTTTCGTACCTTGCGGCGTGAATGGTCTATCGACAGACATGCGACGTTGCGGTGGTTCTTGATGGACAACCTCCTCGACATCGGGAACCTCGTGTGCAGCATACTGCTGGGTAATCGGACTTGCAAGAGACTCTTGGTGTTCTTCCTTCTGTGCGTCTCCCTCTCCTTCATCATCTTCCTCCTCTTTCTCAACGTTCGGATAGACTGGAGGCTTTCCTGAATTCATTCCGGGCAGGGCCATGATGGGAACTGGAGGCGCTGCGGCGGGACGGGAGCTTTCGTCATCCACGGCTCTTTCAGCTTCTACAGGCGCTTTAGGTTTGCGAGCCGCAGCCGGGATGGGCATGCCACCAGGGGGTCCGAAGAAACCCATCATACCCATACCACCACTCATCTTGGCCATTCTCTCCCGTAGTTCCATCTTTCGCTTGATCTCCGGGTCGATCTCTTCTTCTTCTTCTTCTTCTTCTTCATCATCTTCTTCTTCTTCTTCCTCTTCCACCTGCGCTTGATCCTCAATTGCTTCGTTATCCTCATCCGACGGTAAATTTTCAGTATGTTCTGTCTTTGGATTTGCAGCGTGAGTAGGAGCTTGACGTCGAGCCTCTGCACGGATCCGCTCGTCGGAGTCCTCCTTGCTTGTAGATGTCTCTTCCATATCTTCCGTGTCAGCAGCCGCAGAATCATCCGCATCATTGGTGTCGCTGGCGAGCTCCCGCGCGGGTGGAGGTGGCATTGCAGGGTGCGGCACAGCCGGTGCCGCCGCATCGCTAGCATGTTCCCGCGCAAAATCACCTGCTTCTCCTCCCTCAGCTGGTATATCTTGCGTAGGGATAGTCTCTTCGTGGGAATCGAGACGCTTCTTGGGGGGAGGCCGCTTAGCCTTTTCCTTCTTCTGCGCAGCCTCAGCATGACGAGCAGCCTGCTCCATTTGTTGCTTCTGGAGAAGAGCAATTCGCTCCTTCAGACTTGTTGGCTTGGGCTCATTTTCCGCACCCTGTTCCGGACCCTCACTTGACAAGGGACGCGCCTCAGACACAGGAAGCTCCCGTGTGACCCGCTCCTGAACATCAGGATTCTCTTCTCTGCGATATATCTTCTGTGGGGGAGGCTCTCTGGGCGGAGGCACATAGGCGTTCTTGCTGGGTGGCGGTGCAACAAAAGGTTTCTTGATGAAGGTGCTGGAGCCTTGAGAGAGTCCGCCTGGCTTAAAGGGCGCAACTGGTGGTGCAGCATGCTTATTGAACGCCGCGATACGATCTTTGAAGGACGACCCAGTAGGCTTTTCGGTAACAGCGGGAGGTGGCGGCTTGGATACAGGCTTTGGTGCGGGCTCATTGACTTCTCTCGTCGGAAGTTGGGCGACTGGAGCTGGTACCGGCTTAGGAGAGGGGAGTTCATTCACTGGGGATGCCAGCGCTGACGGAGGGGAGCTAGGCGGCTGAGGTACGGCTGCAGGTGTCTTCTCAACCTCAGGCTCGGGCTCGGGCACGGGCACAGGCTCCAGCTCGGTGTGGTGGGAGCTCTCTGCAGCAGGGATTGCGGCTGCAACAGCGGGCTCGGGAGGTGGCGGGACAGGCTCTGCTTCCTTCCTGGGCCTGCTTGGACGAGTCGGTCGCGGGGGTGCAGGGGGCTCATATCGTTCGACGAAATTCTTTGGGAAAATCCCCTCAACTTTGCGCCCGGAGTCGTCCGCATATTCACCAAAGTACCACTCGGCATCTTCGACTGCTGTGACGGTTATGATTTGCCCAATAGCGAAGTTAAGGTCGTCATTGTGGTCCGAAGTATACTCGAAGACCGCTCTGACCGTGAATGGCGGACTAGACATTTGGCAAGTTAGGTGGTTCCGGTCACAGAGGTGAAACGGATGACTCTGGAACGGAGGGATGATCAAGTCGCAGAGACAGGTTGAATGCTTGCAGGCAGAAGCACTAGATTATGTACGGGTTTATGCAGTAAAGCATATGCGAGATGTGCTTTAAAATGCGAGGTGGTCTGCGTTTGAAGACAAGGCAAATAACAACAATATGTCAGCCTGGTGGACTGACGTACGTCAGAGTGTGGCCGATGGAGGGGTGGGTGTGGGATTAAACACACACACACACACACACATACCCACTCACTCACTCACCGCCAGAAGGAGAGCTGGTGGGATCGAGGCTAGTTGGGGTGGGGGGGAGGAAACTTACTGCAGTTGAAGGGCACAACATCCACAAGGTGGAGGAATTTGCAGGGAAGGTGAAAGGTACAAGAGAGAAACTATGGAGGGAGGAATTGAAACTAAAGGCGGAAGTAGGGAATGTTGGGCGGGGATTTTGGGGGGAGGAGGAGGGGGGGGGGAGGGGTGGAGGGTGGGAGGTGGATGTAGAGGAAAAGGAGGAGAGAGGGAGAGGAAGAGGGAGGAGTAAATACGGAGCACTTGCTGTACAATAACTTAAGCTAAGTCTACGTACTCACTCACTTACTCTAACTAAGGTTACAAGCTGAGGCTACGTCGTTAAGACTCCGTTGTTACAGACAGACCCTCTTAACTCCCTCTTCTTCCTCTTTTCCCATCACAACCAGGCTCCACCCACGGGGCGATCGGCGGCTAATAAGATTGAACAGAGGCTGAACCAGTCATCCACCGATTTGTTTGCCCATCCATGGCCGCGATTTCTTGTGCTTACAGTAAAGTTGGGACCGAGCAGATGGGCATTTGAGCTGGATAAGTGCCATGTGCATTTGCTCTCATCCATCTCTCCAGCTACTCACTGTTCTTTCAAGTGACCAGACGTGTCATTTTGGTCATTTTCTGGCAAGCCTCATCGTCATTGGGGGTATCGTTACCTGCCCTTAGCTTACTTTGAATCCGGGGTTTTTCGCCTCCTGCCGACCCAGCCAAATTCGAACCTTGTTCCCATCTCCGATGCGCCTCATCTTTCCTTTTTCCATTTCTCATTCACTTCTACCCTCCCTGATTATCTCATAATTCTTCATTCTTTCTCATCCTTGCAAGGGTGTACTCCGAATATATCTTCTAATCACTATGTCCTCGAACCGTTCCATACTCAAAACCTCACTTCCATCCGCCCACGCTGCTTCCGCTTCGTTAACTCGTTCAAATTCTAGTACCACTCGTTCAGCGCCACTCAGCTCCGGCATGTCACAGCAGGAAACAGAGATATTAGCGAACAAACCAGGCACTGATCCCCGTCATGTGGCGATTGCACTGCACCATGCGCGTCAGATTCAAGCCCAAAAGGATGCCGAGGCCTTGATTCTCGATCGAATCCTCGACCTTGTCCAGTTTCCCACCTCTTCATCCGCCGATCCTAGCTCCCCCACTCCCGAAGATGCGCGGGCGTTCAAGTCCGCCCTGACGCCCTTCCAGCCCGCGGACTACGACAACTTGATCCTGGAACGGAACATCGAAGGACTATGCGGGTATACACTGTGCCCACATGAACATCGCAAGGAAGATCCTCGAGGGGCCTTTCGCATAACGTGGGGCGCAAAGGGCAGCGGCCCCGGCGGACGCGGACGCGAGATGAACATAGTGCCAAAAGAGAAGTTGGAGATGTGGTGCTCCGATGCGTGTGCTGAAAGAGCCATGTTCATCCGTGTGCAGCTCGCCGAGCAGCCGGTTTGGGAACGAAGAGCGGGCGATGCTCGCGGCTCCTGTATACTCTTGCTTGAAGAGGAGCGTGCGAGATCACAGCGACAAGGGAACGGCAAGATGCGGAGCACAGCCAGCGTCAATGAGGTTGCGGGTCAGCTTGGGGACTTGCATGTGCACGAGGGATCAAGTTCGAGCGACGTGCTCAATCTCGTGGCCAAGCTTTCAGTCCGTGATGACGCACGTTCGCAAGAGCTAGCCCGTGAGCGTGGAGATGCTCATCCTGCACTGTACACCGGCCGCGTGGATATAAACGTCCAGGAAAACAGCCGTGCTGCTGGCCCGGTCATAGCACCTCAGATGCGGCCCGGAGATGAAATAGGAGGCTCCATCGAAGGCTACGTGCCTCGAGATCACTGAAGATGTTGTTTCAGGCAAAAGGCAGAAGTGCCGTCACAATTGTATACAGGCTTTGGCATTACGAGGAGCGTTGAGTTTCATGAACGATACCCAGATAAGATAGCAATCTACAGATCTCCCAAGAGGCACATGTCGCAGACTCTTAGAAGAATAGAACGATCGTAGGACGTAGCCGTAATCAAGAGGGGTCATTTGGGGCCCATAAAGAGGTTCCTACGCAGCAGCCGGTCATGAAACCGGATGTTGGACGGGAAGTAAATTGGCAATCAAGCGTCATCTCCGTCAGGAGAATCAGCGACACCTTTGTTTGACGAAAGTCATGTTCATTCCTCATGAGTCTATTTCTAGACTACAATGTAGTTGGAAGCCTGCCAGAACAAGCATGAAAACGCCATGGATCGACCCAAGACAATCGTAAAACTTTTTTCATTGTCCGCTCAAGGGCGCACAGATTTACCGGTAGCGACGGGGACGCTCCTGGACCTGCTGCTGGGAGACGGTGACGACGTTGACCTTCAGGTTGTCGAACTAACGCGCGAGATGAATTAGCTTCGCCGTAACTCCCGGTGTTCTGAAATGTTGAGAAAAACTTACACCCATGCTCTTGAGGAGATCCTTGGTGTCGGAGTCGACATCGAGCTGGCCGGACTCGGTCTGGGAGACATCCAGAGCAGAGACCTCAGGAACGTACTGATCCTTGCGCTCACGCTCCTCCTCCTGAAGCTTGAAGGAGATACCGCGGACAGGGCCACGCTGGATACGCTTCATAAGGTGGGTGGTGTAACCAGCAATCTTTATCAGGTAAACATCGAATCAGTATTCCACTCCAAATCTTGGCTTTGGACAGCGCGAAAAACATTCACTAACCTTGTTGCGAAGACGCTTGGAGGCAATGATGGCGATCTCATCGCAAATGCGCTTGTTGGTCTCGAAGTCGAGCGTCAACTTGGGGTAGTAACGCTCGATGATGACCTTAGCGGAACGCTTGACTGTCTACACGGCGAAGTCATTAGGATTGCAACTTTGAGGCGTTGATTGTGCGGCATCTGTGCTCACCTTGGTGCGGACGCGACCCATTTTGGCGGTTTGTTGCTGGCTGGATGGATGTTCGAAACTCCGACCAAGATACCTTATGTCCCCCCGATCTTCAAGATACCCGGCCTCGCTTAACCGTGTGCGAGTCACGTGATAAAGGACCACCCTGATAATAGCCCTAACATCAGCACGTGACTTTGGCTCTCCGGACAACGCCAAGATCTCGGCTGATCATTGGGTTTCCTGCGAATGAGTGACCAAGTACTTGAAGCGGCTGTTAACTACAGGCTGACAAAGGATGCGGCGGGTAGGATGGGAGGATCAGTTTTAAATTGACCAACTAACAACATATTCATACAGATCGCATAGCTCCTCCTTAGCTTAGAAACAAATTGGGCCAACGAAACAAGAAATTAGGACCAAAACCCTGAGGTATCGTTCATGCCTTGATCTTGGCAAAATCCTTCATGAGAGACTGTACAAGCGCTTCCGGGCGTTCCTCAGGTGGGCCCATATCTTGCGACGTTGAGCGCGCGCCAATCTGTAGACGAGGTCTATCCAGCCTCATCACCGTCCGCTGGCTGCCTTGGGCGTTGGGGGACACGTGCAACGTCTGAGGCGGGCGGTACTCCTCGATACCGTATGGTGCTCTGGACTTGTGAGTCGCGCGGAAAGTAGCCAATTCAATGCGACCCCCCGAATCAATGGAAGCCCGGATAGGGTTGACCCAATACTTCGCACCACCCGGGATGCTCGCGTCATACTGGGTGAGACCAGGTAGCCCGCCATTATCAGTGAAAGACATGGCGTTGAGATCCTCCACGGCAATACCGGCAACACCGCCAACTGCCCGTCCGGCCTTGCCCTTGAATCTCTTCGGGCGCAAAATACGTGCCTCAACAGGGCGTTGGAAAGTCTGAGGTCCGAACCTGGGATGGTTGTAAAGCAAGGCGTGCGTTCTGGTGTAGGATAATCCCGCTGAGGGATGCGTTTTCGGCGGTCCGGCCTTGACATACTCCTCAGAAGAGAGCTTCAAGGTGGCAGGTTGGTAGTACTTCTGTCCAATCATATCGCTAGGCACTACCGGGGGCGGTGGAAGGTCCAGGATTTCAAATATCACTGGACCCAAAGCGAATGGATCCGTACGTAGCGATTTGATCCAGGTCTGAAACTCCGCTTCAGTGTATTTGATGGGTTGGTCGATACCCTCGAAGTTTCCGCTATCTTGAGCCTGCTTTTTCCGATCGGCAGTTCGCTTCTTAATGAAATACTTGCGAAGCTTCTGCATAAGCTCTGGCTTGCTCCGGCGCACGCTCTTTAGGTACTCCTGAAACTCCGCCTCCGTTTGGCCGGCGAGGTATGGACCAGAATGTCGAAACTTCTTGGCGTCAGGCGATTTGAGGGCCAAGCTTTCGTTGGTGTTATCCAAGAAACTCTCGAAAGGGCTGGAGTGCCGAGGGAGACTGCCGCTAGAGTAGCTGACTTTTTCAGGAAGCGAGATGGGCAGATGGAGCTCTTGGAACTTCTCCAGGGTCACGGTATGATCTGCAGCAGATTCGAAATCCGTAGTATGTTCAAAGGTATCGAGGGCATTGATTCGAACCACAGGCCTTGAGGATCTAGCGGACGTCGTCTTCGGAGGTAGCGGTCTCTTCAAGCCCCAGTCACCATTTAGCAGAGAGGAACCTGGTGTGACAATGGCCGCTCGGATAGGGTGAGGAAGGGTAGCGGAATCGGATTCATGGACGTTTCTTGCCGCTGGCAGACCTTGGGGAGGAGTCAGGGCCTGCGGAAGTGCAAACAAGCGCGACTTCCGCAGCAGATTTGCTGCCGGGGATAGCCTGGCCTTCACCATGGCGCAGATGTGCGAATGAGGGTGCTATGCGGGTGGCCTTCGTCCGGAGGAAGCTGGAGAAAAGTTGATTGCAACGGACAATCTTCTGGAGCCGCGCCAAGCTGTGAGATACGGCAGCCCACAACAACGCACTATGCATTTCTTATCCGTACATCGGGTCGTCACTTGAGGCTCGGAGGAGTACGGAGTAAAGTACAATAAAGCGACATAAGGCTCAATAGCTCAGCCAGTCAAAGCTCGGTGGAATTGACATGATAATTGCACACCAGGGCGTAGTTAGTTATTGGACTCTGTTCCATGTGATACGGAGTAGAAGATCTGCAAGTGATTCGAGTTTCATCATACTACTCAGCAACATACCCTCTATGCCCCGTTTCGGCGACGTGATAGAGACTTGGCAGCTTGCTGAAGATCTCATGGATAACAATACAACTTCAAGTGAAGGTCTAGCATACAAATAAGGGCCATAAAGAGCTTATTTTTGAGATGAAGACTACGTGTCAATCGAAGGAATTGGCAATGTTAATCGAGTGTGCCATAGGAGTCGCTACATAACCTTTGGGCTTGACCTATTCTCAAAATGTGGGATACATCATCTGATTGCTATTTTATAGGAGCACTTAGAGGGGCACTCGAGGCGTCTGTACGTTTAATTCTGTTGTTGCCCTAAGGATTTTTGTTCATGCCTGTAATCATGCCCTCTATTACATGACCTTCGATTCTGGAATCCTATCTCGTCGATTGCAAGTAAGAGAGTATGTCCTATTTCGAATTGGACATCATGCTGATTCATTGACACCAACAGAATGAGGAGCATCATATGTATGGTCATGCAGAAACACTTAGGATTGATTTGACCGTATCAACAACCGTTTGCTTCAGAGACCGATACTGAATACCCAGAATGTCGATGGATTTCTTGTTATTGTAGCCATACACATCATCAGGTAAGTCGCTAGACGTATCCTTTGATGGTAGCTTGTCCTCAATTTCAGGGAAAGACTCTCGCACCGCGTCCAAGAGTTCCTTGTTGGTAAAATAACCAGCAGTGGTGAAGAATCTCTGCCCACCGGCCTCGGCGACCTCAATAGCTCTAACATGAGCTAACGCGACATCGTGAACGTCTACCCACAGAAAGGTACCTGTGGGAGGGAGACCGTCCTTGAATTTTCCTTGAACAAGGTTGGCAAGCCTTTGATTAGAAGTGTTTATGGCGTCCAATGAGTTCAGATAGGGAACAACAGGGCCGAAAACGAGGGGCGGGTTGATGGTAGCAATATCAAAATTCGGCTTTTCCTTCTCCACAAATTCCCAAGCAGCCTTCTCAGCAAACGTCTACATGCGGTAAAATTAGTGTGTGATGATTCAACCTTCAGAAGGGGCCATCTTGCCTTGCTTGCTCTATATGTTTGAGCAGGATCCATGGCCTCCTCCCATGTCACAGGGTTCCAATTCTCCTCACTGTACACCTTCACATGCGCTTTGGGGTTGACAATTGCAGCGAATGATGATGTGACCACACTGCGTTGGACGGTTGGAGCATGCGCTTTAATTGCTTTCAATATGCCGGTAGTACCCTTCACAGCTGGCTCTAAAAAGTCTTTCACTGGGTCTGAGATATTGAAGTGAAATGGCGATGCGGTGTGTAGAACATAGTCAAAAGGCGGATCGGATCTAACGGCCTAGATTAAGCAATGCTTTAGCCGTGATCCGAGCATCAATGCAGCGGAATCATCATCGTACTTCGTCAAATGCACCATCTGCTGCAACATCTTCGACAATGACATAAGAGAGTTGTTTTCTCGGCGTGTGGGGGTGAGCAGCAAGAATCTTCTGGCCTTTCTCATCCGACCGCACCGTGACCACAGTATCAAAGCTGTAGGACACAGCGGTCAGCGAAAAGACCTAGCAGATTCGGACTGAATTGCACAGCACTTACCCTCGCTCCAAGAGGTTGTCGATAATGTGAGCAGCAATGAAGCCACTACCTCCTGTAGCATGGCGTCAATCGCTTTCACGAGAAAACACTATGGACCGGGGATTTCCTACCAGTCAGTAGAACCTTGGGCATGATGATGGTAACTGTACTTGTTTGAATCGGTGGGAACTAGAAGAGGCGGATTCTAGGATAATTTCTTGTTGCGTTTGAGCCAAAATCGAGCGACGCTCTCTCACCTTTTAAATGTTTGGAGATTGTACCGTTACCCCTCAAATGACGAACTATAAGCACCCCCACTGCGATCCACTGTCGGTCATGTCTACGAAATCTACGACTAGGCGCCCGCTTCGATTACAAATACCAGGCGAGTAACTAAAGGTGATAGGGGACTGCCGTCTAAGTCCGTAATCTTGTTGACTATGACAGATAGACCTTGCCCATTGAACTTACGCCAAAGCTTCTCTAAGCGTGACCTCGGATGGCGGGTTCGATGACATCGCTCTATCTCCATCGTTAGTCTAGACTGGATTTTACGATAACATCGTTGCTCAATGCCTAGTTCAACAGAAGTGTCGACTTGAACTAGTTATAGTAAGCAGATTAGGCAACTGATCCCGTTCGCAGCAATCAGCACATCAACCATTGCTCAATCATCTTGGGAGGCTTAACGGCTCAACACCATGTTTTGTTCTGTGCAGCACTTCCAGTAATTTCTTTTGTCCATACCATGAGAAGCACAGGCATCTTCCATACATATTTTCTCTCGGAGTAGACCAGCTCGGGTGTCAATCAAGCACACTAGCAAGGCATTTGAGAAATCGATATGGACAGGTTTTATCAGCATGCTTGATGATATACAAACATGCCTGCAAGTAGCCAAGTCCTTGACACGTCTCATTTTGTGCTCTCACTAACACTAGAAAGTAGTGGCCAGGCTATTGTGATATGCTTGTTTCAGATTTCAGGACATGTTAGAGAGTAAAACAGACAGGCATGCTGCATACGGACTACGACTAGGCCGTAGAACCGGTACATAAGTTAATGAATGGTCAAGTCAGCGCCGCCCACTTACGGCACCAACAAGGCAGCCTATACTCGATGCCTTAGGCCAAGATGGTCCGTGCGCGGGATCCCGGAGGCCGTCGACCTCACCTCCCGCATCGCTCGAGGCCGCCTATATCGGCTCTCCACCCCATGTTCAACTCGTGTCATCGTGCATGCCCTAGAGGTTGACTTCAAATGTCCACCCTGGGGTGTGGTACGCAATATGGCGCAAGCAGGTCCTATCACGGATGTCACTCAACGACTCTTCGTCGAGTTAAAGTCTAAGAACGAGGAAACGCGAGTTCGAGCTGCTTATGAGCTTTATGACAATGTCGTTGCTATCTCTAGAGGTAACACTTTTGGCATCGGTCGCACGGATACTAAGGCTAACAATTGATTTGCTGGTATTAGATTGGCCCCCTGAGAAGTTCCTCGAGTTCTTCAACGCCGTTAGCCAGCGCATTGCACAGCTCGTGGTTACCGGCAATGACGCACACGACAAGATCGGTGGCCTGCTGGCTCTCGATCGCCTAATAGATTTCGATGGTGTGGACGCGGCTCAGAAAACAACTCGGTTCGCTAGCTATCTCCGCAATGCCCTACGAAGCAACGATAATGCGGTTTTGATTTACGCAGCTCGGGCACTTGGCCGTCTGGCGAAGCCCGGTGGAGCTCTTACGGCAGAACTGGTCGAGAGTGAAATACAATCTGCTCTAGAGGCTCTTCAGTCGGAGCGGCAGGAAAGCAGGCGGTTCGCTGCTGTACTTGTCATTCGAGAGCTTGCCAAAGGCTCTCCAACACTGCTCTATGGCTTTGTCTCCCAAATATTCGAGCTTATCTGGGTCGCTCTTCGCGATCCCAAGGTGCTTATCCGAGAGACGGCAGCAGACGCTGTTAGCGAATGCTTTGAAATCATTGCCGCCAGAGACATGCAGGTCCGACAATTATGGTTCGCGCGAATCTACGAAGAGGCACTGCTAGGTCTCAAATCCAGTAACGTGGATTGGATTCATGGATCGCTTCTGGTTCTCAAAGAGCTATTATTGAAGGGAGCCATGTTTATGAACGAACATTACCGAAATGCATGCGAGATTGTTCTTCGTCTCAAAGACCACCGTGATCCAAAAATACGCACCCAGGTCGTTCTGACCATTCCAATCCTCGCCTCTTATGCGCCACTCGATTTCACAGAAACTTACCTTCATAGATTCATGATTTATCTTCAAGCGCAACTCAAGAGAGACAAGGAACGCAATTCTGCTTTCATCGCGATCGGAAAGATTGCCAATGCTGTTGGTGTTGCGATCGCACAATACCTCGATGGTATCATCGTTTACATTCGAGAAGGTCTTGCAATGAAAGCGTAAGATACAGTTCCTGTCCAGCATAAATCAGTATCGGTCAAGCTAACCATTACAAGACGAAACCGCGCTGCTGTAGATGAAGCACCGATGTTCCAATGTATCAGTATGTTGTCGCTGGCTGTGGGACAAGCACTCAGCAAGTACATGGAAGCCCTACTTGACCCTATCTTTGCATGCGGGTTGAGCGAGTCTCTTACTCAAGCTTTGGTGGACATGGCTCATTATATACCTCCCATCAAACCGACAATTCAAGAGAAACTCTTGGACATGTTGAGTCTGATTCTCTATGGTACCCCTTTTCGGCCCTTGGGTTGTCCGGAGAGCAGACTGCCACCCATGCCCTCGTTTGCCAGAGATTTCAGTCCTCAGGAGCTCCACTCTGATACCGAAATTGCACTTGCACTTCACACTCTTGGGAGCTTTGACTTTTCAGGACATATTCTTAATGAGTTTGTTCGTGATGTCGCGATCAATTATGTCGACAATGACAACCCTGAGATTCGAAAGGCATCCGCACTCACTTGCTGCCAGCTATTTGTCCACGACCCCATCATCAACCAGACAAGTAGTCATTCGATACAAGTTGTCAGTGAAGTCATTGACAAGCTCCTTACTGTCGGCGTAGGAGACCCAGACCCAGAGATCCGGCGTACAGTCTTGTGGTCCTTGGACCGCAAGTTTGACCGTCATCTTGCAAGACCGGAAAATATCCGTTGCCTGTTCCTAGCGGTTAATGACGAAGTATTTCCTGTTAGAGAGGCTGCTATCTGCATCATTGGTCGTCTGTCCAGTGTTAACCCGGCATATGTGTTTCCTCCACTGCGCAAACTACTCGTCAATCTCTTAACAAGCCTGGGCTTTGCAAGCACTGCTCGTCAGAAGGAAGAGAGCGCCCAGCTGATCAGTCTCTTTGTTTCGAACGCTACAAAGCTAATTCGCTCGTACGTGGATCCAATGATCACTACACTACTGCCGAAAGCGACTGATGCGAATCCGGGAGTTGCCTCGACCACACTGAAGGCTGTTGGGGAGCTAGCAAGCGTTGGTGGCAGCGAAATGAAGACCTACCTGCCGCAACTCATGCCAATCATTCTTGATGCATTGCAGGATCTGTCATCTCATGCGAAGCGAGAGGCAGCCTTGCGAACTCTGGGACAACTGGCTAGCAACTCTGGCTATGTTATTGATCCGTACCTTGAGTACTCTCATCTTCTCGCTGTACTGATCAATATCATTAAGACCGAACAGACTGGATCTCTCCGCAAGGAGACCATCAAAGTTCTAGGGATCTTAGGAGCCTTGGACCCCTACAAATACCAGCAAATAAGTGAAACTGCGCCCGATATCCATCACATCAATGAGGTGCAAACTGTGTCCGATGTTGCTCTCATAATGCAGGGTCTGACACCATCCAACGACGAATACTATCCGACGGTCGTCATCAACACACTGATGCAAAACATATTGCGCGAGAACTCTCTAGCCCAGTACCACTCTGCAGTCATCGATGCAATTGTCACAATCTTCAAAACATTGGGCCTGAAGTGCGTGCCTTTCCTTGGACAAATCATCCCCGGGTTCATTTCCGTCATCAGGGGATCTCCCCCCAGCCGCCTCGAATCTTACTTCAATCAGCTGGCAGTCTTGGTGAATATCGTACGACAACACATACGGGCTTTTCTTCCAGAGATCATCGAAGTCGTTCGTGATTTCTGGGATGCGTCTTATCAAGTTCAAGCTACAATATTGTCCTTGGTTGAGGCTATCGCCAAATCCCTAGAAGGAGAGTTCAAGAAGTATCTTGCAGGGCTCATTCCGCCTATGCTTGACACGTTTGAGAAAGATAATACTCCGCGCCGGCAACCTTCTGAGAAGATCCTACACACCTTCCTGGTTTTTGGCCCAAGCGGCGAGGAGTACATGCACTTGATTGTGCCTTCTATCGTGCGCTTGTTCGACCGAACACAGAATCCGACAAGTATACGGAAGTCCGCGATCGAGACCCTCACTAAACTATCACGTCAAGTCAATGTTTCGGACTTCGCATCTCTAATGGTTCACTCTTTATCACGGGTGGTTGCTGGTAATGACCGCACCTTACGGCAGGCTGCCATGGATTGTATCTGTGCACTTATCCTCCAGCTCGGTCAAGACTTCAACCATTACATACACCTGGTAAACAAAGTGTTGAGGGTAGTCCAATTCAGTCATCACAACTTTAATACCTTGGTGACCAAGTTGCAAAAAGGAGACCCTCTTCCACAGGATTTAAACAACCCTGATGAGAATTATGCTGCACTTGCAGATGATGCCAACTATGCAGAGATTGGACAAAAGAAAATGCTCGTCAATCAGCAACATCTTAAGAGTGCATGGGACGCTTCTCAGAAATCCACCCGAGAGGATTGGCAGGAATGGATCAGGCGTTTCAGCGTGGAGCTTCTGAAAGAATCGCCCTCTCCGGCTCTACGCGCATGCGCAAGCTTGGCAGGCATCTATCAGCCTTTAGCACGGGACTTGTTCAACGCTGCCTTCGTTTCATGCTGGACCGAGCTCTATGATCAGTATCAAGAGGAGTTGGTTCGCTCAATCGAAAAAGCTTTGACTTCGCCAAATATTCCACCCGAAATTCTTCAGGTTCTGCTTAACTTGGCGGAGTTTATGGAGCACGATGACAAAGCTCTCCCTATTGATATCCGCACTCTGGGTAAGTACGCCGCCAAGTGCCACGCCTTCGCCAAAGCTCTTCACTACAAGGAGCTCGAATTTGAACAAGATCAGAACTCCGGGGCAGTTGAGGCATTGATTACTATCAACAACCAACTTCAACAGTCTGATGCCGCTATCGGAATTCTCCGCAAGGCGCAGGCATATCGAGACGTTGAACTGAAAGAAACATGGTTTGAGAAGCTTCAGCGCT
The DNA here is from genome assembly GCF_003184585.1 of Aspergillus saccharolyticus JOP 1030-1. Classification (NCBI taxonomy): domain Eukaryota; kingdom Fungi; phylum Ascomycota; class Eurotiomycetes; order Eurotiales; family Aspergillaceae; genus Aspergillus; species Aspergillus saccharolyticus. Next base: position 767,839 of record NW_020290617.1, read on the forward strand.
GGGAGGAAGCTCTCGCTGCCTACAAGCGGCGTGAGAGGATTGACCCCGACTCCTTCGGAGTTACCATGGGTAAAATGCGCTGTCTTCACGCTCTTGGAGAGTGGAAAGTCCTCTCAGACCTTGCTCAGGAGAAGTGGAACCAAGCGTCACTCGAGCACCGACGAGCAATAGCACCCCTGGCCGCTGCCGCTGCCTGGGGCCGTGGACAGTGGGAACTCATGGACTCATATTTGGGTGTGATGAAAGAACAATCCCCGGATCGCTCTTTCTTCGGCGCAATCCTGGCTATTCATCGAAATCAGTTTGATGAAGCTACGATGTACATTGAGAAGGCGCGCAATGGCCTCGACACCGAACTTTCGGCCTTGTTGGGCGAGTCGTACAACCGTGCTTATAATGTTGTTGTGCGCGTCCAGATGCTTGCTGAGCTTGAGGAAATCATCATCTACAAACAGAACATTGGCGATCCTGAAAAGCAGGAATCCATGCGACAGACCTGGAACAAACGGCTTCTTGGATGCCAGCAGAATGTGGAGGTATGGCAACGCATGCTCAAGGTTCGCGCACTTGTTACATCGCCTCGCGAAAATCTTGAAATGTGGATCAAGTTCGCCAATCTATGCCGAAAATCCAATCGGATGGGTCTCGCGGAGCGATCTCTCGCATCACTGGAAACTACTGTATCTGACAGCAATGGCACACGGGTCATCGCTCCCCCAGAAGTTACTTATGCCCGTTTGAAGTTCAACTGGGCTACTGGCCGTCAGCGTGAAGCGTTACAAATGCTCAAAGAGTTCACCTCGAGCCTCACAGAAGACTTCACCCGATACAACACCCTTATGATGTCACAGTCTGATCACGGCGGAGTTAATGGGGTCAATGGGGTGAACGGGGTGAACGGAGTGAACGGTGTTGCTGATGCGAATCATCCTGATGTACAAGGGCTAAGAGAACGTATCGGTGATGTGGCCAAGTTCAGGAAGCTACTGGCTAAGAGTTACTTACGGCAAGGAGAATGGCAGACTGCCATGCAACGAGGGGATTGGCGACCTGAGCATGTTCGTGAAGTGCTCAACGCTTATGCCGCTGCCACAAACTACAATCGCGATTCGTACAAAGCATGGCATTCATGGGCCTTGGCAAACTTTGAAGTCGTAACAACCATTGCTAGCCAGGCCAGCAGGGATGGCACGACAATGGCGATGGTTCCAGGTCACATAGTGACGGAACATGTTATCCCTGCAATTCGAGGCTTCCTCCGGTCCATCGCGTTATCATCAACGTCTTCCCTTCAGGACACTTTGCGTCTCTTGACTCTCTGGTTCACTCATGGTGGTGATTCAGAAGTGAACAACGTCGTCGTCGAGGGCTTCACCGCAGTCAATATCGACACCTGGCTCGCAGTTACCCCCCAGCTTATAGCGCGGATTAATCAGCCCAACATCAGGGTTCGAGGGGCTGTTCACCGACTCCTTTCTGAAGTGGGCAAAACACATCCTCAAGCATTAGTCTATCCATTGACAGTCGCGATGAAATCGAATGTCACTAAGCGTTCGCAATCTGCCAGCAGCATCATGGACAACATGCGACAGCACAGCGCAAAGTTAGTGGAACAAGCCGATCTCGTTAGTCATGAACTCATTCGAGTCGCGGTCCTGTGGCATGAATTGTGGCATGAAGGTCTGGAGGAGGCCTCTCGACTCTACTTCGGTGATCACAATGTCGAAGGGATGTTCGCAACGCTCGCACCTCTGCATGACATGCTTGATAAAGGGGCAGAAACATTGCGTGAGGTATCTTTTGCCCAGGCTTTCGGTCGTGACCTGGCTGAGGCGAAGCATTATTGTATGCTTTTCCGTGAGACCGAGGAAATCGGAGATCTGAACCAGGCATGGGACCTCTACTATACCGTGTTCCGCAAGATTAGTCGGCAGCTTCCTCAATTGTCGATCCTTGATCTCAAATATGTCTCTCCGAAACTCAAGGACTGCGTGGACCTTGATCTTGCCGTTCCTGGAACCTACCAGAGCGGTAGACCTATCATTCGAATTGTCAGCTTTGATCCTATTCTGCATGTTCTGCAAACCAAGAAGAGACCGCGTAGAATGACGCTGAAGGGCAGCGACGGAAATTCATACATGTACGCGCTCAAAGGACATGAAGATATCCGGCAAGACGAGAGAGTCATGCAGCTATTCGGCCTTGTCAATACCCTTCTGGATAGCGATGGCGAGAGTTTCAAACGCCATTTGTCCGTGCAGCGGTTCCCTGCCATTCCTCTATCTCAAAGCTCCGGTCTTTTGGGCTGGGTTTCCAACAGCGACACGTTGCACGCATTGATTAAAGAATATCGTGAGAGCCGACGGATATTGCTGAATATTGAGCATCGTATCATGCTTCAGATGGCACCGGACTACGATAATCTCACCCTCATGCAGAAAGTGGAAGTCTTTGGGTACGCCATGGACAACACCACCGGAAAAGACCTTTATCGTGTCCTTTGGCTCAAAAGCAAGAGCTCTGAGGCATGGCTTGAGCGGCGGACGAACTACACTCGATCTCTCGGGGTTATGTCTATGGTCGGTTATATCCTTGGTTTGGGCGATCGCCATCCGTCTAACCTGCTTCTCGACCGAGTCACTGGCCGAGTGGTTCACATCGACTTTGGTGATTGCTTTGAGGTGGCCATGCACCGAGAGAAGTATCCAGAACGGGTGCCTTTCCGGCTTACTCGGATGTTAACATTCGCCATGGAAGTCAGCAACATCGAGGGCAGTTACCGGATCACATGTGAGGCGGTTATGCGTGTGCTAAGAGAAAACAAAGACTCGCTTATGGCTGTGCTCGAAGCGGTAAGTTATCTTCCTCATTTCCTCGAAATCCCTAGCGAAACAATTAATCTAACTGTCCGACTGTCCGATAAATAGTTCATCCATGATCCTCTAATCAACTGGCGCCTGGGGGTTCGCGAGTCACCAGATCGTATGCCATTCTCCGCGGAGCGTCGGCAGTCTGTTGTTTCCAATATCAACCTTGAACATGGCGTCCAGCCAAGCAACTTTTCACGCCACCGCCGCCCTTCAATTCTCGAAGGCGGTATTCTGGATGCGCAGGAAGGAATCCCCAATGAAGCACGGGAGGCACAGAATGCACGAGCACTTCAAGTCCTCGCGCGAGTCAAGGAGAAGTTGACCGGCAGAGACTTTAGGCCCAACGAGGAGCTTAATGTCAGCGATCAAGTTGACAAGCTTCTTGCTCAAGCCACCAGCGTGGAGAATATTTGCCAACATTGGATTGGTTGGTGCAGTTTCTGGTGAATATCTTCTTTTGCTGAACATGAATTTCTGGTTTTCGCAAAGGCGCAAATTGTGATGACGGACTTTTTTGCATGGCATGGCTACCATTTCGCTTCTTCCGTATTGACCCCCTTGCACCTACATGACTATCTTGTGTGTCTTCTCTTTCTCCTTCTGCTTCTTCTTCTTCTTTCAGTGTGTAGTACTATTATTTGTATCTGCGTCCTTCGGGGTTTCCCTTCCTACTCCCTCCGAGGAAGTACAAACTTTCGGGAGCTACCGTTCACGTTAATACCATCATGATCTCCTCAGATGAAGGCGACATAGTGCTCGAGCCCGGAAGACTTATGGGATAGACGGTTAATTGGTGAATTGAAACTTGTTTTCGTGCCAGCTTTGCAGAAAAATCAAGCATATACACCCTTGTATGGTTGTTGCATGGTTGCGTAGAGCGGGAGCAGCACGTGTCCGATGACTAGCCGAGGTCACGAGTCACTCGTGACGGCAAACACAGGATGAAGGAATCCCTTCGACTTTCCTTCCATCTTATTTACCTTTCCCTGCGACCCATTCGTGCTCTCTTCTATATGTCATCTTCCATGATGTAAAAGGAATCACTCCGGCTACCATCAGCTTGAGAATGGCGTCAGATATCTCCCCGGACCCCAGATCTCATCCTGTGGTTCGCTCCCTTCTCCGCATTTCCCTCAGCGCCAAGGAGTACAAACGTCTCCACGATTATGCCATCCAACGCGCTCCTTCATCCTTTCAGGGCAGGCTTCCTTCGCCGTCCAAGTACGAAGCCATCATTCGCTCGAAAAACAAGCACAACGCCGCTGCTGTGCGGGCTTCGTTGCGAGTATTCCTACTCTCGTTGTCCCTCACGAAGCTGGCTGAGGGTGTGATGAGCCGGATACGCGGTGATATACCGAGGTACAGATGCCTCTTCATTTGCATTGTGGACCGGCGATCATTAACATGAATTCTATCTCTTTGAGTAGTAGCAAGTCGAGCATCTCTTCCACCCGCTCCTCTAAGCTTCGTGTTTCCGCCTCCTTCGCGCTTATCCTTCTCTTCCATCGGTTCCTTTATCGCTTCTTCGTTAAGCTGCGCGCCAACCTTCGCACAGACGACGCGCGGCCATTCCGGGATCGCAATCCGCGAATCTCCCAGGTGCTGACTTCACGCTTTGCTCCTGCCATTGGGGGTAGTCTCGCAGGATTTGCGCTTGGGATTTGCCCACGGAGCCAGTTTCGCATAATAGCAGCAATCTACTCGGCCACTCGTGGCTTGGAATTCTTGTTCAATGTACTGGATGAGAAGGGGTGGTTTGAGAATCGGCCTTCATGGTTTGGTAGTTGGTTGTTGATGCCCGTGGCTTGCGCGCAGCTTTTCCATTCTTTTATCTTCGATCGAGAAGCTGTACCTACCGTAAGTGAAAGGAACTAGTTATTCTCCCCCTTGAATATTGAAGGCTGACCGCAACACGCAGTGGCTTACAAAAGTGATCCTCGGACTCTCTCCGAGTTACATCGGTGGTCGTCCTGATAGTCTGCCTATGGATGTCGCATGGCCTGGAAAGGAGGATGTTGTCGATTCGCTCGCACATATATCCGCTCTGAAGTGGCCGTGAGTGATGCCAGCCATCTATCACAGCCCAACTCCTCTGATGCTGACCCATCGCCAGATCATTTGTCTCACCAATCCTACATCCCGGCAGTTCAAAGGTACTGCCTTCGTCACTGACGTCAATCTCACCTGTTACTGGTTCTGCCCACCCGGCCATCTCCAGTTTGTCATGCGCTTTGCTTCATCCTAGTAGCCCCAGCTGCAGTACCGCCTTCCTGCATCATATCCTTCTCTCCGTGCCGCCCCTGACCCGCTTCTTGACCGCTATCAGCCTGGCGCTCTCGTTGCGTAAAATCAAAAACCTGGCGTTGCATCCCATCTCATCTCTCAACGACCTTTCGCAGAAGATCATGAAACTCACCGCCGTTCTCTCGGCATCTGCGGGCACCGCTTGGGCCAGCATTTGCCTCTGGAACTCAGTCCTCCCCCGGTCGACCCTGCCCACCAAGCGCTTCTATCTGAGCGGCGCCCTGGCAGGAGTCCCATTCGCGGTCCTCGGGTCAAAACGCGGTCTCTTTCTATACTTCTTCCGCACCGCTCTAGCCACAGCCTGGAAGACAGCGGCCAAGCGGGGATCGTGGACCGGGTGGAACAACGGAGAGCTGGGCATCATTGTGGCCAGCTGGGCGCTGGTGGGGTGCATTCTCGAGTCCCGCCCCGCAGCGGTGCAAGGGAAGGGCGTGAGGAAGGCTCTGTCGTGGATGAGAGGGGACGGGTTTGCCGATCCATTGAAAGTCGCGGAGAAACGGAAGGCAAAGAAGGCAGCAGCCGCGCAGAAGAAGACGGAGGATGATGCTTCGACGTGATATGGCAATGCAACTCTGGGCCCTCCCGCCTCGCGGTCTTTTGTATCGACTTAGTTTGTTCATTCACGGAGCTGGCTTCGGTCGTTATTATCTTGCATATAGCTTAGCTAGCTGTAGTGTATTTTGTGCTGTTTGATCTTGGGGATCGAATTACGACACGCACACTTGACCATTTTTCTGTGGCATGTGGCGGTACCTAGCGAAACTCGGAAACTTACACCAAACATGTGTCTTTTGTATGATGGTATTCATATTTGCGCAAAACTCTCATCATAGCGACAAATCTTTACATTTCTTCAGACGCAAGTAAATGCTAGAAATTCAATAATATCCGATGTGGTGTAACGGCTAACATCGCCGTCTTTCACACGGCAGCTCGGGGTTCGATTCCCCGCATCGGAGAATCTCTTTTGCTTTTTGTTGGTTGTTGTTTTTTTTCTTTTTTTTTTTTTTTTTTTTTTTTTTTTTTTCCCCGGGAATCGAACCCCCGAGTTGCCTTGGGAAAGATAGCGCCTTATTGGTGTGGACCTTTTTGCATCTCTGTGTCGAACCCTAACGTGGTAGAGGGAATTACCAAGAAGAGTGGTTTGTTGTACTCATGTCAATCTTTTGTCATTGTTGTCAATTAGGCTAAAATATCTGAATCCTCGAACCAAACACCACAAAAAAAGCCAATGGATCTAATTTGTCTATCATGATCCCCCTCTTCTACAGTCTCGCCATAGGGATACGGTTTCCCTGCTGATCAAAGTTGATCTTCTCGCCTGTGATAAGACTCTCCTGCAAGGCAGCCCCGATACGCACCGCCTGGACGGCCCCTTCCAGCTTCACAGGCACGGGTGTGTCCTCGATGCAGCAGGCGGTGAACTCGTTGGCCTCGGTGACGAAGGCGTATTCGAAGCGGTCGTAATAGTGCTGGGGCAGCTCGCGGCGGAGGCCGGACTCGTCGAAGATGTTGACCAGGTTGATGGCGGGCTGAGTGTTGACGGCCAGCTTGCCCTTGGTGCCGATGATCTCGGTGGAGTCCTCCTGGCCGGCGGCCATCATGCGCGAGGCATAGAAGTAGGCGATGCGGCCGTCGTAGAACTCGACCAGGCCGACGGCGTTGTCGCGGTCGTTGTGCTTGCGGAGGTCGGGCTCCACGGCGGTGATGCCCACGGCTGAGACGGACTTGACCTTGCTGTCCTGGCCGAAGAACCACAGCGCCAGGTCGATGTCGTGGATCGAGCAGTCCACGAAGATCCCGCCGGAGAACTCCGCGTAGGCAACGAAGAATCCCGTCGGGTCCAGCTTGTCGCACGTCTGGCTGCGTATCACCGAGGCGGTGCCGATCGCCCCGGCCGACATCTTGCTGTGGGCGTCCCGGTAGGAGGCGTCGAAGCGGCGCGAGAATCCGCACATGACTTTGAGGTGAGGCTTCTTGGCTGCGGCGTCGAGGACTGATTGGGACTGTATTCAATTTAATTTGCAGACGTTAGTTCAGAAGAAGGCCAAGTAAGTTTGTTCATGGTTAGGTTGGGGGAGGGGGGGAGGGGAGGGCGCATGCAACAATGGTAGCTATATAGATTCCCCACATACAATTTCAACACTTGTGGACAAAGGCTTCTCGCACAAAACGTTCTTGTCGGCCTCAATGGCCTTGATGGCTTGCTCTGCATGCACGGCGGTAGCGGAGGCAACGACCACCGCCTCCAGACCCTCATGCTTCAGCATGTCATCGTAGTTCTTGTATAGCTTCACACCGTATGGGGCCAGGTGGACCTTGCCCCATTCCAATTCACTGTCGTCCGGCGTGCTGACGGCGACGAGCTCGGCACGAGGTGTACGCTGTAGGAAGTTGAGAGCATGGCGCTTGCCCATGCGACCGAGACCGGCACAGCCCACCTTCAATCTTCTGGCAGACATTGTGAATGTGATTGTGGGGAAGGGTGAGGGATTGGTGAAGGGGAGGGGGAGGAATGGCGAATTGCGTAGGAGAGTTGGAATAAATGAGGAGAATAGAGCAGTGAATGAGACGATGAACAGCGAGGTAGGCGGATTTTAACCGCGACGCGCAGCCGCACCAAGAGTCGGTCTGGGTTTCCTCTTCTTTTTTTCTAAAAAAACCTTGAGGGGAAGATGCGGAGAAAGCTGGGTGACTGCTGGAGCTGCCGACCAGCCAAGGAGACTAGTCTGTCAATATCTCTTTGTCAATTGGTAAGTCACACCGTAGCTTAACTACAGATTACCATCAGTTTACGAGGTATGCCATTCCATCGGCATATCGAACAGCCACCGTTCCGGGGGGGAGTGGAAATCGCGGGGGTGAGACAGTGGCGTAAGTGGAGATTCATCCAGACCGACTGCCAGCTTTTGCCGACCCTTTCGGAAACGAGATTCCTATGCATTCTGGTCGGTACATCAAGAGGACAATCAGAAAGCAGATCTAACATCTTCTGTTTGCTGGACAACATAGAGAGTGAGAGTAGAAATTGAAGAGGTTCTAATATTACTCAAAACAATTTTTACAACCACAGACGCGGGCGGGGAAAACTCCCCTTTCCGGGGCCGGACCCCAGAGCACCGCGGGGAATATCCCCTTGGGCGAATGCTTCATCCAGCTGCTTTGTGACAGAAATCCCTTCTGACATGAAGATGTATAAAAAGTTAATGCTTCATGATTCTGCGGAGTAAACATTGAACAGCAATAGGTGTCAGAAGATGGCAATCTAGTGGTAGTAAAAGAGAATAACAATGTGCACTCGTCACCATAGGCAAACCAACACGGGATAAACTCCACTCTTACTGGGCTCAAGGACTCAATTATCCTCAAGAGGGGGGGTCCCTTCCCTGTATCAATCTGGATATACTTCCACTGCAAGTTACACTGTCTGTCCTGTATGTTGAGAGATGGTTAAGTTCAAATTGAGTAATTATGTCACCCCCAGCAGTAACTTAACGAAGTAACTTAACGTAACCAACTCATATTAAGTTACTACAAACCCGGATCATGTGTAAGATTTACCAATAACTACGCTTTTGATCCAACTAACCAAGAATAAACGCTAAGATCAAAACACAAGAACACTCACCAGTCTAATGCAGCTTACGTGCATCGTGAGAGAGCTTCCTCACAACTCGGCCACGACTCGGTAATGACTTGACTGAGAAAAGAATCCCCGCACCCCCACGCCCCCCGTTCCCGACTACCCCCGACTCGGGAAATCGTTCCCGAAACCGCTCCATGTCTTGGCGCGGAGATAACTCTTAACGTGGAATTAATTTTGAAGACTGCGCTCGAGCTTTTCGCGCACCGAGAAGAATGCTTGGCCTGGTCAAGCTTGGTCGCGATCTGAGATTAACTTCGTTCGCGGTCGATCAGGATGAGAGCCTCCAATACTACAATATGTGTTGAAGGTGGCTTTGTATACAAGCTGGTATAGAGGGTGGAGGGGGGGGGAGGGTGCCGGGTGCCACGGCATACCGTATCGTCTACACGTCTTGGTATGATCGCCGACAGGGATGGTGACCTGGTAATGCTTTACTCAGAAGCTCTCGGCTTCAGCTTAAAAAGTCTTACAGTATGCATACCGCGAAGGCAATAGATACTACAAAGTAGTCAGAAGTGACTTCTTGACCATTCGTTCATTCGAGGATAACATTGTAAATTTATTCGTGAACCATCGCTTGCATGAATATAAGACATAAAACCAGACACAACAACTAAGTGGCAAACTGGATAAGCATATATTTGTCTGCCTATCCAGGGTATCGTCTACCACTTGATGACCCTGTTGGGGAAGTACTCGTCGATCAATTCGAGGTAGTAAGGCTTCGGTGTATTGGTCAGCTTTGTCTTCGGGGTCATACTGAAGAAGTGAAAACCGTACCTTGAGCTCCTCAGCGCTGGGAATGTCATCACTCTTGCTGTACAGGTCGTAAGGGTTGAAGGCCTTGACAGCCTTGAACATCTCTTTGTCCTTCTCGTTCATCAGCTCCTGGTATGCGCCAGCGTTGTGCCAGGGGTAGAAAGAGTGGTAGCGAATCATGGCCAGGGCCTCAGGGGGCAGAGTCGACTGCTCCTTAACAACGTGGTAGAGATATTCATCGTGACCCCAGGAGATCATCACATTGTCGAGTCCGCAGCCGGGGCTGTAGATGCCGTACTGGGTGTCATAGATCTCGTGGCCGAAGTCTGGGTTCTCCTTGAACGATTCGCGCCCGTAGATAATGCGATCGTCAAAAGCGCAGCCAACGGGGAATGTGTCGCCGACAACATCCCACTGGCCTTGGGCGTCAAAGAAGTACAGCAGCTTGCCCAAATCGTGAATCAGACCAGTTAGCTGCATCCAGCGGGGCTTGCCGTCCCGACGGATGGCCTCAGCAGATTGCAGGAGATGCTCAATCTGAGAAAGGCTGGTGTCCGGGTCGGACTCATCAATCAGAGTATTCAACCTCTCTATCGCCTCCCACACGCTCATTTCAGCACGAGTCTTTGAGTGGAATGCATTGCGCGCCTTGAGGTTGTAGGCCACCGTCTGCTTGGTGTGCTGCTCTTTGTAGAAGTTCTTGACCCGGTCACAGGCATCCTCGTATTGACGGAACTGGGTCTTGTCCTTCTCCTTGTCGAATTCGGACTCCTCGTACAGACCCTTTTCCTTTTCCTCTTTCAAGTTGGTCTTGAGGACATTGACTGTGTCAATGGCATCTGATAGGTCCTCGAGGGCCTGGCCATCGCGTTTAGTGTTGAACACGGGAGTCTCTGGAGTGACTGCGACTGGTGCCATAGTGTTGGTATGTATGGTGTGGATATGAAAACGTTTTTTTTTTTGAAAAGACCTGAAGATCTCCTTTTGGGGTTCTTCGAAGTTGCCCTGGGTATCACAAAAGAGTTGTTGGATAGAGAATGAAGCAACGCGAGGCGACACGGACATAAATATGATTATTCTATTCTCTCGGCGACATGAGCTAGGATACCCCAGAAACAGAAAACATTATTGAGATTGCCAAACGCCGAGTATCGCGCATTGGCTGATCTACTGCAAGGCATGACGTTGCGTGATTCCAGAAGACCCGAGCCAGATGCTCCCACCAGCGTGACACCCCGCCTCCCCCACGCCAGGAGGTCGGATTCTGGGTTCCGAACACAGGACACTGGGAGGATTCGCCCTGGGGGTAACTTTCTCCGCCATTGTGGGACAGAGAGGCTCGCAAATAGAGCTGGTGAGCCAACCAGAAGAGCAGTAGTGGCTGCGGAGGAGGGCCATCGATCATGACCTCCACAGTGAGGTGGAGGCTTCCTGGGCCTCTGGGGGTGGAAACACAGGTCCTGGATTCTGGTTTCCGATGGCGGGTTCGCATGCCGCCTGTTATTCAACCAAACAGAATTCCTTCATTTGTCAGGGGGGCCTGGCCTCGATTAGGTTGGCCTTCCTGCAAAATATGATCATCGCGATGGATGCTCATGTAACTTTTGCATCATCTGACCTGCCGTTTGACGATTATCTGATGATCATTGGCAACAAGATTAATCGTACTGTATTATCCCCGCGTGTGGCTTGGATGTTGATTGATGGGTGCCCAGGGATTGCAGCTGTCCAGCCAAACTGTATCCATGGTTGAAAAACAGGAGTAGTAAACTCTGCTCAGAAGCCATCGTAAGCCATAATACCTCTTTCTTTTTGAGTCGATCTTGAGGCAGTCGGTGCAAAGTCCCTCCGAGGGAATGTTGCTGGGTGTAAATTCCGGGGTAAAAAGGTTGACGAGCAGGAGAGGAGTTGCTCCGGGAATTGCTCCGATGCTAGTGCGGGGTAGTTTACGCCCCTCCTTCTCCTCTTCTCTTTTCCTCTCTTCCTGCTATCTGTTCTCTTCTGTCCTTCTTGTTTCTTCTCCTGTTTCAATTTCCTCTCTAAGGGTATCCCATCGTAAACGTGTGCTCAAGCCTCAATTCCACCCCTATTCTTCAAAGAAACCGTCGCCATTCATCATGGGTCTCGCCGACACGCGCTTCAAGCTCAACACCGGAGCTGAGATCCCAGCGCTGGGTCTCGGTACGTGCTATGCCATCACCAATCGTGTATGACCAGGTTTACTGATCGTACCGCACAGGAACCTGGCAGTCCGCCCCTGGAGAGGTCGAGAAGGCCGTGCGCCATGCCATTCAGGTCGGATACCGTCACATCGACACGGCATTCGCCTACCAGAACGAGAACGAAGTGGGCAAGGCGATTAACGAAGCCATCGCTGCCGGTGAAGTCAAGCGTGAGGAGCTATTCGTCACCACCAAGCTCTGGTGTACAGGGCACGCCCGGGTGGCGGAGGCTTTGGACCAAAGCTTGAAGACGCTGGGACTCGACTACCTTGATCTGTACCTCGTTCACTGGCCTGTGGCCATGAACCCGAATGGTTAGTAGTTATACTCAACCACAAACAACCCCCCCCCCATCTTCTCCATCTGCTACAAACACTACTTTGGGAGACTCCGACTGACTCCGTAAACAGGCAATCACCCAGTTGTTCCCAAGCTGCCCGACGGCTCGCGCGATATGCACCGCGACCACTCGCACGTCGAGACATGGAAGAGCATGGAAAAGCTGGTTGGCACCGGCAAGACAAAGGCCATTGGCGTCTGCAACTACAGCCGGCCCTACCTGGAGGAGCTCCTCGCTCAAGCCACCATCGTCCCCGCCGTCAACCAGATCGAGAACCACCCCGCCCTGCCCCAGCAGGAGGCCGTGGACTTCTGCAAGGAGAAGGGCATTCACATCACCGCGTACAGCCCTCTCGGCAGCACGGGTAGTCCGTTATTCTCCGCGGAGCCTATTGTCGAGGTGGCAAAGAAGAAGGACGTCTCCCCCGCTGCGGTCCTTCTGAGCTGGCACAGTATGTTTCACTCCCGCTTTTCAGAATTTTTGATGACTAACTGTTGATATCTCTTCCAGTTGCACGGGGCTCCTCCGTTCTCGCCAAGTCGGTGACTCCTTCTCGGATCGAGGCTAACCGCCAGCTGGTGGAGCTCGACGAGTCGGATCTGGCTACTATCGCCAAGTACACGGACGAGTTGGCTCGGACGAAGAGCTTCAAGCGTTACGTTTTCCCCCCATTTGGCGTTGACTTCGGTTTCCCCGACAAGATTGGCAGTGTATAAACCCCGAACGACATATCAGGACATACTTTATCTAGTACATACTTTATTGATGGCAGAAGGCTTATAGACAGATAGGGGCCATCAGATGGATGGCCCAATGGCGAGGACAAAGAGTACATACATGTATAAGACCTTATTGTAGAACTCTGCATGACTGAAATGACATTGGAGCGACGCTATATGGTACATGTACAACCGCTGGATTTGACAAAAGCATAAGGGAATGTTCCTAGTAACAGACTCATCACATGTTCATTGACCCCGAGTGAAGGTAGGCGATATAGACGAAGGCTTGCACGCGATTGGTTGATGTGAGAACAGCACGGGTCCAATTGTGCCCAACACAATGCATCGATGGTAAAATCAACTCAGCTCTCATTGCCCCCTCAAAGTGCTCACTCCGTCATGATCCAATGATCATAGCGTCCGCTATTCTAACTCGCCGATCCAAATGAAACTCCGGAGTAGTTCTAAGACAATTTTTGACTCGGCTCCCCCGAGATAGATTTCAGCCAAGGGCGAACCAGGCGGATAGCTTCAAGGCGGCTTTCGGAGAGTGAACTGGACGTTGGCAATGGGGTCACATCGAAACCAACCCACTTCCTTTCCAATTGGATCTCTTTCGGTCTGGATTCCTGAGAACCCGGAACCAGGTAGATTCTCTCTTGCCAACCCAGAAAATTGATCTCTTTAATCGTCTCCGGATCTGATGTCGAATTTCCCTCCTGCATCCAAACCAAGAGCCCCTGCAGACGGTTAATCTCGCGCTCAATCATGAGAGTATGCACCAGACTCGGTGACAGCAAGCCACGATTATTAAGAAGTTCCAGAGCTTCCAGAAGGTAGCCGTACGGTAAGCTCGAAAGAACCCATGAAGCCGTATAGACCTCATAACTGGGCCATAATTTGTCCTCGGCATCTGCTGAAGTAGTCTTCTTCTGGCCTTTGCTTTCGGTCTGTGGCCCGCCTGAGTTTTGGCGGTACCCGTAGCACAGTTCAAAGTCAGGTTTCAACCCGTCCACAATGAAACGAAGGCAGGCAGTGACTATCTCAGGAGCCCAGCGATTCTTGAAGTCCTGTGCCCCTGGCGTGCTGGACATTGACTTTCCGAGCGTAGGAGGGTTAGGGTCGAAGATTGTAGCAGCTTTCAAAGTGATGAAGTAGTCTTGAGGTCGGACCCCATACTGCAGAATCTCATCTATTGTCTCCCAGCTAATCAAGGCGATGGTCAGATCGATTCCGGCTTGAATGACATCAGTCAATTGCAAGCATGCTCCGGCTAGCGCATAGGAGTATGCCACCTCGGCCTTGGCCGTGCCGACTGGAAATGGAAGCTCGGTACAGTTTGTCTCAGTGTATCCCAGCAACTTGAGTGTCAATCCATGCAGGCGGCGACTATTCAAGAGTGACCCACCATACATATATTCCAGAGCATACTCAAAGCCATGTATCATGCATGATTTTGCGCTAAAGATTGCTGTGACCTGGTTATACCCTTGCACGTAGGCGGGGAACTTCAGTATGACCGCAATTGATGGGCTTCGTGCAATTATGATCTTATGTGTCTGTATAATTGCATGAGGTGTAGGGTCATGTTCGGTCATCAGCTCAAAGCCGAAGTCACACATTGCATGTGAGTGATATGATTCTAGAAGATAGGCCGACAGGCTAGACTTCGTCCTCAATTCCTGGTGCAAATCTGCGACTCGGTTAGCACCTGGTCACTAATTGACCCGCCTATTCGACATACCGGTATCTTTGTTCATGTCACTAGACTTCTGCTCCTCAACTGCAGGTGCTTTGCTTTGAACATTCTCCCCAATGTTTATTGGGAATGCACAGCCTGTTTCGTTTACCTCAGGTGCGACATCTGATGGATCGTATTGGCAATGCGCTTTGAAGTGTGTGCAGCAGCATGACTTTCTAGGAGGACAAACGCATTTAGTCAATTTTGGCAGATGTACACAGCAGTTGGGATCGAAGTTGCAAAGCTCCTGCGAGCGCGGCTCATAGCTCAGGATTTTTGCTTGCTCTTCACGAATTCTGCGAGCAAAGGTGGAGTCCTCCTCCTCCTCCTCCTCCTCCTCCT